>NC_086444.1:927129319-927435986 GCF_028390025.1 Pseudophryne corroboree | reverse complement strand
ATAGATGAATATGAGAAAGTCCCCTTGTGATCCCTTTATAGAGTGTTTGTAGGTGTCCTCTGTAGCGTCCTCCAAAAAGTAGTCTCTTATCTCAAGACAAAAAAGCAAATCATAGGGCAAACCAATTTGGAAAAGGACGGGACAACAAAATTTATTTCACAAAACACTCACAATAGGTAAAAAGATACAAGGCATATAACCACACACATAGGTGGGTAAAACAGGGTGCTGGCAGCTGGAAAACGAATTACCCTCCCAAGAGGAAACACTGAAGAGTCCGGACTTCTACAGCGGATCAGAAGGGAAGGTCATCCAAAGAAGACAGCTCCACTGCTGCACACACAATATTGGCAGCGCATGGTGTTTAATCCATTTTCGCATTTCAGAAGCTAAAGTTGTTTTACACCTTTATAGTAAATAAAAATTGTTTTTGTTTGTTGTTTGGATATGATTGCCCAGTATACTGTAGTCCCATTATCATGTGGGCTAAACTTGTGACATGTATAATTTGGTTTGTGTACTGTATATTATATTGGCAACTCTATACAACCATGTCAAAATACTGTAATACAAAGGTTATATCTGATATAATACACATGGCATATAATATGGCATATTTTTTTAAATGTTTTATCTATGTTCAATATCAACATTTTTTATTAAATACACAGAAACAGGAATCTATTTGTGTGCTTTTGCAAGGCCCTTATCTGAACCCCTAGTGAGTCCTCTCTCAAGGCTTACCAGATATGCACATTGCATTTCAACAAAGTTATTGTCACCAATGTATTGGATGTATCTTAAAGTTGATTGGCTAGGTAAACAAACCTATAGTATTGTTGCAATTTTAGTTTGGATGAGTCAGTAATTTAGGTCATTTCTTTGACTACACACATTAATATATTAACAGTCAGCAGTTGTTGTTTGTACTAAGCTGGCGTAAATGCATTCTGTGTCATATGAGACATATTTGAGACCTTTATGCATGTTCTGGATGATTGTATGCAATTGGGCTATTTGTAAAAATAATCAGGGACATGCGGTGAGCTAAATAGCTTAGGAGGCACTGACTAGCACCAGAGCCATATTTACATGCAATATATGAGCCACAATGTACATCTGGGCATTATACACAGGTGAAGCAGTATAAATTCTTAGAAATTTGGTGAGTTGTGATCAGAGATATGCAGAAAAGTTAGGCAGTGCCTCACCTGCCATGGAATTTTTACTCCAGAGTTTTGGCTATAAAAATTATTAGAATAATGCAAAGATCTTTCAAACATATTTTTTGTATTTTTGATATACTTTATGCAGTCAAAACTCTGGCACAAATGTTAGTATGACAGGAAAGGCTCTGCCTCACCCCACTGCACGTCACTGAAAATAATTGCATTTATATAATGTAGTTATTTTCTCTAATAGGACTCAAGTACATCAATTCAGTTTTTTTAGTAATGTGCATAACTTCTCTATATCAGCAGTCATGTTAGGAGAAGTGCAGCTAGAAATCCATGGTGGGTGGAGTTATAGGCTCTTGTGGATTGTACAAGCAACTCATCCTCAACAAAATTACTTCTGTATCTGTTATTAGTCATATTAAAAATTTTGTGTTTAGTCTTTATAAGCAGAACATACTGCATGTTACACATAATAGCCACCTTTTCCAGAAGGCCAGGTAGGCTGGCTTACCTATACTTAACTTCCACCATGATAATGTAACCAACCTCTGGAAAGAGGTGGCAAACAGAATAATAAAGATAATACCTAGTGTGAAATAATACAGATAATGAATGATTAGTAAAAACACAGTTATTTAATAGGATATAAGCTGAAGTCAAATCCCTATCCCTGTCCCAATGAAACTATCAAGTATTAAGAATCCACAGGATAACATTGGATATGAGGTAGCAACAGTGGATTGGCACAAAACGATCAAATCTTTTGGCCTTCCAGCATGCAACGGGCCCATCCCTATATCCCTGCCTCCCTGCTCCTGCAAATCAGTTGTTTTTCCAAAGCTCAAGGCAGGAGCATCAAAGAGAGCCCTAATCAGGCTAGAAGAAAATACATGCGCACCCTTCCATACAAGAAGGAAAAGGTTAGTGAGTGAAAGGATCCTCAAATCAGGTGCTTCAGGGTGGGATCCCTGTGGACCCTGTGTACTTAGGAGAAATAGCATTATCAACGGTAAGTCTACCATAATGATTATTTCTCCGGCAGGGTCCACAGGTTATCCACAGGATAACATTGGGATGTCCCAAAGCAATTTGTGATGGGGACGCTCCAGACTGGACAGTAGAATAGTTTGCCCAAATTCAGCGTCATGAGAGGCAAAAGTATCAAAGGCATAATTTCTAATGAATGTGTTAATGGAAGACCTTGTGGCTGCATTACAGATCTGTTCTGCTGAAGCACCACATTGTGCTGCCTGTGGTGGACCTACCTTATGAGTAGAGTGAGCAGAGACATTAGCCGAAAAAGGGAGATCAGCTTGAGAATATGCTTCTGAAATTGTCATCCTACGCCACCTCGCCAGTGTCTGCTTATCAGCAGGCCATCCTCTCTTGTGAAATCAGTAGAGAACAAAGAGAATATCTGTTTTTCTGATGGCAGTGGTAGGATCAACTTAGATCTTTAAGGCACAGACTACGTCCAACAATGCATCTCCCACAGAAAGGTCCGTCCCCTGGAAAGCTGGGACTACAATGTCTTCAGTAAGGTGGAAATTAAACACCACATTAGAAAAATACCCAAATTTGGTTCTGAGACCCACTCTATCTGGATAAAAAAATCAGAAATGGAGGGCAACATAACAAAGCTCCTAAATCTGAAATTCTTCTAGCTGAAGTAATAGCCAGTATAAAGAGAACTTTAGCTGTCAACCATTTAAGATCCACTTGTTTTAGTGGTTCAAATGGGACAACTTGAAGGTCCTTTAGGACTAAACTTAAGTCCCAAGGCAGTGTAGGAGGAACAAACAGAGGTTGAATGTGTAGCATTCCCTGAAAAAAAGTATGCACATCCTGTAGGTTGGCAATTTTCTCTTGGAACCATACACTCAATGCTGACACTTGCACTCTTAAGGAAGCCACCCGTAGACCTTTTTCCATTCTTGCCTAAAGGAATGCTCATACTCTGTTAACTCTGAATGACCTAGGGTCAAATTTCCAGTCACTGCACCATTGCATATAGGATTGCCATATTCAGTGATAAATGCGAGCTGATGAAGGTTTCCTTGCTCTGAGCATTGTTTGAATTACCTATTGTGAGAATTCTCTTGCTTTCAGGATGGAAGTCTCAAAAGCCACGCCATTAAAGACAGTCAATCCAGGTGCTTGTGATAGCAAGGACCCTGAGACAGTAGATCTGGATGTTGAGGGAGTAGGAATGGAGCATCCATTGACATCCTCTGCAGATCTGTGTACCAATGTCTTCTAAGCTAAGCTGGAGCTAGAAGTATCATGGTGCCATTTGCTAGTTTTAACTTTCAGATTACCCTGGATAACAGGGCAATTATTGTAAACACATAGGCCAGATGAAAGTCCCATCTCACTGACAGGGCATCCACTAAGATCACTTTGGGAACCTTTGTCCTTGACCCGTATGCGGGAACTTTGTTGTTCTGACATGACACCATGAGATCTATCTAACTCCCATTTGTCTACCAGAATTTGAAAGTCTTCTTGGTGTAAAGCCCATTCATTTGCATGAATGGGCTTTAGAAAACCATCTTTTTTCCTATCCGTGACATCATTTAATGATGTGGAAGGCAGAGGTAATGTAGATTTTTGCACCAATCGAATGACATGCATATCGACTTTGGGAGCCAACTCCCTTTTAAACAGTCCCCAGCTGTAAGATGATAATGGGAACTCCATTTCTTTGGAATACTAAACTTCCTACTGGGCGTAACCAAGGCCTCTTGCATAATTTTCTTCAGCTGATCTGACCCAAGAAACTCAGTCCTAACTGTTTTGGGACATTTAAACACAGGTGCCTAAGATTTTAACAAAGGCTCTGCTGCCTCCTCTAAGGATAGAATGGCTTTCATAGCGCTAATTAGCTCAGGTTTGTCCACTGAGCTGATGCTTTCCTCCTCATCTCTGTATGCAGACCTGGAGTGCAATGAGTCCTCATCCTTCAATAAGTCCTCACCTGAAACATGTGTAGACTGTAAAGATATTTCTTGTCTATGTGATTTACTTACCACCAGCCTTTCAGCGTGCTTTTGTTGAGAGGCTAGCAATTCCTGTGCTGAATGTAATAAACCCCAGGTGGAATGTAACATGTAAGGGTTAATAGGATAACTATCCCTGGTATAGGAGCTGGCAGTATCTGCTTAGCTATTCTGGATAATGTCTGTGCAAAAGTAGCCCATGGGGGTTCAAATTGAACCTGTGCCTTCTCTGATTATTCAAGAGGCTTTGGTGAAAGCTAAAACAATTTTTACATAATTCATTTTGAACCAGATCCTGAGAGGTTAATCCAGCTTTACAAGACAAACATGAAAAGAGTGTTGGTGCTGCTGTGGAGAGTGTATCCTCCTCACCCTTGCCTCTCTTAGACATCATAAATAAATCACACATCTGTACAGTGTAACTACACAATTTGTGACTGAAATTACTTAAAATTTTGTTAAAGTAACATACAATCTGATCCCTCCCTGCTTTGCACAAGCATTGAAGATCAGAATACACAGAAGACTGACAGAATTATTAGTAAAGTCAGAAATCACACTAGCAATCAGTCACAGGTTATACATTAGTATAATAAGCAAAATGATCACATAATCAACTACAGATACATTTCAGGTATGCAGGAGAAACATATTACTGCATTACCTTATATAGGCATTTAAACATATTCAGTCGCACAGTAAAAAAACAGCACTAATAGTCAGGCACTTATCCAAATATTTGTACTAAAAAGGTAGATAGAGACTTAGTGCTGTATCACCCAGCTCAGGAGAGCGGGATACAGGGAGACTTCACACCGCTTCCAGGATCAATCAAGATGCTTATAGTGTACACAATCACCCCATGAACCTACAGTGAACACAGAAGCCAAAGTGAACACTGATGTATCAGCCACACAGCTGCCTATCCTGCAACTGGGTCCTTTTAGATACACAGCATCTCAGATGGAAGCGGGAACTAAGATCATGGCAGGAAACATGGAGTAAACTGGTCATAAACTGGGGGAGGGGCAACCAAGGGAGCATCTTACTTCCCACTGCTGACATCAACCGTGAGGATCGCGGCCTCATACTACCCCAGGAGCCTATGATCCCTGAGGCCTAGCACTGGTGCACCTGTGGTAGCAGCCGCATCAGTGCTTGTTCGGTAGTCTCCATTAGTGCAGTGCAGTGCAGCTGTGTCTCACTTTTCCCCTACTTAGTGGAACTGATGCCTTACCTTCTCCCCATGCTCCAGCCACAGCCTGGTAACATCTGCTGGACTTGCAAGTACATCCTACACAAACGCCCACTGAAACAGCACTGTACACATGGGTAAGCATTGTCGCGACCTGGCGGGGAGTTGTTGAAGCGACTCTTTCCAAAGTACATACAGTATAAGATGCTTTTTAGCTCAAAAAATATAGTAAGACTATAAAAATAAAATAAAAAAGCTTATGGCTGCTAAAAACCAGCAGCCCATTGACCATGGTCTGGCTCCTGCCGCACCAAACAAAAAAACGATTAGCCTGAGCCGGGAGGTGGGTATATAGGGACGGGCCCATTGCATGCTGGGAGGCTAAAAGCTTTGATAGTTTGGTGCCAATCCGCTGTCACTACCTCATATCCAATGTTATTCTGTGGATAACCTGTGGAACCTGCCAGAGTAAAGCTACCTACAACTGGCCAACCACACTTACCCACCAAAACAAACCAAGTATATAAAAACAAAAAAACAACAACAAACTGATGGAATTAAGATCAGATGAAAAACAGGTTGATCTCTAAGAAAACTGCCAAATAAGGCACCATCGTCTACACTGTTTCCGCCGGACCTCTACAGGCCACATTTATTACTGAGCAAGATGTCATCAGACTAAACCCATCCACAACATAAGGGTGTAACCATTTTAAGGATTATGTGCACCTACTATTATCATTTTACATAATGTTAAAAATTATCCATGGTAAGTCTACTGCAAATGAATGAAGCTCATGCACCTCATCTAGATTCATTATGGATATTCATTGAAAGTACACTAAGGAAACCAGTCACAGCAGGCTTTGACATTTATAGCAACATAACATTTGCACACTATTTGCTATATTAAATTGGACTCAATGTGGATTAAGCATGTAAATTAAAGGTTCTTGACCATTTGTGTCAAGATTGGAAAGAAAGGAAAAAGGATAGGATAGGATGTTATAATAATCTTTATATGCAGCTCTTATTTGTTCTAATGCATTCTGATGAATTTCCTTTTCTTATAAGATTTGAAAAAACAAATAAAATTGGGTCCAACTACATGTACTTTTATTATGATGCATTTTCACAGTTGAGCCTAGTGATTTTTCTGATTAAGGTGGAAATTGACACTGCATTCTTTTTATTCTGTACACAAAATGTAACAAATGTTTTTGGAGCATTGCTAGATCTGCTGTACCCATAAAGTAAATTACACAAGTATATACTGCAAAATATTTCTAAAAATAAATTCCCTTAAGTTTACATCCCAAAACAACTTGCTGCTGGAGACATCTGCCTCAAGATGCCTCATGTAAAGTATATTACTCTCTATTGTTTGCTTATATTTTAGTTGCAAAAATAAAATACTGTAATCTTCTGGAATTGTAGAAAATGTTACTATTACGTATACCTGTATAATTTAGTTTGCATGCTAACATTTTTGCTTTAATGAAGGTTTGTGCTGTCAGTTTAGAACTTGTTCAATATTCATTTTCTTAAAAAAATAACCACTTCATGAATAAATAAATAAATAAGTATAGTCGATTAAGAATCATGCAAATGAATAAGGAAATATTCATACATGTCTTAATAGATAAATGTGTATCAGGAGACAAAAGTTATTTTAATATATATTTTTACCATTTGCTCATGGAAAGAAAAAAGAATGTCTTTAGTGATTAAACTACTGACATCAAACAGATTTAAGTACAGATTATTTTGCCATATTTAATGAACTGTGCTAAGATGCTCCCAGAGGGCTTGCAAAGTGCCTTACAACTGATTTTGATTAGCTGCTCATTAATATGTATGTGTTTTTCCCATATAATTTTAAATTCCGTTCTTAATTCATGAAGTGTTGGGTGCTTTTTAAAATTTTTAATGACAATAATATATATTCCATTAGCAAAGATACAAAATCAGGAATGAGTGGATGATTGAGGTGATTGTTATTTTTAAGTACATAAACTGGGCTGTAACAAAAAAAAAGCTAAATTACACTAATTCAGAGTGTGAATACACAATTTAATATAGAGGAAAACTTATTTTTATATCTGGAATATTTCCTTTTCCAGTGAAGGCATTATTATTTGTTACATTTCTCTTTAGAAAGTAATTTCATATATGTTTAAAATGTATTTGCTTATGTTTTCTAATGAAAAAGTGTTTGGCTTTTATTATTTTACCAAGGAACACATCCTAATGTCAACTTTAAAAAAAAAAAAATATGGCCGTAAAATGGTTGTAGATAAAGCCTAGAACATTAATAATTTACTGCAAGCAGGATTTATCTCTGTAAACTATACATGTTCTTTTCTCTGCAACACTTGTTAGTATTTACCCCATGTAGGGTTATTATATTTTTGCAGTTCATCAATCACACAGTATTATCCAGTCATAAACGTAAAAGTCCCGAAAAGTGTAAAGAACCAATGAAGACAAAATGCTCTCGTTGAGCCCTTAAATCTATTTCTTAGACCAGGTTTTGGCTTTGTGTAGTACAATATATATGTGTTATATGTATAAGAGTATAGTTTATGCTTAAAAAAGAGTTGGTCTTTCATTTTTCTTAATGTAATATTATTGTCTATTAAAAGAAATTAGTTTCAAGGACTATGGATTCATTTTAAAGGAGGCATCTTGCTAGGGTTACCACTAGTGATGTGCACCGGAAATTTTTCGGGTTTTGTGTTTTGGTTTTGGATTCAGTTCCACAGCCGTGTTTTGGATTTGGATGCGTTTTGGCAAAAACTCCCTGAAAATTTTTTGTCGGATTCGAGTGTGTTTTGGATTCGGGTGTTTTTTACAAAAAAGCCCTCAAAAACAGCTTAAATCATAGAATTTGGGGGTCATTTTGATCCCATAGTATTATTAACCTCAATAACCATAATTTCCACTCATTTCCAGTCTATTCTGAACACCTCACAATATTATTTTTAGTCCTAAAATTTGCACCGAGGTCGCTGGATGACTAAGCTAAGCGACCCAAGTGGCCGACACAAACACCTGGCCCATCTAGGAGTGGCACTGCAGTGTCAGACAGGATGGCAGATTTAAAAAATAGTCCACAAACAGCACATGATGCAAAGAAAAAAAGAGGTGCACCAAGGTCGCTGGATGGCTAAGCTAAGCGACCCAAGTGGCCTACACAAACACCTGGCCCATCTAGGAGTGGCACTGCAGTGTCAGACAGGATAGCACTTCAAAAAATAGTCCCCAAACAGCACATGATGCAAAGAAAAAAAGAGGTGCACCAAGGTCGCTGGATGGCTAAGCTAAGCGACCCAATTGGCCTACACAAACACCTGGCCCATCTAGGAGTGGCACCACAGTGTCAGACAGGATGGCACTTCAAAAAATAGTCCCCAAACAGCACATGATGCAAAGAAAAAAAGAAGTGCACTAAGATGCTGGATGGCTAAACTAAGCGACCCAAGTGGCCGCCACAAACACCTGGCCCATCTAGGAGTGGCACTGCAGTGTCAGACAGGATGGCACTTCAAAAAATAGTCCCCAAACAGCACATGATGCAAAGAAAAAAAGAGGTGCACCAAGGTCGCTGGATGGCTAAGCTAAGTGACCCAAGTGGCCGACACTAACGTCTGGCCCATCTAGGAGTGGCACTGCAGTGTCAGACAGGATGGCACTTCAAAAAATAGCCCCCAAACAGCACATGATGCAAAGAAAAAAAGAGGTGCACCAAGGTGCTGGATGGCTAAACTAAGCGACCCAAGTGGCCGCCACAAACACCTGGCCCATCTAGGATAGCTAAGCTAAGCGACCCAAGTGACCGACAAAAACACATGGCCCATCTAGGAGTGGCACTGCAGTGTCATACAGGATGGCACTTCAAAAAATAGTCCCGAAACAGCACATGATGCAAAGAAAAAAAGAGGTGCACCAAGGTCGCTGGATGGCTTAGCTAAGCGACCCAAGGGGCCGACACAAACACCTGGCCCATCTAGGAGTGGCACTGCAGTGTCAGACAGGATGGCACTTCAAAAATAGTCCCCAAACAGCACATGATGCAAAGAAAAAAAAAGGGCACCAAGGTCGCTAATCTAAACTAAGCTAAGCTACTATATATACTGCGCACAACTAAAATGCACCACAGGTATAGATGGAAAGTATACTTGACGACACAGAGGTAGGTAGAGCAGTGGACTACTTTACCGTACTGCTATATATTATATACTGGTGGTCAGCAAAATTTTGCACTGTCCTCCTACTATATATACTGCGCACAACTAAAATGCACCACAGGTATGGATTGATAGTATACTTGACGACACAGAGGTAGGTAGAGCAGTGGCCTACTGTACTGTACTGCTATATATTATATACCGGTGGTCAGCAAAATTCTGCACTGTCCTCCTACTATATATACTGCGCACAACTAAAATGCACCACAGGTATGGATGGATAGTATACTTGATGACACAGAGGTAGGTAGAGCAGTGGACTACTGTACGGTACTGCTATATATTATATACTGGTGGTCAGCAAAATTCTGCACTGTCCTCCTACTATATATACTGCGCACAACTAAAATGCATCACAGGTATGGATGGATAGTATACTCGATGACACAGAGGCAGGTAGAGCAGTGGCCTACTGTGCCGTACTGCTATATATTATATACTGGTGGTCAGAAAAATTCTGCACTGTCCTCCTACTATATATACTGTGCACAACTAAAATGCACCACAGGTATGGATGGATAGTATACTTGACGGCACAGAGGTAGGTAGAGCAGTGGCCTACTGTACCGTACTGCTATATATTATATACTGGTGGTCAGCAAAATTCTGCACTGTCCTCCTACTATATATACTGCGCACAACTAAAATGCACCACAGGTATGGATGGATAGTATACTTGATGACACAGAGGTAGGTAGAGAAGTGTACTACTGTACTGTACTGCTATATTTTATATACTGGCGGTCAGCAAAATTCTGCACTGTCCTCCTACTATATTTACTGTGCACAACTAAAATGCACCACAGGTATGGATGGATAGTATATTTGACGACACAGAGGTAGGTAGAGCAGTGGCCTACTGTACCGTACTGCTATATATTATATACTGGTGGTCAGCAAAATTCTGCACTGTCCTCCTACTATATATACTGCGCACAACTAAAATGCACCACAGCTATGGATGGATAGTATACTTGATGACACAGAGGTAGGTAGAGCAGTGGCCTACTGTACCGTACTGCTATATATTATATACTGGTGGTCAGCAAAATTCTGCACTGTCCTCCTACTATATAAACTGCGCACAACTAAAATGCAACACAGGTATGGATGGATAGTATACTTGACGACACAGAGGTAGGTAGAGCAGTGGCCTACTGTACTGTACTGCTATATATTATATACTGGTGGTCTGAAAAATTCGGCACTGTCCTCCTACTATATATACTGCGCACAACTAAAATGCACCACAGGTATGGATGAATAGTATACTTGACGACACAGAGGTAGGTAGAGCTGTGGCCTACTGTACCGTACTGCTATATATTATATACTGGTGGTCAGCCAAATTCTGCACTGTACTCCTACTATATATACTGCGCACAACTTAAATGCACCACAGGTATGGATGGATAGTATACTTGATGACACAGAGGTAGGTAGAGCATTGGCCTACTGTACCATACTGCAATATATTATTTACTGGTGGTCAGCAAAATTATGCACTGTCCTCCTACTATATATACTGCACACAACAACTAAAATGCACCACATGTTTGGATGGATAGTATACTTGATGACACAGAGGTAGGTAGAGCAGTAGACTAATGGACTGTACTGCTATATATTACTGGTGGTCACTGGTCAGAAAAATTCTGCACTGTCCTCCTACTTTATACTACAATGCAGCACAGATATGGAGCATTTTTCAGGCAGAGAACGTAGATATTTTCAGCACACTGAGCACAGATATTTGCAGCACACTGAGCACAGATATTTGCAGCGCACTGAACACAGAAACTGAGAGAACGCTGCACATCCTCTCCCTATCTTCTCCAATGCACGAGTGAAAATGACGGCGATGCGCGGCTCCTTATATAGAATACGAATCTAGCAAGAATCCAACAGCGGGATGATGACGTTCGGGCGCGCTCGGGTTAACCGAGCAAGGCGGGAGGATCCGAGTCTGCCTTGGAACCGTGTAAAATGGGTGAAGTTCGGGGGCGTTCGGAATCCGAGGAACTGAACGCGCTCATCACTAGTTTCCACCTGTCCTAGATTCTTCAGACAGTTCACATTTATCCAGAGTCCAGAGGGCTATTACTCCTGAATGGTTAGTGACAAAATCTGTGAGCTGTTCTTGCCTCCCCTGCCCACTGATTGACATACTGTACCTGCAGAATTTCCCAGATTCTTATTATTGGAATATCAACCCCTCATACCTGGACTGAGCGAAGCACTGATTGGTCAGGTAGGGAGCCTGATTTGTATGTTGTCACGAGGAAGAAGTGGAGCTGGCAGAGATGTTATCACCTCTAACAGTGTTTTGGCCATGGGTCTGTGAATTCCATGCACTGTGCTCCCCCACTGTTCCCTGTATCTGGCCCTGTGACACCTCTTACTCACAGTTCAGCTACCCCCATATTGTGGGTACCCACATACTGTATAATGATTTTCCCCAGCAGACAACTGAAATCTAAAACAAAACAAAACCCCCCACATAAAACATTGAATGCAGACACATTATACTGTTGGATGGGTTAATAATGTGCTGATTTGTGAAAATTATTTTTAGAGGGCACAACTACACTAATGTAGATAACCTGCTACACAGTATGCCACAGTAGTACCCCTTATACACAGCATGCCACAGCAGTAACCATTATACACAGTATGCAACAATAGTACCCCTTATATACAGTATGCCACACAGTAGTACCCCTCATACACATTATGCCACACAGTATTATTGACAATTTAAAACACTAGCACTGATGCTAGATCAGACTTATACAGAGGGGGAAAGAAAGGCATTAAAATTAAACTATTATATTGAAGAGCAATAAATTCATAACATTCTAATATTTTCTTTTATTTTAATATCCCCCTCCCCTCACTGCCTAAGTCTGATGTAGCAGTGCTGTAGTCATTTTTATTTGTGTGTAGTGTGTAATTTGTGAGAGAACAGTGAGGGAAGGTGTAGAAAGCAATTAAGGTGGGTGGAGGGAGCAGTGAGTAATGGTTGGTGTAGAGCGCAGCAAATAAAGGTTGGAGTAGAGAGCAGTGAGGGTGGGAGAGAATCATAGAGGATGGGTATAGGGAGGAGTGAGAGTCATTGTAGAGAAAGGAGAGTGTAAGGAACAGCAAGGGTGTGTGTAGGAAAAAGTCAGTGAGGGTGAGTGTAGGGAACAGTGAGTGTGTGTATAGGGAGCAGTGAGTGAGTGTTATTATAGAGAGAAGTAAGGGAGGGTGGGAGCAGGGATGTTTCTTGCAATTATTACTTCCAGTGCGACAGGAGGATGGCTGCATCCTGGCAATAAGTATCTAACAGCAGCATGACATCAGCAGATGCCAGCTAGGGTCAAGGGCTGGCAGGTGCCCTGTGCAATTGCTCAGCTTGCCTGCTGCTACAAATGAGTGGGAGTAAGAAGCAATGAGGGTGAGTGTAAGGTGCAAAGAGGGTGAGTGTAGGGTTGCAGTGAGGGTGAGTGTAAGGAACAGTGAGGGACAATCAGTGTGGAGCCAGGGGAGGCCGCATGGAGGGGGGATGTGCCAGTTCTCTGCCCACAGTGCCTATGTACTGCATAAGCCCTTGTCAGCATGTCTATGCCATTGCAATGGCAATTTACCTACATCACAGTTAATTAGATTGTCCCCATGAGTGTGGGAATGTGGCTGGTTTAAGGAAATTTTGTGTTACCTCATTTTTTTCAGTATACGGCAAATAACAGGGGCAACTAGACATGTAAATGGCTGAGACTGACAGTCACAGGCACATATATTTTTTTGTGAATAATGCAGAGCCAGTTCATGTGTAGAGAGAGGGCAAAAAGTAAAAGAAAAATTAAAACAAATTACAAAAATGGAAAAGTTACCAAATATCCCAAAACTTAACTTACAATGTAGATATTAAGTTTATCCAGGGCCATAAGGAGGGTGGTGTGGCCGTTGCCAGCACCCAGAATGGGATTACTGTCCTGTTATGAGACTGAGTAAATATGTCAAGGGCATCACTGTACCAATAATGTGTTCACTATTTTGTCATCTTCACAAACACAAAACACAGGATTTATTGTCTGAAAATGTGACAATACTATAGTAAAAAACTATTCCCTACAGACATACAGCCCACAGTCATGGAACAGCAGTTTCTAAAGTAAAATATGCACATACTGTAGTGTTAAAGTGCATGTAAATGTTTATTAATTTGTACCTACTGCCCTCTCATTTTTATGTTGGTTTATTTCTTTATTTAGCTGGGCTCATTCAGATTCTTTATGGTAGTACACATTACTAAAGCTCTTTCTCCCTCTCTCTCTTGAGCTCTCGTTGTCTCTCTCATTTTGAAGAACAAATAAATAAAAATTTAAGCATCTAAGTGCAACATAATAAATTTAGAAACATTTCTAATCTTTGTTACACTTTCAGTGTTATAGTTCTTTGCCTTATCTGTGGCTGGAGTCATTTTTTTCCATGGCATTATTAAATAATATTAAAACTTTAATTAACAATGACATGCCAGTTTGTGCATAACAATTGTCATCAGATTCAGCTTTAGTCCCAGATTGTACATAAATATCATAACCTTTGCAAGGACAACAATGCAAGATAATAATATACAATTACATGTTCATTTTTATTATGGAACTTCCATTTTGTCTGCTAGGTCGTGATTCTTTTCTCTGAAAGGAGATTTGTATGCTTTTTCACATGTTGCATTGGGCCTGATGATCAGCTCTTTGTTCCCATGTGACCTCCACTGACCCTTTCTGCACATATATGCACTTGAAAATTGCTATATTATCATTGTCACAATGAAAAAACATGACCAATCTGGCAATTTTTAGCTTGCAAAAGAGCCTGACCTTTTATAAAAGGCTTAATCTTTTAGTGGTTGTATTTTCAGACACAATTACCACCTGTAATAAAACATCTGCAGTGTCCTGTGAACAAATATGAATAAAATAAAACAGGCTTCCTACTCTACCGCTTCCTGATCAGTCATCCTCTGCACTAGAAAACCTGTACAGGGTTTCATTTGTAAAGGGAGATTAAGAGTGTGAGGCTTTTTCCCATAGTGATGACGCACCCAATGTAGAGAGCATATGTCAGAAGCCAATACTAAGAGGTACAAACATAACATTATTTCCCTCCTAATGACTGAAATGCACTTACTGTAAACTCTTTCCAAAGTCCTTTGGTCTGTGTGAGTTGGCTGGATTTATAAGATTGGCACCCATGACTGGCAACTTTGTCACGCCAGATGGTCCCAGATTAATGAGTATGTATCCCTAAAACCACTGTTCATTATAACAGAAGATAATAAAACACATACAGTTTTCAAATGAAAAATAAATAAATAAATAGATGACTCCCCAAAACTCTTGTTCACCACTTATATACTGTATACCATATAGGAAAAAATATTTCCTGTATTGTATGGGTATTTGTAAATATTGAAAAGTGTTGGCCCTAGTGTGAAATGGAGTTAAAATGTAATTCATGCACCAGTCACTGCATTATGATACATACAATGAGGTCTGACTCTAAAATTGTGGATACGTAGAGATACACTGAGAAAACTTGTTTTAGGAAAAATAAATAAAATGATGGATGGTGTAAAGGTTAGCATTACTGCCTCACAGCACTGAGGTCATGGGCTTGATTCCCAACATGGCCCTAACAGTGTGGAGTTTGTATATTCTCCCCGTACTTGTGTGGGCTTCCTCCGGGTGCTTCAGTTTCCTTCCACAATCCAAAGATATACTGGTAGGTTAATTGGCTCATGACTAAATTTACCCTAGCGTGAATATGTGCTAGGAAATGTGCTAGGAAATAGGAGCAGGGACTGATGTGAATGGCCAGATATCCTCTTTAAAGTGCTACAGAATATGTGTGAGCTATATAAATAACTGGTAATAAATCAATACAGCAGGTATGCGACATACTGTATATATATATATATATATATATATATACACTGTATATAAATATATGTATATATATATAAAGAGAGAGAGAGAGAGAGAGAGAGAGAGAACAATTTAGAGGGGGCACTCCCCAGACTTATTCAATATGCAAAAATTTATTTATGGTATACTTTACATAGTCCACATAGTAATAGGAGGCATTACTCTCAAACGCTTTCGTCCATCAATGGGCTTTCTTAAGGAGGCACTAAACAGCAGCAATACAGCAAAAGATAGAGCATATGCAGTCCCAGACATCCAGCAGCAAAGCTTGTCCTGCCTGACTGGCTTTATATATACCCCACCTCATTTATAATTCACGCCAAATGCCCACTGATGACATCATCAAGGAGCGCCATGTTATATCAACATTACATATATTGCTCACCTTAGCATATAACAAAAGTTTAAAAGATAAAAATACATATGCTGCAGCCCACATCCATAGCAGGGACCTTTTCATAAACAACAAATGATCTGGCATAACACTGCCACGATCATTGCAGACCATCCAAACCAGCGTGACCCACTTCCGGTCCCTGGAACGCACACGTCATCTGACCAGAAGTGGGGCAGCGCTGGATGGAACGCAATCAGGAAGAGCAGTCACGGCATCCTGCCAACATCCTAGTGCTTAGAATTACTCACTCAAAAGTGATCTAACAATGTATTCACAAGCAGGCACATGATATGCCTGTCACATTCACATAAAAACAGAGACTGCTTGTTAAATATATAAATGTCATAGCCATGGATGCGCACTGCTTCTATACCGTTCACAAAGAAACAAAAACAACTTATTGGGTACATGAAAAAACAACACCATTGATGCACACTGCAGCACAAAGGGACTAGAGCCAATCACCACAGTAAAAACAATCATCAAAACAAATAGTGATGCTGCTGGTGTGATAAGGTGGACAAGGTAAGTATTGAAAAACCATCAGCTACCTATACAACAACAATAATACTACAGCCTCACTTTAGAGCCCTAATTATCCATATCCACCCTATACACATCACAGCATCAATCTACATACAAGGATTAAAAATGACATAAAAGACATAAGAAAAAGAACAAGAAAAAGACTGTATTGGTCAGACACTAATCTTCAAGGAGTTTCCTCCACAAAAAAAATATCAATAAATCAGCAAAGGAGTATGTGATCAGGTACTCCCATATTAGCCACGGTCCAGTCAATAAACTCTTTCTTATTTAACATAGAAAGAAATTGAGTGGGTTACTCATTTAATCCTTTTGGCACTACTGATTCCAGTCTATAGATCCATCTGGCTTCCATTTTTTTTAACAAGAGTGTTCGGTCTCCCCCTCTCCTAGGGACAGGGACACAATCAATAATTCATGAGTGATGCCACTTGATGTCCTGCAACTAGAAAATGTTGGGTGACTGGCTTGTCAGTGTGAACTGTGAGAAGTGCTTGATGGATCGAGCTGCGATGGTTCGCCATCCTCTCTCTAAATGTGCAGGTGGTCATACCTATATATATATATCACATATATGAGGTATCCTTAAATATGTAAAGGTTTGCAGTGTAAAACACTTGTGTATCTAAAAGTGCTTTTTATTTAGAAAAACAATCAAACAAAAGAAAAATACTAAAAAATAATATTTAATTGTCTTGCTTTTTCAAAGGAAGGCATGTAAGAAACAAGGAAAATAAAGGGGTACTGAGAAATTTCCAAAGAGGGGCACAATAGTATTTTTAATTTAATCATGCACAACAGTATCTGACTCTGATATTTCGTTACTAAGCAAAGGCTTATAATGTGCCCCAATGTCATCTCAAATAGTTTTCAGTTGTTTTTTAGGCTTGAATAATTTACAAGAAATGAACTTTAAAAAAACATTAGTAATAAAAAAAAGACATTAATAAAGAATAATGGAAGTTCCTCAGCATTGGAATTGAAAGTTAATTCTATATTTTATCTGTTAGATTTAAAATATAGTCAAAAATATATTCTATAAAATGATTAAAAAGGATCTTTGTACAGTAATGCTTAGATTTAGAAAATGGCCAGCACAATCCTGACTTACTTAAAAAGATGTATCTTAATTAAACAAATGAGAGTATTCTATTTATTAAACAGGCTGGTAAAGTGGAATGATTTCGTTATTATGAATAGAAGTAAAATAAAACCTGTAAAAATGATAAAAACAAGTAATTTCTGGTGCTTGTAATTAAAGAGACCTAATTGCAGCTGGCAAAATTAAGTGTGCAACATCTCCAAAACATATGCTGAAACATCCCTTACCCCCACAAATATTGGTTGAGCAAAAAAGATGAATTAACACTTTCAATGCACTATATATAATTAATGCAAGGAATTTAACACATTTAATGAAGCAAAATGCTAAAAGCTAAAAAAGCTTTATAAAACGAAGACTGTGAGCAATAATAGTAACATAGTAACATAGTAATTGAGGTTGAATGGAGGCAAAATGCCCATTGTGTTCAACCTGTATTCTGTTTTAAGTTGAGTTGATTGTAATGTACCTGCTGAAGTAATGTTTTATGACTAGTTAACAACTATAAATCATGATCCACCAGGATTATCAACGTCAGTATTTTAAATGTTATAACCTTGGATATCATTTTCAGTCATAAATGTATCCAGTCCGTTTTTAAATGCATTTACAGAGTCCGCCATTACCACCTTCCCTGGCAGGGAATTCCAAATCCTTATTGCCCTAACAGTGAAGAACCCTTTCCTACGTTGCATACAAACTTTTCTCTCCTCTAGCCTCAACGAGTGCCCACATGTCCTAAACAGAGTTCTTTTAATAAATAATCCTCTGATAACTCTTTGTAATGTCCCTTTACATATTTGAAGATATTAATAATGTCTCCTCTTAGACGCCTCTTTTCCAGTGTAAACATATTCAACCTAGTAAGCCTTTACTCGTAATCCAGTCCTTCTAGCCCTTTAATCAATTTAGTAGCTCGCCTTTGAACCCTTTCGAGTTCACTGATATCTGTTTTTTATACAGTGGTGACCAAAATTGAACACAATGTTCCAGGTGCGGACGTACCAACGATTTGTACAGTGGCAGGATTACACTCTCATTCCTTGTCTCAATTCCCCAGTTTATGCATGCTAGCACCTTACTTGCCTTCTTTACTGCGCTTTGACATTGTATATGGTTATTAAGGCTATTATCAATGAGTACCCCCAAATCCTTTTCCAATACTGTTATCACTAGACTTTCCCTATTTAATATGTAGGATGCAAGTTTGTTTTTAGTCCCAAAATGCATAACCTTGCATTTTTATATATTGAACCTCCTTCTCCATTTAGACGCCCAGATTTTAAGTTTTGATAAGTCATTCTGTAGACACTCCACATCTATTTCCGAATTAATTACCCTACACAGTTTAGTATCATCTGCAAAGATTGACACTGTGCTTTTCAGGTCTATTTCTAGGTTATTGATAAATATGTTGAACAGTAGCAGCCCGAGTATGGACCCTTGTGATATTCCGCTCACTACTGGTGTCCAGCTTGAGGACTTCCCATTGACCACTATTCGCTGTACCCTGTTATCCAGCCAGTTACTTATCCATGTACAAACAGTTTTTCCTAGGCCAAGCTCCTTTAATTTGATGATCAGTCTCCTGTGAGGCACTGTATAGAAGGCTTTTGCAAAATCTAAGTAGACCACATCTACTGCTTTTCCCTGGTCAAGATAGTCGCTCACTTCCTCATAGAAGCTAAGTTAGTTTGACATGATCTGTCCCTCACAAACCCATGCTGGTTCTTGCTAATAAACTTAGCAATATGCAGATACTCCAGTATGCTATCCCTTAGAATTCCTTCCAATATTTTCCCTACTATAGATGACAAACTAACCGGTCTGTAGTTACCCAAATTATTTTTGGATCCCTTTTTAAATAATGGCACTACCTCAGGTACCATGCCTGATCTAATTGACCTATTGAAAATCAAGTATAGGGGTCTTGTTAGTTGTGACCTAAGCTCCATAAGAACCCGCAGGTGAAGTCCATCAGGGCCAGGTGATTTATAAATTTTAATATTGCTTATTCTTTCCCGGACTATTTCTTCACTTAAACAAGTATCTAACCACAAATCATTACTGTCACTATCGTTATGCACTACTCCCACTGTCAGTTCTTCTCTGGAAAACACGGATGAAAACAATGTGTTCAGTATTTCCACTTTTATTTCATCATCATTTATCAATACTCCAAATTCATCTTTTATTTTTCTCCTTTTTTAACCTTTTACTGTTTATGTATTTAAAAAACTTTTTAGGATTGTTTTACTCTCTATAGCGATTTATTTTTGTTTTCAATTTTAGCTGCTCTAATTGTTTTTTTGCATTTTTTTATTGCATTCCTTGTATTACTGGACTGACGCCTCCTTTCCATTAGATTTAAATGCTTTGAAAGCACGCTTCTTTTTATCTATTTCTGCCTTGACCTTTTAGTTAAGCCACATCAGTTTGAGTTTGGTACTCCTGTGTTGACTGCCCATGGGAATAAATTTGTGGATATTGCTATCTAGCAACCCTTTTAAAGCATCCGACATTTCCAAAGTGTTCTTGCTATGAAACAAAACTTCCAACTCAATGTTGTTTAGTGCACATCTCAGCATACTGAAATTAGCATTCCTAAAGTTAAATGTTTTGGTTGAACCCTTGTAGCCATGTTTCCTGAAACTGATGTTGAGTGTGATCATATAGTGATCACTGTTACCCAAAGTCTCCCCAACTTTAGTGTTTGATATAATGTCCACATTATTAGTAATTACTAGATCCAGAGTAGTTTTGCCGCTAGTTCAGTCCTTTACTAATTGAGACAAGTAATAATCCTTTAACATATTGAAGAACCTGTTGCCCCTAGCTTTAACACATGAATCGTTACTCCAATTTATATCAGTATATTTAAAATCCCCAATCACTAGGATGTCCCCCAATCCCGCAGCCCTTTCGATTTTCTGCAAGAGTTGTACTTCCTCATGTATGTAGCACGTGCCTATAACTAGTTTTTTTGCATCAATACCCCCCACTTGAGATTTCAACCTATAGTGACTTCACATTATCACCAGTCCACTCATAAATAACCTCCTTTAAGTATGTTTTAAGAGATGGTTTAACATAAAGACATACACCTCCTCCTCTTTTGATTGCCATGTTCCTCCTTAAAAGAGAATACCGCTCCAAGTTTGCAACCCAGTTGTGATAATTGTCCCACCATGTTTCTGTAATACCTATAATATCATACTCAGCCTTTGATGCTAACAATTCCAATTCCCCCATTTTACCTGCTAGACTCTTGCGTTTGTAAGCATACATATTAGTTTAGTGGTTCCCTTGTCCGTTTTTTTTTTTAAAGTTATCCTATCATGGTTAACTAGTGCCTCCCTAGAGTTACTCTTACTGACTGTCCTTCTCGTTCCCTCTCCACCCCATCATACTTAATACTGTCCATCTTACTCTTCTCTTTTATCAACCCAATGTTTCCATCTAAACTCTCCACACCGACATAAGTATTTCCCTTATGCTACATTCATCATTTTCTGTATGGTGTAATGATGACACATAATTGTTGTTAGTTAATGTTTTGGCAATACCTTTGTTAATACCCTTTTTAGAACCCATGTAAATACCCTTGCCCTTGCTGGCTGCTCTTTCCCTCCCCCTTCTCCACCCCCATTTAGCTAACTACCAATATTCCTACTATTCTCAGTGCATGACCCATAGTTTCTAGCTAAACCCTCCTACCAGGCGCCTAGTTTAAAAGCTCCTCCAACCTACTAACCATCCTTCCCCCCAGCACCGCAGCCCCCTCCCCTCTTTCATGTGCAATCCATCATGACAAAAAAGATGGTGCCTGACTGAGAAGTCCACCAAGTGTTCAAGGGACACAAACCCCTCCTACCTATACCAGTCTCTAAGCCACACATTTACCTCCCTGATATCCCTCTGCCTCCCTGGGCTAGCGCGTGGCACTGGTAATATTTCAGAGAATATTACCTTAGATGTCCTTTCTTTTAGTTTCTGGCCTAAGTCCCTATAATCTTTCTTAAGGACATCCCACAATACAATTAACTTTGTTGTTGGTGCCCACGTGCACCAAGAGTGCTGGGTCATTCCCAGCTCCTCCCAACAATCTATCTACCTGGTTCACGATGTGCCATACCCAAGCACCCAGGAGACAACAGACCATACGGTGATCACGATCCCGGTAGCAGATTGCCCTATCTGCCTTCCTGATGATAGAGTCCCCTACCACCATCATCTGCCTGGGTTCCTCTTTATCTTTCATCTCATCTGAGCTGAAGGGACCACTCTTCCGGTTGCTGGAGTGAACAATCTCCTCCAGCTCCATCATTTCCTCGCTATCATCCACCGAATCTTCGTCCAATTGGGCACATTTGTTTGGGTTTGATAGTTCAGAGATGTCATGCCTCCCCCTTTTTTTCTTTCTTCTAACAGTGATCCAGCTGCCTACCTTATTATCCTCATCTACCGATGTCCCTCCTGCAACTCCTTCACCGTACTAAACTTTGCTTGAGATTATCAATATCACTCGCGGAACGGTCTGTTCTAGATCAGTTACCTGGACTTCCAGGGCAACAATTCGCACACATCTCGTGCATATGTATTCGCACTGGGTCGGCTGCTCCAGGTGAGCGTACATCTTGCACAACACGCACTGAGTGAGATTCTCAATCATGGCCTCTCCCATTTGTTTGAAAATTCTAACTCCCTATTACCTTCCTAAGAACAATGCAAAACAATACTAACTATGCAATACAACATTGACTATGACCTAGCTGTTAAGAGAATCAATATTCACCACACAGCAGAGAGAGCCAATTAAATTACATACACAATAAAGTAGATAATCAATACTTATCTGAGTGGGCCCTCTCCTGCATCACCGCTACTCCTCCATGCAGTTGCTCCAGCTCTCTGCACCTCCTTCTCACTTGCTGCCACGCACCTGGCTTCCAGCACCTATTTTGTCCCCCGTTTGCAGTCCTTTCTCATGCAGACTGTGGCTGCAGCAGCACACACTCACTCACCAAGCAGCAGCAGCCCTCACACACTTTCTCCCCCCTAGCAGCACTTTCTCACTCACACTCACTCTTACCCTGCAGCAGCACTCACACACTTTCTCACCCCCAGTAGTGCACACTCACTCACCCAGTAGCAGCAGCCCTCACACTTATCTCTTTCACAAACTTTTCACACACTTTCACACACATGGAAACGTGGCCCTCATGCACTTACTTGCTCACTCACTCCACTAGCTGCAGTAGCAGCAATGGCCTGGTAGTGGTAAGGACCTCGCACTCACACACTCTCACTCACTACCACACACACAGCAGCGGCAGCAACAGCGATCCTCCTGCTGCCCGCTCCACTGTATGCAGCCTATTCAGCCCGGCGCTGCTTCCGGACTCCCGGACTCCTCCCGGGCGCTCGTCACTCTTCTACTTCCAGTCCCCGGTTCTCCATCAGCTAATCACTCCTCCCATCAGCATGTCACTCCTCCAGGTCACTCCACCTTCCACTCAGACCTTGTTTAAATTACTGATTTGTTTTTCTGTCCTGGAAGTTTGGGTGTAAATGGTAATAAATGGCCACTGTGTCACAAATCCAATGTTGATCTCATATTAGACTAGCTTTTCTACCCATTCTTCTCATGTAAGTTTCTGATCATCATGGTTGTAAATATAAATGAGTGTTAAACATTTGTAAATATTAATCCAAGGTTCTTGGCATAACCCAAGTAGCACCTGTAGCAGATAAGGTTAAAAAGTCACAAGACCATTTTTGTAGTTTATGAAATTCTACACACTGGAGGTGCAATCCAAATTTTGATCCAATTGTCTGTTTGGGCAAATTTTGATCCAATTGTCGTTCACGCAATGCAAGCCACACATCGGTAATGATGTCATTATGTCAACCTCCTTTTCACATCCTTAGGGGAGGTTTATTAAAATTCTAATTATGTTATCCTATTTCACCCCTTAGGAATACTTATGTTAAATTTCATCTTCCTAACATATAGGAAAGAAAGAGAATTAGTGATGTGTCAGTCAGCTAGTAAATTATTGGTTATAGTAAAAGCTCTTTTGACGCAAAATAAATGATTGCTTCTGAAAAAAAGTGTTTGCAATGTACAGAAATGTGTAAACTTATCTAATTTAAAGCTAAACTGTTATCATTGTTTACATCTTGACATCATAGCAACTAATTACCATTGGAAAAGATTAGAGATGTGCGCCAGATCATTTTTGCTGGAATTGGATTTAGCTCTGATTCATTGACTGGATTTAGATTTGCCAAACTGCCTTGACTCATTTTTTATTTCGATTTGTATTATTTTTAAAAATTGACCAAAAAAGCTAAAATTATGTAATTTGGATCTTTTTTGTTCATTTACTACTATTAACATCAATAGCATTGATTTACAGTCATTTCCAGACAATTGTGACCACCTCAAAGCTCACAATATTGTTTTCACTATTAATGGCAAAGACTGCAGTGAGCTGGCTGGTTACTAAGCGACAGAGCAGTGGCACAAACACACTGCAATTTAAAGCACATCTATGAAACTTTGCCACACAGCGGTGGCAGAAATGAAAGGTGCTGCAAGATAGAATTGTACTTGCGTCCTCCCACCAACCCTTATGTTAGATATTAAAAAGGACATGCACACTTTAACAAAACAAGCACTTCAGCAACAGGGACTGCTACCTTTGTGGCTGAAGTGCTTGGTTTGTTTGGGCCCCCACAAAACAAGCTATCAATCGGCTTATGGCAACAAGCTATCAATTGGCTTATGGCTACAAAGGCTAGATATCATCATCATTGCATTCCTCAACCTCATCAGTGTGTACATACTCCTCACACAATATTAATTTATCCCCGCTGTAATCCACCATTTCAGAAGTCTCTGTACTTTAATGTACAGTAATTGATGGGAAAGGACTTCCTCATGGAATTTTCAGTTCATTTTGATTAACATAATCTTTTCCACATTTGCACACTTATCGGCATCACCACTGGGTCTTTTGGGAAATATTAAGTTTTTTCTGGCTGCTGCTGAAGAAACTGAATGAGCAAGTGTCATAGTGCCATGTGTCACTTGAGCTGCCAACTTGTTCACCAGGAGCTCTTTGTATCTCTTAAGATCTGGATCAGTTGGAAAGGAAGACACAGCGTACAACTTAAATCTAGGATCAAGCATGTTTGCCTAAATGTAGTGAACAGATTTTAAGACATTGGCAACTCGTAAATCCTGGGGAAGCGAATAAAGGACTTCATCTACAAGTCCGGCATACTTTGTGGATTTCCTTTGTTTCCCTCAATTTTTCCAGCTGATTGTCAAAACGCTTAATTAAGGGAATCACCTTACTCAAGCTAGCAGTGTCAGTACTCACTTCACAGGTGGCTGCTTCAACAGGTTTCAGCACCTTGCACAAGATAGAAATGACTATCCACTGTGCTGGGCTTAGGTACATTGCCCTCCTCTTCCAATGTTATGGCTTGTTTTATAGCTATGGAGGTATTTTTGCTGTTCATCCATCTTCTAAAGTGTTTAAAGGGTGAAGTTCCAGCTTCTTACCATTTTCTTCAGTTGTTGGCAGGGCAAATTCATCAACTGTTCTTGCAGGTGCTGCAATCTCCTGCATGCTGTTGGTGAATGCCAAAAATGTCACAACATTTTTTGGACCACAGACAGCATCTCCTGTATGCCCCTGTAATTTAAAAAAATAAGTCCAGTACTACTAAGTTGATCATGTGAGCAAACAGGCGATGTGTTGGAATTCACCCAACTGTAATGCTTTTACAATATTTGTGGAGTTATCAGATATCACAAATCCTGATGAGCATTTAGATGGGGTAAGCCATGTTTCTATGACATCCCTTCGTTTTTCTAAGAGGTTGTCAGTGGTATGTCTCTTATTGAATCCAGTAATACACAGAGTAGCCTGCCTCTGATTGAGCTGGTGTTGTTTGTTAGATACTGCTTCTGCAGTTGCTGAAGGCAACTTACCCACTCAGTGGGCTTTCACAGTCATGTAATCTTTAGTTTCCTTACTAACGGTTGTCAATATATCTGTGGTTAAGTGCACAGTGGGTACAAAGGTATTTTGTAGGCCAATAATTAAGTTTTTTTACATCCTGGTACATCCAAGGAATGGCTTTTCAGCTAAAATGGAACCAAGTTGGAATTTGGTACCGGGGACTTAGGACCTCAATTAACTATGTAAAATCCACTGCATTAATGGTATATATTGGACACAGATCTAAAACTAGCATAGCCATGATGGCTTCAGTGATCCACAGTGCAACTGGGTGAGATCTATGATACTTACTTTCCCTTACAAAGGATTGTTTCACAGTCAATTGATTTTTTATGATAGTACTAGTAGTCTTCTTGATCCCCTTCTGGGATGAAGATTCATCCCCAGCAGCAGCAGGCATAGCATTTTAGGATTCTTCTGAGGAATCTTGGAATGTGCAGTAGTCACCTCTCCATAACAAATTGGATGCAGGACTTCCTCTGATAATTACTGTGGATATTGAGGATGAAGATGTTGGTGTAAAAGATTGTAGGTGCTGGGATCTAGTTAAAAGAAGGGAGCTAGCTTATGCTAGAATACTTGTTTTTTTTAGAACCAGCTTTTAAATGTTATCAATAACTTGTCATGAGCTTGCTACAAATTATGTAACATGGTGAAGGTTCTTAGATGCTTAACATCCCTATCTCTACTTACTGTGGTTCCACAAAGACTACAAATGGCTTTACAAAAGTCAGGATTTTGGTAATAATAATTCCACTTACCCAAAGTGGAATGTCAAGCATGAAAATGGCCATCTTATTATCAAGGCCAAGAGCTGCTTCCACTGGTGCCTGACTTACACAAACAACATCATCAACATCCTTATTAGCACAAGCATTAGCTACACAAATATACCCCTCATCCTCTTGCAATTCCACAGTGGCATCCTCATCAGGTAGCAGAAATGGTGTAAGGCAGCTTCTCTGTGAGTATAGTATTCCAAAACATCAGGCTCACACATAGCACTCTTGGACAAACTTAGACTCTCTACACGGATTTGTGACATTTAGGTTTCTGAATGCAGTTTGTTTTACTGCCTTAGTGGTTTTCAGGTTTTTTACACGTCTCTAGACTCTGAGTGAAATGTTCTTGAATCTTGCATTGTCATGAGAGACAGAAGAGGATGCCTCACTGACAGTTGCAGAACCACCACTCAGACATACAGGCCAAGGCCTGAGTCTTTCCTTGCCACTGCATGTTGTGAATAGCATGATGATAATTTTGTTATCCTGCACCAAACCTTTCCTTTATAAGAGGTGTCTTTTTCTTAAACACTGTATATAGGGTTTTTTTTTTTAGAAGCCATGACTTAGATCTGCTTGAGCATCAGCTTTACTAGATGATGTTGCTGGACTAGCATCATCATCATGACTGGTGGCTGCACTAGTATTTGGTTGTTCTTCTCTAAACTGATAGTTTTACATTTGTCAAGTTGCAGAACACTGTGTGTTATAGATGCACGTGAACAAAGCACACTAGATTAAAGTGCAGCAACCAACCAGTACAAAAACAATAGATATATATTTTTTATTTTTCTATTTTTAAACTTGCAGCTTAGTTCGAACTGCATGGATCACATGGCTTATAGATGCACGTGAACAAAGCACACTTGAGTAAAGCACACCAACCAACCCGTACAAAAACAAAAGATATACTGTATATTTGTTTTTTCTATTTTTAAACTTGCAGCTTAATTTGGATTGCATGGATCACAAGGCTTATAGATGCCCTTGAACAAAGCACACTTGAGTAAAGTGCAGCAACCAACCTGTACAAAAACAATAAATATATATTTATTTTTCTGTTGTTAAACTTGCAGCTCAGTTCTTACTACATAGATCACAGGGTTTATAGATGCATGTGAACAAAGCACACTTGAGTAGAGAACAGCCAATACAGCAGAGTACAGCACAACACACTTAATTAGTCTGTAGACTCTGTATGGACACAACCAGTCAAATCAACAGAGTATGGCACAGCAAGCCCCTATATGCAGTCACTATACTGCACAGCCACAATTACTCTGAAGTCTCTGGATGGTCACAGTACAGCCTAAACAGCAGAGTGCAGCACAGTGTGTCCCTCTATATAGTCACTATACCGCACATTCATAATTAGTCTGCAGTCTCTGGATGGACATAGCCTACCCTAAACAGCAGAGTAAAGCACACTATACTGCATGCACAGTGTTGGTAGTCTTTGGGTGGAGATAGCATACCCTGAACAGCACAGTACAGTACTATACTGCACACACAGTGCACAGCCACAATTAGTTATCTGGAGTCTCTGGATGGACAAAGCACAGCATAAACAGCAGAGTAAAGGGCAGCATGCACCTGTAAATACAGTCACTATTTACTGGCTGCACAGCCACAATTAGGAGTCTTTGAATAGACATAGCACAGCCTAAACAGAGTATTGCACAGCATTCATCAGTGCACATTGGGGGTCATTCCGAGTTGATCGCTCGCTAGCAGTTTTTAGCAGCCGTGCAAATGCATAGTCGCCGCCCACGGGGGAGTGTATTTTTGCTTTGTAGGAGTACTAATGCTTGTGCAGCAGAGCACCTGCAAACACATTTTGTCCATAACAAGACCAGCCCTGTAGTTACTTTTCCTGTGGGATTATTGCTGCGATGAGTGTCATGGTAATGACGTCAGATACCCGCCCAGCAAATGCTTGGCCATGCCTGCGTTTTTCCAAACACTCCCAGAAAACAGTCATTTGACACCCAGAAATGCCCTCTTCGTGTCAATCTTCTTGCGATCGGCTGTGCGACTGAATGCATCACTAGAACCTGTGCAAAACCACGATGCTCTTTGTACTCGTACATCATGTGTGCACATTGTGGTGCATACGCATGCACAGATTATATGTTTTTTTCACTGATCGCTATGCAGCAAACAACGACAGCTAGCGATCAACTCGGAATGACCCCCATTGAGTGAAATGGTGCCGAGCCCTGATCACGGCAATTTATGTAGAATCCAAGTCCCATGAGAATGTGATGCTATGAAGATGATATTTATGTGACCATAAGTGTAAAGGGATTTTTAATTGTAGACATGGTAATATCTGTTAATTTGTACATTAAACATTGCACAAAATTTATTATGAATGTTGATAATTCCAAAAACTTTTTATTTAAAAGTAGTATTCGTTCTGGCACTTCAGTTAAATATAATGTAGACTGCACCTACAGTTACAGTATTTTATTAAATATGTAGTAAAAAATAAAAAGCATGAAATAATATTAGGAAACCTGGACATCATAGAAGTATTTTGAAAAATGTGTAGAGCCATTTTATCAGTAAATATTTTAAGAGGGAACACAATTGTGATTCTAAATTCTTAGTTTTCAAGTCAATTTAACATGTTTAATATGATTGTGTAAGCATGGATGATTTACAAAATAAACTGTCAAAAACACCCTCTAGCTCAATGATCTCAATGAAGGATATGAAAATTGTCTTCTTATAATACTTATTTTCAATTTAGCCAAATAAGACTCTTTAATGTTTTAATATTTAATATATAAGGTTCTTAATGCTTATAGTTTATGAAATATTTATTATTTCCTTGTATATCATTTAATGTACTTTTTCACAGTTTACTTGTTAGAGTTTTATAACTATCCCCTTTACATAAAGTTTGCAATTGTTTAAAGTTGAAAATATTGCAGTTTTTCCCCAAATGCCATATTGAAACCATGACTTTTTTCTTTTTTTGAGAAGCATATCTTACAATATTAAGTACACAATATTATACTGTACTTTATCTAGAATGCTATTACAGTAAT
Source organism: Pseudophryne corroboree (assembly GCF_028390025.1). Classification (NCBI taxonomy): domain Eukaryota; kingdom Metazoa; phylum Chordata; class Amphibia; order Anura; family Myobatrachidae; genus Pseudophryne; species Pseudophryne corroboree. The sequence continues at coordinate 927,406,470 of NC_086444.1, read as the reverse complement.
TCAGTGGATAATCTTTGCAGGATGAGGGAGTGCTTTTTTTCTTAAGAAAGCTTTTGTTCTGTACAATCTTGTAAAATTTGGCCCTTTTGATATACATGGGGCTAATGTAATGGTGAAAGTTTGGTATATGTGCGACTATAATGCAAAACTCGCAAATTTTGCCAAACTGACACATGTAATAGGGTAAATAGGGAAAGGGGGCCCTAGACTGCACACACTAACTGCCAGTAATGAAGGTGCTATTAGCTGAGACCTGTAGTACTACACATGGGGAGAGAACGAGTGTCGGTGCACTATACAAACATTACTGAATAATAATATTAATAATACAATTTGCAACATGCAGCTTTTTGCATAACAATAACCAGTAGCATTTTACTTCATGTATTGATCTATACATTTAATCCTGCAGCCCCGGGGGTTCAAGTCTAGGGTGCAGGACACCCCATAAAATATAGGGTTCAAGAACATGCAAATTTGCATATTTTTTGCACTCTCGCAATTCACAATGGCCAAACTCACATCCAGACGTAGAGATGAGCGGGTTCGGTTCCTCGGAATCCGAACCCGCCCGAACTTCAGGTTTTTTTACACGGGTCCGAGCGACTCGGATCTTCCCGCCTTGCCCGGTTAACCCGAGCGCGCCCGAACGTCATCATCCCGCTGTCGGATTCTCGCGAGGCTCGGATTCTATCGCGAGACTCGGATTCTATATAAGGAGCCGCGCGTCGCCGCCATTTTCACACGTGCATTGAGATTGATAGGGAGAGGACGTGGCTGGCGTCCTCTCCGTTTATAGAGAAGAGAGTGAGACTAGAGTAGAGAGAGACACAGTATTTACTTTAGTAATTTTGGGGAGCATTAGGAGGAGTACTACTGCTTGCTGAAGTGATAGTGTGACTGTATATCTGACTTGTGGGGGAGACAGTGGGGAGCAGTTAGAGTCTGAGAGCAGGAGTACATATTTTAACGTACAGTGCACACTTTTGCTGCCAGAGTGCCACACTGCCATTGTGACCACACTGACCACCAGTATATATTGTGATTGTCTGCTTAGGAGTACTACTTGCAAGTTGCTGATAGTGTGACCAGTGACCTGACCACCAGTTTAATTAATCACCACCAGTTTAATATATATATATATATAATTGTATATAATATATATATAATTGTATACCACCTACCCGTGTTTTTTTTTTTCTTTCTTCTTGATACATACTACTATAGTAGCTTACTGTAGCAGTCTGCGGTGCTGCTGAGCTGACAGTGTCCAGCAGGTCCGTCATCAGTCATTACATAATAAATATATATACCTGTCCGGCTGCAGTACTAGTGATATTATATATATATATATATTAATTTCATCTCATTATCATCCAGTCTATATTAGCAGCAGACACAGTACGGTAGTCCACGGCTGTAGCTACCTCTGTGTCGGCAGTCGCTCGTCCATCCATAATTGTATACCACCTACCCGTGGTTTTTTTTTTTTCTTTCTTCTTGATACATACTACTATAGTAGCTTACTGTAGCAGTCTGTGGTGCTGCTGAGCTGACAGTGTCCAGCAGGTCCGTCATCAGTCATTACATAATAAATATATATACCTGTCCGGCTGCAGTACTAGTGATATTATATATATATATATATATATATATTAATTTCATCTCATTATCATCCAGTCTATATTAGCAGCAGACACAGTATGGTAGTCCACGGCTGTAGCTACCTCTGTGTCGGCAGTCGCTCGTCCATCCATAATTGTATACCATCTACCCGTGGTTTTTTCTTTTTCTTTCTTCTTGATACATACTACTATAGTAGCTTACTGTAGCAGTCTGCGGTGCTGCTGAGCTGACAGTGTCCAGCAGGTCCGTCATCAGTCATTACATAATAAATATATATACCTGTCCGGCTGCAGTACTAGTGATATTATATATATTAATTTCATCTCATTATCATCCAGTCTATATTAGCAGCAGACACAGTACGGTAGTCCACGGCTGTAGCTACCTCTGTGTCGGCAGTCGCTCGTCCATCCATAATTGTATACCACCTACCCGTGGTTTTTTTTTTCTTTCTTCTTGATACATACTACTATAGTAGCTTACTGTAGCAGTCTGCGGTGCTGCTGAGCTGACAGTGTCCAGCAGGTCCGTCATCAGTCATTACATAATAAATATATATACCTGTCCGGCTGCAGTACTAGTGATATTATATATATATATATATTAATTTCATCTCATTATCATCCAGTCTATATTAGCAGCAGACACAGTACGGTAGTCCACGGCTGTAGCTACCTCTGTGTCGGCAGTCGCTCGTCCATCCATAATTGTATACCACCTACCCGTGGTTTTTTTTTTCTTTCTTCTTGATACATACTACTATAGTAGCTTACTGTAGCAGTCTGCGGTGCTGCTGAGCTGACAGTGTCCAGCAGGTCCGTCATCAGTCATTACATAATAAATATATATACCTGTCCGGCTGCAGTACTAGTGATATTATATATATATATATATATATATATATATATATATATTAATTTCATCTCATTATCATCCAGTCTATATTAGCAGCAGACACAGTACGGTAGTCCACGGCTGTAGCTACCTCTGTGTCGTCAGTCGCTCGTCCATCCATAAGTATACTAGTATCCATCCATCTCCATTGTTTACCTGAGGTGCCTTTTAGTTGTGCCTATTAAAATATGGAGAACAAAAATTTTGAGGTTCCAAAATTAGGGAAAGATCAAGATCCACATCCACCTCGTGCTGAAGCTGCTGCCACTAGTCATGGCCGAGACGATGAAATGCCAGCAACGTCGTCTGCCAAGGCCGATGCCCAATGTCGTAGTACAGAGCATGTAAAATCCAAAACACCAAATATCAGTAAAAAAAGGACTCCAAAATCTAAAATAAAATTGTCGGAGGAGAAGCGTAAACTTGCCAATATGCCATTTACCACACGGAGTGGCAAGGAACGGCTGAGGCCCTGGCCTATGTTCATGGCTAGTGGATCAGCTTCACATGAGGATGGAAGCACTCAGCCTCTCGCTAGAAAAATGAAAAGACTCAAGCTGGCAAAAGCACCGCAAAGAACTGTGCGTTCTTCGAAATCCCAAATCCACAAGGAGAGTCCAATTGTGTCGGTTTCGATGCCTGACCTTCCCAACACTGGACGTGAAGAGCATGCGCCTTCCACCATTTGCACGCCCCCTGCAAGTGCTGGAAGGAGCACCCGCAGTCCAGTTCCTGATAGTCAGATTGAAGATGTCAGTGTTGAAGTACACCAGGATGAGGAGGATATGGGTGTTGCTGGCGCTGGGGAGGAAATTGACAAGGAGGATTCTGATGGTGAGGTGGTTTGTTTAAGTCAGGCACCCGGGGAGACACCTGTTGTCCGTGGGAGGAATATGGCCGTTGACATGCCTGGTGAAAATACAAAAAAAACAGCTCTTCGGTGTGGAAGTATTTCAACAGAAATGCGGACAACATTTGTCAAGCCGTGTGTTGCCTTTGTCAAGCTGTAATAAGTAGGGGTAAGGACGTTAACCACCTCGGAACATCCTCCCTTATACGTCACCTGCAGCGCATTCATAATAAGTCAGTGACAAGTTCAAAAACTTTGGGCGACAGCGGATGCAGTCCACTGACCAGTAAATCCCTTCCTCTTGTAACCAAGCTCACGCAAACCACCCCACCAACTCCCTCAGTGTCAATTTCCTCCTTCCCCAGGAATGCCAATAGTCCTGCAGGCCATGTCACTGGCAATTCTGATGAGTCCTCTCCTGCCTGGGATTCCTCCGATGCATCCTTGCGTGTAACGCCTACTGCTGCTGGCGCTGCTGTTGTTGCTGCTGGGAGTCGATGGTCATCCCAGAGGGGAAGTCGTAAGCCCACTTTTACTACTTCCACCAAGCAATTGACTGTCCAACAGTCCTTTGCGAGGAAGATGAAATATCACAGCAGTCATCCTGTTGCAAAGCGGATAACTGAGGCCTTGACAACTATGTTGGTGTTAGACGTGCGTCCGGTATCCGCCGTTAGTTCACAGGGAACTAGACAATTTCTTGAGGTAGTGTGCCCCCGTTACCAAATACCATCTTGGTTCCACTTCTCTAGGCAGGCGATACCGAGAATGTACACGGACGTCAGAAAAAGACTCACCAGTGTCCTAAAAAATGCAGTTGTACCCAATGTCCACTTAACCATGGACATGTGGACAAGTGGAGCAGGGCAGGGTCAGGACTATATGACTGTGACAGCCCACTGGGTAGATGTATGGACTCCCGCCGCAAGAACAGCAGCGGCGGCACCAGTAGCAGCATCTCGCAAACGCCAACTCTTTCCTAGGCAGGCTACGCTTTGTATCACCGGTTTCCAGAATACGCACACAGCTAAAAACCTCTTACGGCAACTGAGGAAGATCATCGCGGAATGGCTTACCCCAATTGGACTCTCCTGTGGATTTGTGGCATCGGACAACGCCAGCAATATTGTGTGTGCATTAAATATGGGCAAATTCCAGCACGTCCCATGTTTTGCACATACCTTGAATTTGGTGGTGCAGAATTTTTTATAAAAACGACAGGGGCGTGCAAGAGATGCTGTCGGTGGCCAGAAGAATTGCGGGACACTTTCGGCGTACAGGCACCACGTACATGAAGACTGGAGCACCACCAAAAACGCCTGAACCTGCCCTGCCATCATCTGAAGCAAGAAGTGGTAACGAGGTGGAATTCAACCCTATATATGCTTCAGAGGTTGGAGGAGCAGCAAAAGGCCATTCAAGCCTATACAATTGAGCACGATATAGGAGGTGGAATGTACCTGTCTCAAGCGCAGTGGAGAATGATTTCAACGTTGTGCAAGGTTCTGCAACCTTTTGAACTTGCCACACGTGAAGTCAGTTCAGACACTGCCAGCCTGAGTCAGGTCATTCCCCTCATCAGGCTTTTGCAGAAGAAGCTGGAGGCATTGAAGGAGGAGCTAAAAGGGAGCGATTCCGCTAGGCATGTGGGACTTGTGGATGGAGCCCTTAATTCGCTTAACAAGGATTCACGGGTGGTCAATCTGTTGAAATCAGAGCACTACATTTTGGCCACCGTGCTCGATCCTAGATTTAAAACCTACCTTGGATCTCTCTTTCCGGCAGACACAAGTCTGCTGGGGTTCAAAGACCTGCTGGTGACAAAATTGTCAAGTCAAGCGGAACGCGACCTGTCAACATCTCCACCTTCACATTCTCCCGCAACTGGGGGTGCGAGGAAAAGGCTCAGAATTCCGAGCCCACCCGCTGGCGGTGATGCAGGGCAGTCTGGAGCGACTGCTGATGCTGACATCTGGTCCGGACTGAAGGACCTGACAACGATTACGGACATGTCGTCTACTGTTACTGCATATGATTCTCTCACCATTGAAAGAATGGTGGAGGATTATATGAGTGACCGCATCCAAGTAGGCACGTCAGACAGTCCGTACTTATACTGGCAGGAAAAAGAGGCAATTTGGAGGCCCTTGCACAAACTGGCTTTATTCTACCTAAGTTGCCCTCCCACAAGTGTGTACTCCGAAAGAGTGTTTAGTGCCGCCGCTCACCTTGTCAGCAATCGGCGTACGAGGTTACTTCCAGAAAATGTGGAGAAGATGATGTTCATTAAAATGAATTATAATCAATTCCTCCGTGGAGACATTGACCAGCAGCAATTGCCTCCACAAAGTACACAGGGAGCTGAGATGGTGGATTCCAGTGGGGACGAATTGATAATCTGTGAGGAGCGGGATGTACACGGTGATATATCGGAGGATGATGATGAGGTGGACATCTTGCCTCTGTAGAGCCAGTTTGTGCAAGGAGAGATTAATTGCTTCTTTTTCGGTGGGGGTCCAAACCAACCCGTCATTTCAGTCACAGTCGTGTGGCAGACCCTGTCACTGAAATGATGGGTTGGTTAAAGTGTGCATGTCCTGTTTATACAACATAAGGGTGGGTGGGAGGGCCCAAGGACAATTCCATCTTGCACTTCTTTTTTCTTTCATTTTTATTTGCGTCATGTGCTGTTTGGGGAGTGTTTTTTGGAAGGGCCATCCTGCGTGACACTGCAGTGCCACTCCTAGATGGGCCAGGTGTTTGTGTCGGCCACTAGGGTCGCTTAGCTTACTCACACAGCTACCTCATTGCGCCTCTTTTTTTCTTCTTTGCGTCATGTGCTGTTTGGGGAGTGTTTTTTGGAAGGGCCATCCTGCGTGACACTGCAGTGACACTCCTAGATGGGCCAAGTGTTTGTGTCGGCCACTAGGGTCGCTTATCTTACTCACACAGCTACCTCATTGCGCCTCTTTTTTTCTTTGCGTCATGTGCTGTTTGGGGAGTGTTTTTAGAAGGGCCATCCTGCGTGACACTGCAGTGCCACTCCTAGATGGGCCAGGTGTTTGTGTCGGCCACTAGGGTCGCTTAGCTTACTCACACAGCTACCTCATTGCGCCTCTTTTTTTCTTCTTTGCGTCAAGTGCTGTTTGGGGAGTGTTTTTTGGAAGGGCCATCCTGCGTGACACTGCAGTGCCACTCCTAGATGGGCCGGGTGTTTGTGTCGGCCACTAGGGTCACTTATCTTACTCACACAGCTACCTCATTGCGCCTCTTTTTTTCTTTGCGTCATGTGCTGTTTGGGGAGTGTTTTTTGGAAGGGCCATCCTGCGTGACACTGCAGTGCCACTCCTAGATGGGCCAGGTGTTTGTGTCGGCCACTAGGGTCGCTTAGCTTACTCACACAGCTACCTCATTGCGCCTCTTTTTTTCTTTGCGTCATGTGCTGTTTGGGGAGTGTTTTTTGGAAGGGCCATCCTGCGTGACACTGCAGTGCCACTCCTAGATGGGCCAGGTGTTTGTCGGCCACTAGGGTCGCTTATCTTACTCACACAGCTACCTCATTGCGCCTCTTTTTTTCTTTGCGTCATGTGCTGTTTGGGGAGTGTTTTTTGGAAGGGCCATCCTGCGTGACACTGCAGTGCCACTCCTAGATGGGCCAGGTGTTTGTGTCGGCCACTAGGGTCGCTTAGCTTAGTCATCCAGCGACCTCGGTGCATATTATAGGACTAAAAATAATATTGTGAGGTGTGAGGTATTCAGAATAGACAGAAAATTAGTGGAAATTATGGTTTTTGAGGTTAATAATACTTTGGGGTCAAAATGACCCCCAAATTCTATGATTTAAGCTGTTTTTTAGTGTTTTTTGAAAAAAAACACCCGAATCCAAAACACACCCGAATCCGACAAAAAAAATTCGGTGAGGTTTTGCCAAAACGCGGTCGAACCCAAAACACGGCCGCGGAACCGAACCCAAAACCAAAACACAAAACCCGAAAAATTTCAAGTGCACATCTCTAACGTTAACCTATGGAAAATATACAACTCGGCCCAAATAATAGGATGAAAGTTTTAAACTTACACCTAAAACCTTAACAAATGCTTGCACAATGGCCAAACTTGCATCCAGATGTTAACCTATGGAAAACATACAACTCTGCCAATGTAATAGGATGAAAGTTTTAAACTTGCACCTAAAACCTTAACAAAAACTCGCCTTTAAATAGACCAGCTTTTTTTTAGTCGAGTTTAACAAAAACATGCACAGATCAATGAGATCTGTGCAAGCATCTGTCTGTAAAAGTTATGAAATAGTTAAAGAACAGGAAAAAAACAGCTTGGGGACCCCTACTAAGGCATACCAGCCCCGGTCTTTTTTAGCAAGTCCTTGTTCTAAAAATTCTGTAAAAAAAAGTGATTGATGTTACCCTGAATTTTAAGAACCAACACTGGGGCTCTCTTGTACTGACCCTGGTTCTAAAACTACAGGACTAAAAAAATAAGTAGGTGGTCTGCTGTATTTTTAGAACCAGTACTGGGCTCCACTAGCCGGGAGATGATGCCACAGTGGGGGTCACACTTGAGGGGTCCCATGGTCAAAGCATTAACCCCCCTAACTAGTCAGACCAGGCCAGAATTTCCTGGGGAAATGGGGACCGATGCAAAATAAAGGATCCCTAGGCTGTGACTTCTGAGTTGATAGCATTCAAGGAGTTTTGTTTGTAAAATAGTATTGTTTTTTTACAGGCGGATGACAGTCCCAGCAAGTCTCCCTTGCATGCTGGTACTTGAAAAGCAAAAAGTACCAGCATGCGGGGCATTTACGGGTCCACTGTTTCCTATAGTCCCCCCGTAAAAAGAATATTAAAAACAGACAGGACACACACACTATGAGAGTACATGTGTAATACAGTCACACATACTCACATATTCCTTGTATAGAACATGTCCTCTTGTCCAGTAGAATCCACAATAGCTGTAAAATAAAATCCATTCTTACCTATCACTTGTGTAGATCAGGCTCTCTTTATTTCATATAAGCATCCAAGGAGTTAAATAAAAAACCATGTGTCAAAATGGACTAAAAAGCTTGATGTGTTAACACACAGGGCTCCTTTTCATGAATGCTGGGCTCCTCATGGCTGCTGTCACTAGGAGATCCAGCAGCCACTTAATGGCCACTTTAATAGGAGAAGCCCATTGATTTGCAGTGTGCAGCCAGACTGTCAATCACTGCTTCCCCCAACTCCATTGAAGTCAATGATGTGAACCACTACATTGTAGTCAATGATGGAAGCTGCAAAGTTGACCTCTATTAACCTTGCGATTACTATCATTGACTACAATATGGTGGTTTCCATCATTGACTTCAATGGAGCGATTCCCACATTTGAAGTCAATGGTGGGAGTTGAGCATGCTTCTGTGAAACTTTCACCTTGCCATGAAACTCATGAGGAAACAAGGTGCGAGTTGAACCACTGAAAAACATTTGTAATAGTCTCAAACTGATAATTTTGCAGTCTATAACATTTGCAAGCTGTGGGACAAAAACTCATACCTCCAAAAAGGTGCAAGTTTGACTTACATAAAAAAACTTGCACCATATTACATTTAGCCAATGAAGTTTCATAACAAAGCAGATGCTGAGTTGAGGTCACTGCAGGATGACAGGACAAGTGGCTTTACAAGTCAGGTACAAGAGAGCTGACTTTCCTACTCTTAAATATTTTTATATGAGCAGACATTGAATGACCAAAATTTTAAAGATTCAATGGGGCAGTGTTTCTGGCTTATGTTCTGGGGCTTCAGGGAGTTTACTTTTTTATTCCTGGCACCAAATTGTTGAATTACGTCATCCAGTGATGTGGCTTGCAAAACTATCCTTGTACTATAAAAATACATTTCTTATATAAACCTTTTTAATATAATCTTTAAATCTTTATTTTTGTAATCATTGATATATTTACAATTTTCTACAAATTATTTACTTACACCTATCTAAATAATTTTTTCTATTTTTTCTCATTTTATTTGTCTTATCCTGCTGTCGACACACACACACACACACACACACACACACACACACACACACACACACACACACACATACTGTATATATAAAAAAAAAAAATATATATATATATATATATATACTTATTATTATTATTATTATTATTATTATTATATACCAGTCTTTACACATTTTCATCATATATATTTGAAATACATATGTGCTGAGAGGTTGTTTTCTATCTATCCCAACATCTTTCCCTATTTATAACACTCATATACAAGGCACCAGAATTAGTTGCACAGACACAACAATTGTCTATATACTGTATACTGTATTATCCAGGACTTCCTGCACTTCACTTAATATAAACCTCTCACACAATATGTTCACTTTTATAAGAACTTATATTCACCCTTTTATGAAGCTGATGCTTATATTTATATATATATGCTTACATTTGCACATTTCTGGGATCCACCCCCAGAATAATACAGTGCCATCCCATTACAGTCCCATCCCATTATATACAGCGCCAGCACAGCCCCACAACATGCGCCACATAGCCAACCTATAAGCATAGACCTGCCCTATTATAATGCATGGAGGATTCTATAACTGCCACACATAGCCTCGATCCTTGCCAATAATCAGGATTGAGCTCAGGACAGATGTCACGATTCCAGCCCTGAAGTACATCCAAAAGCTTCAGGCATGCTGCCAAGCACTGTGGTTTAACACCCCCCTCCCCACCCTCAGGTGACTTGGAACAAGGCACTGGAGGATGTTGCAGGGGCCGCACTTCTGCCTTCCGGTTAAGTCTGGCTTGTCATCTCCAGTTGCCTAGCACCAACCAGCCACACTAATCATAAACCATGAGCAATTGAGGATTCCTATTACTCATTTTTCAAAGCTAATCCTGTCGCTCTCTAACCTAATATTACTACAATCTCCAGGATATCTGCAATTTACATAAGTAACTTTATATATTCACTTAGTCACATTTGCAGCATACATCATAGGATTGGTCCCATAAGCTGTCCATCATATCAGCCCCACAGGAGTGGACAATAGTTTAAACTATTAGAAAAACACTTGGCCACAAGCTGTCTGACATGTAAAAGACACCATATGATTTTCTCAGCTTGTAGCTCATATCATTAGCCATACAAGAAATGGAAAACTACCCATATCATTGGCTAGGCTGCTCTGTGATATGCACACCTCATGCATCAGCCTATCACACTACCTCCTTACTTGTCACATGCTGTGGTTGGCACACCCTTCCACCCAATTAGCCTCATTGTTGCATTATTGCCTTAGGTATATAAGGGGCAACAGGGCACCCCCCATGGTACCTGGGGATCAAGACAACCCCTGGCAAAATGTGAGTCCAGTTTGATCCCAGTCTGTGTATGGACCGGTCTACAGCACAACTCCTGATAAACCATGTATGTAATTGTATTTATCTATGTAACTGTACCTGTATCCCTCTTGTTAGTAACACATATTATGGTACTCATGGAGAATTTTTATTCAGTGTAGAGGTGTTTCAGTATTTCTCTATCAGGATTTTGGTCCTTAGTGACTGACAGCCCTTTCTGCACAGTCTTCTGATTCCTGGCACAGCCTTTTTCCTCCTATGGATATGGTGAACGCACCTACATACAGTAATACCACTTTGAATATTCATGGTTCCATCTAAGCTTGGAGGCAATACAATGTTGGGCACTGTTAGTACTTTCATGGGAGACCACCAAAGAATACAGGGTACTGTATCGTAAAGGTCTCTCCATACAACATCATCCTTGAGCCTAGTGTTAGGTAGTATACAGCTACTACTGTCCATAACTTTGGGCTATCTCTCCTCTCTATGTGATTGTTACATACTGTATTTCTCACATATCAATTCTTGTCCTGATACATCTCATTCCCCAACTGTCATATTGATACATGGTGCAACACATGTACTACTGCCCTGCTCTTTGCACTTTATATTCTATAATACATTTATGTACCCAGCCTTCTACTCGCTCTTATTTTCAGTTGAACTCTCATCACAAAGGAACACCCAGTCTCCACTGCTCTTGTCTTCTCCAACATGGGTTCACTGTGGAATATCCTATTGAAAGCAGATTCAATAGCTTAATTCTTCCTTTGTCCAGAAATCCATTCCATCCCCGGTACTGTCAATCACTCATTCACTACCTTAGGTACATGGTTGGACAGTGGATACCTAATGGAATATGACAGTTTCCAGTAACATCTGCTTTTTACTTTTTCATTTTTTCTACCAAGCAGGATGGTATGACCATGTGTTAACCCAAAGTAGGACTTTCTCAGGTATTACAAGGATTGTTGTCCTTTAGGAAACCCACTCTATTGGTTATTTAAGCCTAATACAGGTGTATTTAATGGGTCCACATACCCACAATTCCTCAGATTATGATCATTTTCCATTGTTATTATATTTGTATGTATCTATTTAATCTTTTAACAATTCAACTACTAATGTGATTTGCAGAATATTTGCCTATCCAGAATCATTGAAGTCATCTAAAACATGGCTTAGACATACACACATTTTTTCATTTTTTTGTGTGTATATGTATTGTGTATTGTTTCACTGACTTTATGTTATGGTTAAAACAGTACTTTATTTTTAATGTATATCAGTACAAATGATATTTTGGAACTGTCTAAAATATTTTTTTAGAAGAGTGCTCCAACACCAGAGTCCTGCTTTCTCTCCACAATTCCAAGGTATTTGATCATGTTAGGCAGCATTATTTTCTTAGATGGGTTTAAATAATGTATTTACTGAATCATGGACTTGACCTTGTATCTCTTATCCGTTATATCTCTTAATGATGAACTAAAATAATGGACACTTAGACAAATCATTGCTTGAATGACAGGGATAGCTGACACAATGTAAGTGCAGAATGTGTTTTTTGCACACACATTGCCAGAGGCATATTTTGTATTGCTATGGGATATGGGTTATTAGAAGATGTTGGACTTGAATTGAAATAATTGGTTGTATCTAGCATCTGATCAAATCACCTTCTAACACTGTTAGTTTTTACATGACCTGTGCTGATTAAACTATTGATCTCACAAACATGCATTGCCTGGTGTGACATTTATGGCTTCCAACATAACTATGTTCACATACACCTTTTCTATTACGCTCATGCATAGCACGGCTAAGCTTTTTTTCAATGAGTAGAGAGTGGATGAATAGAATATGTATAAAGTAGCATATTATAGAAGCAAATAAAAAAAATCACAAAGTATGGCTAAATTTCTGAGTATATGGGTTGCCAAGCCATGCCATATGCATTGGGTATGGTATGATGGAGGCCGGTGTGCTGGCAGCCGGGATCCCGGTGGTCAGCATATCGATGCTGGGATCCTGGCCCCCAGAATTCTGACAGGGGGGTGAGCACAAAAAGCCTTTTGTGGGTTTGCTGTGCATGCCACACTGAGGGCTCGGTGGCTCACTGCACTTGCTACAGGTTCTATTCTCACTCTATAGGTGTTGTTTACTCCCATGAGTGGGAATAGCCCCTGGTAGATGGGATTCTGGCTGTCAGCATTGTCAGTGATCGGGATTCTGGCATCGGGATTCTGTTCAGGATTCTGGCATGCCTTGAGGGATAGGACCGTCTCAGAGGAATACGAGACATAGTACATAATATTGCACTGCTTAATTCCAGCAATTAACAATACTATACACAACATATAATTTTCTATGTATTAGCGTGTCCTATTTGTTTTCCTTTCCTCCTTTATGAGCATATTGCATATTGGATCAATACTGGAAATCCTCTCTCTACGCTGCAATTTGTGCATCAGGGAGAATTCTGCATTGCCATAGTGCTGGATATCTCATATTTCTTTCTTCTAACTGAAGGAAGGTGCCACCTTCTTCCATCCCCTGCCCAATACCGTTATCTGGCATGACGGGAGGAAAGCAGAAGGGTATGTATACCAGAACTTCAGTTGCTAATACAAACGTATGTTGAAAGAAACAAAAAACAAGATTTATTTGGAACAATTGAGACACAGATGCCTCGTACCTCTATTTATCTATACATAAAGTGACCAGATGATTTAACTTTATTGTATACCCTGATTATTTGGGTTACCCACAGGTAAATGATGGTCACCATTACATAAGAATTATTTTGTATCAGAAACCTTTGAGTTACAGCCACATACCATGCAACAAGACGGCACTCTGCTGGGGCAGATCCCAGCACACCTACTATCATACCCAAATGCATATGCCGAACTCCATTTGATCTTTTAAGCAATCCAGTGGTGGGTCTGGTCAGTACTTGGTGGGGTTACTACCTGGGAATACCAGGTGTTGTAGGTGTGTTGACCACATTTCCCTATAATGGGGGGTCATCTCTGCACGGTCTCTGGCCAAATTTCGCATTGAGACAACTTACCGCTATATGTTCTTTCATATTTTCCTGATCAGAATCTTAGTATTCATAAAGTAAACTAGATTTAATCAATGTTTTAAATAAATAAGCAATGGGCTTTCTGTTTATGGTACATTTTAAAGTATATCAAATAAAAGTTATGTTTTAATCTACATGCAATTTACCATTTGTCTCTGAAATTTGGGAGCTCCCACCCAAGGTTATCTTTTCTATGTCCTGTCCTAGCCAGCTTGTCACACAAATGCATTACTGGAAACCTGCTGGGTCATCCCTGCCTCCTCCCAGTAATGCCTGTCTGTGAAGAACCAGCTAGGACAGGACATGGGGCAGCACGCTGTGGTGGCAGACTTTCTAAAATAGGACTGGAGTCCCTGCAGTGATCAGGAGGTAAGCACTCCCCTCATGGGGGGTAATCATTGTGGGAGCACCAATTTTGTTTTTCACACACCCCAACCATATAACATTCTGGCACCCCAGGTCACCAACAGTACTCTATGCCCCCTCCCCCCAAAAAAAGGCTACATTAAATCATCTCCAAAGCCACAAAGCCAGGCAAACAATGAGTCTATAAGATTCCACTTGAGTTGGTTGATTAGCAAACCAGTAAAATACATTACAGTTTATTTCTTGATACCAGTATGTTTATTGTAGTATCTTCAACAAAGCAGAGTTTGAGACAAATAACAAACTGTACATGACAAAAAGTTTTGGTATATTTATTAGTTGAATACTGCCTATTTGTAAAACATTTTATATAGGTGTAGCCAATATGGTAAAAAATGTCCCGTTTTCTTATATCATATTCCATGTTAATGTTTAACACAATCTATTCATGTTGTCATGACTCGATCCCTGATGGTCTCAGCTGGAGAGCCGAGAGAAGGAATTATTAGTGAAGGTAGCAGCAGATGAGGAGGACATATGTAGGACTTCTTCATGTGCTGGCTAACCCTGGATGTTGACGAGACCTGACCAGAGGTGCCTAGTCTAACCTGAAAGTGGTTTTCACCAATGACCCATGCCCCAGGGGATTTGTGCTTTGCAGCACTCGGCAAGCAGGTTGCAGCCGCCTGGTCAGGTATCCAGTAGTTAGAAGAAGTACAACAGATGACAAATGAAATTATTTGACTTTGGAGATCTCTGAAGATAACCGATGGTAGTTCGTATCAATGGTAATCAATGCTGGAGATCTCAGAAGATTACCAATAGCACTCTGTACTGGAAGCGCTAAGACAATCAATGCTTATTCAATGTTGGTGATCACTGGTGATAGCCCATGGCACACAACACTGGAAACGTAGAAGGATCAATGTTTAATCAATGGTGAGTAACACTGGAGATAGCTGCTAGCACACAGCACTGGAAACATGTGGAAGGACTTGTGATACACTGGTAAATACTTAGAGCAATGAGAAATGCTGGGACTATAGAGTAGCAGTGGAGATAAAAATGAGGATGTAGCACAGAGCCTGAGAACAGCTATCAGGAACATACAGTCACTGAAAGAAGAAATTGTTCAGGCTCCTTCCTGTTCCCATGGATTGCTTTATACCCTTTTGTAAGTTGTCATTGGAGGAAGAAGTCAGCTGAGGATTACCAGCACTCCTATTGGTAAACAATCCGGTCAGCTAACCAGGTAACATGGCTGCACCCAGGTCCATTTTTGCAGGGAACTCTGGACTAGGCTCAAACATTGGGAAACAGATATCATGGAGGACAACACTGAGACAGCAGCAGCTGCTGGGAACTTCATGTGGACACAAAGAACAAAGAAACCAGATACTGGACACATGATCCTGCTGATAACTCACACAGAGAAATTCCCACACTGTTGACCCAATCAGGAGTGAGTATACAGGCTGCAGATTGCAACACAAACACATGCTGCAGCCCGGAAGATGAGGTCTGTATGGAGCTTTGCAAGACTGAGAGAAATCCTGGAACCCCATGCAGAACAAGAGGTAAGGCACAATGAAGACTTAACACATGTAAGAAATAGTTCAGGATCCTGACACACGTCATCTAATATATTAGGCATAAAACAAAAAACCTAATACTAAGCATCTATTAACAAAGAGATTGAATATTGAAAATGAGACGAAAACAGTTAATCGCCAGCTTAATACACAGTAACCATATTAATATGAGCAACATAGTACTTTCACTTTAACCAATACCATGTACAGTAGTTATTTGATTAACTGGACTTTAACCAAATTGTATCCAAACCCAGGGTTAATGTTGATAAATGACATCTATAATTATAGAATGAGAATAATGAATTTAATTTCTGTAATGAAATCAGTAGGTCAGAGGGTAATTGCAAAAGAGCTTGCTGCATTAATATTTCCCACTATGATGACTTGATATTGTTTGATATAATGCAAGTAAATCCTTAGATCATTTTAGTTAGGTTTTAGGTAATTCAGAAGATTTGTGTGAATGAGTGTTTAAGCGTGAAAGCTATGGTGTAAGGGATACAATTTCAATATTAACTAAAGAAACCCCTCTGAGATTTAATAATGAAGTCTTATTAATTAAGATTGTATTCAAATTAATGCTGTGAACTGTCAATTTCAACCCTAATTATTTCACTGACATATGGAGCTATTATGTAGTAATCGTTTGTACATTTATCAAAAGTCAAGTACCATATAACCATCACTTTCTGCAATGTGATTTTAAAGAAGAGATAATCATTTTATCCTGAAAGAAAGTAGCCAATATCATTATGTACTGAAGAAATATAATACTATACATTCCTGTTATAATGTAAACTATGGCACCTCATTTTTACCAAGTAATATCCACTGTTATTATTGCATATTCCAACTAACTGCACATTTAAGCCTATGTGACTCTTCTTAAATATTATATGTATTACATTAGATATTTTAAGCCTAAAAAATGTACTTGTAATTTGTAACTGTTTAAATCTTTTATTGCCTGTGGTATACTCAATTATTACTCTTAGGTGATCAGTCTAATTTACACATTTTTGCATACATCAATAAAACACATATTACAAGCTCTGAAATTCATTGAAATACCATCACATTTTCTTTTTTTTACTAATAATAGTAAATCTTATTGAATTTAAACCTAATGTTCATATTTTTTCATAATACTGTGCTAATATTTTCAACATTTATTTTTATTGAAGCATTTGGGAAGAAAAATACTTTGCCACTTTATTGCTACATGCTAACTATGGCTATTGCAACACTAAGCCAGTATTTGTTACAGTGATTACTCCAGGAATATCCACAGGTGCTAATTGATACTTTAGACTTTGGATAGATACCTTTTAAACAAAGGGGGCAATTCAGACCTGATCATTGGGCAGCAATTTTTGCCGCACTGCGATCGGATAGTTGCCACCTATGGGAGGAGTGTATTTTAGCTGTGCAAGTTTGTGAACGCATGTGTAGCATAGCTGCACAAACAGATTTTGTGCAGTCTCTGCACAGTCCAGGACTTACTCAGCTGCTGTGATCACATCAGCCTGTCCAGGACGTCAGGAACCCTCCCTGCAAACGCTTGGACACACCTGCATTTTTCCTGACACTCCCAGAAAACAGTCAGTTGCCAACCACAAACGACCTCTTCCTGTCAATCCCATTGTGATCGCCCGTGCGATCGCTTTTTTCGCACCATGCAGTTGCTGCCCGGCCATCCCCATTGCTGCGGTCCGATGCACCTGCGCATTGCGGTGCATATGCATGCGCAGTTCAGATCTGATCCCAGGCTGTGAGAAAACGCAGCCTAGCGATCAGGTCTGAATTAGGCCCAAAGTCTGCATGAGCTAATTAATCACATATGCTACATTCAACTTTATAAAGTGTCTTTATACACCTATCTGCAACCTGGACATATTAACATCCTGTGTAATAATATCCACAAATCCTGGCTTGCTAACAATCATTTGTCTTTAATGCATTATTGCTGATATTTGCTTTTCCTAAATGTGTATACTTTATAGATGCTGAAATCATGTGTTTGTTTTTAATATATGCATATTAAATGTATTTTATACAATTTCTTTTACATCTCAGGCTCTTTTGACATTATTGTTGTTGTATATGTGTTTTTGTTTTGTTTTTTATCCCATGAGCGCTGCTATCTGTATATTTTTTATATTCTCTGTAAAGGCGCAGCACAGTTCCTTGTCTAGCGGCAAACGTGGGACCATCACCACATTCTATTTCCTTTTTTACCCAATGGTCATTCCATGAAAACAGGGACACGTAACGTTTGTTACCAGTTTTCAATCTCTCAATGCATCTAACAATAACAAGATGACAAGCTTTGCATCAAAATGAAAGCATATCCTGTTCCACACAAACAACATTTACTTTGCAGAAAATATTCAAAACACATGCTCAAATATATTTCACATGTTCTGTTTTGTCGAAATGTAACGTTTGTTACCATGGAATGACCCCCAAGAGGGATTACCATTATAAAAAGACACAGGTGCTTCAATATTTCATTACAAATAGAGATGTGATTTAGATGTGCGTTGAACATATTTGCACAAAGATGGGTGTCACAGCATGCTAGATCATCTCCTTAATTTAGGATCTGGCAGTGCTGATTTCCTGGTACTGCTGTGGCACTATTGCGGGTAGGTGCCGTATTGTCCACCTGGTTTTCTCCCATTTCTGATTAACACTTTTCAGAACACTTTAGTGTGCTCAGTTTACTGCCTGCCTTCAGTTCCTTCAGTGTCCACCAACCCCATACATTAGGAACCCAGTAAGAGATCTGCAACCTGAGTATCAGCAGAGTGAAACCTAAACCCTCTTGCAGGAGTTGATTATAAAATTGATTAAAATAATACAAAGATGATCGTTCTAACTTATAAATAACACATTTGTGTCATTCATATCATTTTTACAGTAAAAACTCACCAAATTTGCTGCGCTCACCTGGAAATACAGAGAATGTCAGCAAGAGACCAGAGGTGAGGCAGTTCTAATACTAGCCAGTGCCTACCCACGTCACTTAAGTATTGCCAGCATCCATATTATCCCAGAAAGAGTTGTGACATTATATTCTGGCCCAAGAAATATGGATGTTGCTGAGAATCCTTCTTTGAAGAACTCTAGAACATCTGTTTAATAGAGAGGAGAGACAAGAAAAAACATCTATGAAATAAAAATGAACTTATGCACTTCTGTATTGATTAATATACATAATAATTACAATAACAACAATGATTCAATGATAATAATGAAATACTATAGTTTCAAAGAGTATTTTGTGGCCAGTTTGTGCTAAAAATCCCACTTTGCTCCTTGTTGGCTGTTCCTATTCCACATTGGGGGACCTCAAAATGATGGAGAAAACCAATATAATGTGGTGAATTTTATAAAATATACAAAAGATAAAAAATATTCAGCATACCAAATAAAAAATTTACAGAACTTATCTGTTGGTATGTGGAAATCTGTGATGTATACCTTCTGCAGACCAATCTCAGTCTCTGTAGATTCCTATATCCTATATCCTCCTATCCAACGCACGAATTGCCTCCATACTGTAGCCAAGAAGTCTGAGGATATAACGTGACATACAACTCCCAGAGTAAATTAACATTTCAAAGACAGTACCTCTGGTAGTGTGTTGATTCAATTCAGAATTGTGTGTTTTAAGGAACTGACCTGCAGACTGTGAATAGACCACAGATATGAGTACTAGGATGTTGTGAGCAGTCTCTGATTCTATTGTCTAGGACCAGGTCTAAACCACATAACGCTGCTTGTCCCTGTGATATGTGAATATTACTTTCCAATACTATGTTAATTGATTAACTGTCAGCATGGTGGAGTTGTTTGTTCAATAAGCAATGTTGCCAAGCACAGCGGCTCCAAGACAGCAGGAGTCATATCGGAAAATACTTGTTTGTACAAAGAACCAGCAATTGTTATGTAGCCAGGCCTTTATTGTAAAGCTCCCAATAACACGGCGTAGGGTATTGTACTGTAACTCAGACACAGCGGTGGGGAAATTCTGGGCTCAAAAAGACAAGGACAGCACATTTTTGGGAAGGCCTGAAACTGGATATCTGCAGCTCAGACCCTGGTTAGGCATTATGGTGCCATCAGTGGAGAGGACACATGGCATGGAGCGCGGTGTGTTATGTTAGTCACTGACTTTGGATAAGAAATGATACGTTACCAAGGTACATTGTGGAACACATCTCCAGATCCTTTGTGCACCTAGAGTATACATGTTATTCCTATGTGGAAAAACTATTTCCCCTGTTTGGAACTTCTATTATTCTTTTTGGATCCATGCAATGTTACTCCTATGTGGACACACTATTTCTCCTGTGTGGAACTTCTATTATTCTTTGTGGACACATGCAAGTATTTGAGACCCTGCGTAGACTAGAGTAATTTAATGAAACTGATAAAACTGCTGTGTGGAATCAATGATAGTTTTCAGTGTGGAACTGCTTATCTTTAACTTTTGTGTGAAATTGTTGTGAAAATACTGGGACTGGCTCTATTTGGACAGCTACCTGCACAGCATTTCTGCCCAACATTTACCTTTTATTCCTGTGTATTATCTATTCCTGGGTGCAGCGAAAAATAAACCATTACTTCAGTTTCATCTGCTTAGGGTCTGGGTAATTATAAGAACACTGTATCTTCACAGGTAGTTGCTCCATTCACAGCTATTATCCAAAACTCACAGAACACCAAGGATTGGCCTCCTGAGGCTAGGAACATGTTTTCACAACAAAATTAGTTTTTCACATCTGCAGCAATTCTTTGGCAACCACATTCTGATCAGCTTTTTCCTTAGAAGTGGGAGCCTGGGTTGGAGTTGAAGCTGTTCTCTTTCAAAAAGATGCAGAAGTGGTGGCACCTGTTAGTAGGAACAAAATTCCCTTTGTCAGTGCTCAATCATCACAATAATCTGCCATACCTTTAAGCATAGCACTGTTTGAACAAGATGTAAACCAGAAGGTCATTATTCTTCAATCATTTTAATCTTGCCATGACTTGTCTTCAGGGAAACAAAAATATCAAGGCTGATGCATTGTCTTGCACATTCTGTACCACCAAAAAGGAAGTTCCTTGTGAGGATAAATACATACTGAATCTATCTTGCTTCTTTCTGGTGACTAATAAAGTAGAAATTATCCCTGTAAATAAATTTGTTCCACCTGAACTTCATCCAAAACTACTCCAATGAGCACCATTTTTTATGGTTTACATGGCATGCAGGCATGTAGAAAACATTGTATCTGATTCTCCTAAAGTTCTAGTTACCATCAATGCATCAGAATGTAAAAGATTTTGTGACATTTTGCATCCTCTTCTAACTGCTGGTAATGTATGAATGCATATTTCCATAGACTTCATTGCTGAACTACCTTCCTGTCAAGGGTTCAATACCATCTGAGTAGTGGTGAACAGGTTTTTTCAGGTGTTACTGCATCTTCCCCTTTCACAACAACTAACACATGAAGCACAAAGATTGTAAATGTGTTGTTAATTTAAAAAATCTTAAAGCTCAAATATCTACAGTATATAATCTTAAAACCGTCTGAAATTAATGTTACTGATAATATGGGATGTTTGTTTTTAATCTTGTGATTTGGAATATTTTAAAGGATTAATTTTTACAACTGTACTTATATCATTAATAGTTGTTTGTACTGCTTCCCTCCTCTTCCCTTCTGCCACTCCTTGAATATATGTACAGAGGCGGATTAAGGGGGGCTCTTGGGGTAAGTAACCCCACCCCCCCGCACGGTGAAATGGACCCCCGACACCTGGCACAGATCAGATCTATATTATTACCAATTTGATCTGCGGCACTACGCTCCCCACTGACACCCATCACAGCCGCCTGCACTGAGAGCTGTGCTGGGTAGCCGAGACTAGTGACAGCTCTGCTGTCCAATGGTATGTGAAGCTGCAGCCTGTGTCTCTGTGACTGGATGGAGCGCAGGCTGCAGGAAGAAGGAGGTGGGATCCCTGGCATGCAAACAGCCTGGCATGAACACAGCCTGGCATGCATGGAGGTGGTTGTATCGGTCCTGAAGGAGGAGAGAAAAACATGCAAGCCCTGGCTCTCCCCTGTTCAGTGTGTATGTGACTCGCAACCTGTCTTTGCCTGCAGCACTGCAAAAGTAAGACAGGCTGCATTAACTTATTTTATGTTATGAATTAAATTTGGCGTTAAGGCTCTGGGTTTTATATATATAAATATATATATATATATATATATATATATACACTGCATATATATATATATATATATATATATATATACACACGTGTATATATATATATATATATATATATATACACGTATGTATATATGTATGTATATATATTAGAGATGAGCGGGTTAGGTTTGTTGAGATCCGAACCCCCCCGAACTTCACCTATTTCACACGGGTCCGAGGCAGTCTCGGATCTTCCCGCCTTGCTCGGTTAACCCGAATGAGGACGAACATCATCATCCCGCTGTCGGATTCTCGCCAGATTCGTATTCCATATAAAGAGCCTCGCGTCGCCGCCATTTTCACTCGTGAATTGGAGATTGAACGGAGAGAAAGTGGCTACATTCTCTGCCTGAAAAGCTCCATATCTGTGCTCAGTGTGCTGCAAATATCTGTGCTCAGTGTGCTGCAAATATCTACGCTCTCTGTCTGAAAAGCTCCATATCTGTGCTCAGTGTGCTGCAAATATCTACGTTCTCTGCCTGAAAAGCTCTATATCTGTGCTCAGTGTGCAGCAAATATCTGTGCTCAATGTGCTGCATTGCGGGGACCACCAGTATATAATTATAGTTGTACAGTACAGTAGGCCATTGCTGAATCTTGCAGCTCCGTGTCAGACTCAGTGCTCAATATCTGCTGCATTGTTGTGTGACCAGTATGTACTATTATATATATTATATATAGTAGGACAGTGCAGCATTTTGGTGACCACCAGCAGTAGTACAGTACAGTAGTCCATTACTGTATCTTGCAGCTCCTTGTCACTCCAAGTATCCATATCTGTGC
The DNA here is from genome assembly GCF_028390025.1 of Pseudophryne corroboree. Taxonomy (NCBI): domain Eukaryota; kingdom Metazoa; phylum Chordata; class Amphibia; order Anura; family Myobatrachidae; genus Pseudophryne; species Pseudophryne corroboree. The sequence goes on along the minus strand of NC_086444.1, from coordinate 927,383,598 downwards.
TGCATTGTTGTGAGCAGTATATAGTAGGACAGTGCAGGATTTTGGTGACCAGCAGTATACAGTTGTACAGTACAGTAGTCCATTGCTGTATCTTGCAGCTCCGTGTCACTTCAAGTATCCATATCTGTGCTGCATTGTTGTGAGCAGTATATAGTAGGACAGTGCAGCATTTTGGTGACCAACAGTATATAGTAGTATAGTACAGTAGTCCATTGCTGTATCTTGCAGCTCTGTGTCACTTCAAGTATCCATATCTGTGCTGCATTGTTGTGAGCAGTATATAGTAGGACAGTACAGTAGGCCATTGCTATTGATATAATAATATTACCTGCATATAATTCCCCACATTAAAAAATGGAGAACAAAAATGTGGAGGGTAAAATAGGGAAAGATCAAGATCCATTTCCACCTAGTGCTGAAGCTGCTGCACTAGTCATGGCAGAGACGGTGAAATGCCATCAACGTCGTCTGCCAAGGCCCATGCCCAATGTCATAGTAGAGAGCATGTAAAATCCAAAAAGCAATAGTTCAGTAAAATGATGACCCAAAAATCTAAATTAAAAGCATCTGAGGAGAAGCGTAAACTTGCCAATGTGCCATTTACGACACGGAGTGGCAAGGATTGGCCTGCGTTCATGGCTAGTGATTCAGCTTCACATGAGGATGGGAGCACTCATTCTCCCGCTAGCAAAATGAAAAGAGTTAAGCTGGCAAAAGCAAAGCAAAGAACTGTGCATTCTTCAAAATCACAAATCCCCAAGAACAGTCCAATTGTGTCGGTTGCGATGCCTGACCTTCCCAACGCTGGACGGGAAGAGGTGGCTCCTTCCACCATTTGCATGCCCCCTGGAAGTGCTGGAAGGAGCACCCACAGTCCAGTTCCTGATAGTCAAATTGAAGATGTCACTGTTGAAGTACACAGGATGAGGATATGGGTGTTGCTGGTGCTGAGGAGGAAATTGACAAGGAGGATTCTGATGGTGAGGTGGTTTGTTTAAGTCAGGCACCCGGGGAGACACCTGTTGTCCGTGGGATGAATAAGGCCATTGACATGCCTGGTCAAATTACAAAAAAAATCACCTCTTCGGTGTGGAATTATTTCAACAGAAATTCGGACAACAGGTGTCAAGCCGTGTGTTGCCTTTGTCAAGCTGTAGTAAGTAGGGGTAAGGACGTTAACCACCTAGGAACATCCTCCCTTACACGTCACCTGGAGCGCATTCATCAGAAGTCATTGACAAGTTCAAAAACTTTGGGTGACAGCGGAAGCAGTCCACTGACAACTAAATCCCTCCCTCTTGTACACAAGCTCCTGCAAACCACACCACCAACTCCCTCAGTGTCAATTTCCTCCTTAGACAGGAAAGCCAATAGTCCTGTAGGCCATGTCACTGGCAAGTCTGACGAGTCCTCTCCTGACTGGGATTCCTCCGATGGTTCCTTTAGTGTATCGCCTACTGCTGCTGGCGCTGCTGTTGTTGCTGCTGGGAGTCGATCATCATCCCAGAGGGGAAGTTGGAAGACCACTTGTACTACTTCCAGTAAGCAATTGACTGTACAACAGTCCTTTGCGAGGAAGATTAAATATCACAGCAGTCATCCTGTTGCAAAGCGGATAACTCAGGCCTTGGCAGCTGTGTTGGTGTTAGACGTGCGTCCAATATCCGGCGTTAGTTCACAGGGACTTAGAGAATTTCTTGAAGTAATGTGTCCCCGGTACCAAATGCCATCTAGGTTCCACTACTCTAAGCAGGCGATACTGAGAATGTACACAGACGTCAGAAAAAGAGTCACCAGTGTCCTAAAAAATGCAGTTGTACCCAATGTCTACTTAACCACGGACATGTGGACAAGTGGAACAGGGCAGACTCAGGACTATATGACTATGACAGCCCACTAGGTAGATGTATTGCCTCTCGCAGCAAGAACAGCAGCAGCGGCACCAGTAGCAGCATCTCGCAAATGCCAACTCGTTCCTAGGCAGGCTACGCTTTGTATCACCACTTTCCATAAGAGGCACACAGCTGACAACCTCTTACGGAAACTGAGGAACATCATCGCAGAATGGCTTACCCCAATTGGGCTCTCCTGGGAATTTGTGACATCAGACAGTGCCACCAATATTGTGCGTGAATTAAATGTGAGCAAATTCCAGCACGTCCCATGTTTTGCACATACATTGAATTTGGTGGTGCAGAATTTTTTTTAAAAATGACAGGGGCGTGCAAGAGATGCTGTCGGTGGCCCGAAGAACTGCGGACCACTTTCGGCATTCAGCCACCGCGTGCCGAAGAGTGGAGCACCAGCAAACACTCATGAACCTGCCCCGCCATCATCTGAAGCAAGAGGTGGTAACGAGGTGGAATTCAACCCTCTATATGCTTCAGAGGATGGAGGAGCAGCAAAAGGCCATTCAAGCCTATACATCTGCCTACAATATAGGCAAAGGAGGGGGAATGCACCTGACTCAAGTGCAGTGGAGAATTATTTCAACGTTGTGCAAGGTTCTGCAACACTTTGAACTTGCCACACGTGAAGTCAGTTCAGACACTGCCAGCCTGAGTCAGGTCATTCCCCTCATCAGGCTTTTGCAGAAGCAGCTGGAGAGATTGAAGGAGGAGCTAAAATGGAGCGATTCCGCTAGGCATGTGGGACTTGTGGATGGAGCCCTTCATTCGCTTAACCAGGATTCACGGGTGGTCAATCTGTTCAAATCACAGCACTAAATTTTGGCCACCGTGCTCGATCCTAGGTTTAAAGCCTACGTTATATCTCTCTTTCTGGCAGATACAAGTCTGCACATGTTCGAAGACCTGCTAGTGAGACACTTGTCAAGTCAAGCGGATCACGTTTCGCTTGACTTGACAAATAAAAACAAATTTGAATGGGCCTTTGTAACTGGGTATAATGCTCAATTTAAATCCCTTGAAAAATCCTTTAGGAAAAATTGGGGATCTTGAAAAATGACCCCATAATAGAAAAATCACTTCCAGAGCTTCCACTTTTTCATATAAAAAAGCACCACATTTAAAAAACTCACTTGGGAGAAGTCATTTACCCCCAAATGTGAGAGAGGGGAGAATTTTAACTAAAGGTTTCCATCGTTGTGGCACCTGTATTAGGTGCCAGGAAGTAAAAAGCGATGGAACAAAAAAACTAGAAGCGATATGTATAAATGGGAAAACCATAATAATTACAGATTTCATTACGTGCAATGTGAAAAATATTATATACTTCTTAGAATGCTCATTTAATCTTTTCTATATAGGTCACACAATGAGACTTTTAAAAATTAACTTAAGTGAGCATTGCAGAAATATAAAAAAATGGTTTAGAAACCCATGCCCTATCAGATAACTTTAAATTGCACCACAATTGTTCTATTAAAGGAGATTTGCCAGAATAAAATGAATTAAGGGCAACCATCATCAGAAATATACCATGTCCGCTCTTGCGAGAAGCAAAATGAAATGTATTTATGAGTGTAATACATTGCATCCACGTGGGCTTAACAAGGACTTTGAATTCAAGTGGTTTTTATCATTTATTTTTAATTTTTTAATTTATGTTTTTTAACATGTCCCCTTGTTTATTCCCTTTTTCTGTATGTGAAGAATTTTTTATGAAATTGAAATTGACATTTTTAGAAAAAGTCCAGGGATGATGTGCTTCATATATTTATTTTTATTCTAAATAGGCTGCCCATCCTACTTTATTTTATATATGGACTTTTGAACAAGCACATTCTATAAAAATTCGGGATGACCCTATGAGAGAAGCCTCGTTTTTTGATCCCTAATCAGAGGAGTGTTAATTAATATGTATCCATGGATTTGCTTTGTATTAGCCGCCCGCTGTCCTATGTGACATGGTGGAGATGAAGTGGCACATTGGAGCTAGAGGCTTCCCTTGTTGCTGGGGCAACGAGGGAATTCCCTGTTGCTGGAAGTGATGCAACAGAAGTTACAATCTGCTCTGGATTGAGCGGCTTCCCCAGTTACCCAGGCAACCGGTTGTTACACAAAAGATTAACTCCCCGCCTGCCGGAAGTGATGGAGTGAAAGTGACGTTCTGCTCTGTGACAAACAGCTTCCCCCGTCACCTAGGAAACCAGACACCTCCTCACAAAGTTAAATTAAAACAGCTGTTCTATTTTTAAATGGCTTATGCTGATTGGACATTTGGGGTTTAAATATCCGTACATGCACTTGGAACTATTATTCTGCCTTGAAAAAGACCCTAGATAAGGGTTGAAACATGTTGGATACCTAAAGGGGACCCCACTATACCTGCTTAAAGAGTGAGACTGCTGAACACTTGCCTGAAGGAATTCCCAGAGTGATCTTCCCAGGAGACGTCTGTTGATGATAATAACAAAAACAAGCTTTTTTGAGAACTATGAAATACTTGTTCTCAATCCTTTTTGGTAATTGCACTGCACTTTAACTACAGCAGGGATTGGAGGGGATTTCCCTATTTTTTTACCTTTTTAATACTGTTTGTTGGATTGTATTTTATGTATTTTACTGATTAAATGTACTGTACCACACATGCTATTTTTATCTTTTCGTCTTATATGCTGAGTGGTGTCGACATGCCAACATATTGAAAGAAGACGCTTTCAACAAGCAGAAATTGCATCTACCCAAGGGATGTATTATTGGTTTTTCTATGATTGTGTGTGACTGATTTTCAAGTTTGCTATACGATTTATTCACCTTGTGGCATCTGGCAGGAAATGTATCCGCTTTTTGTTTCCATAATAAATTATGACAATTGATCTCCCTTATAATATTAGCTTTGTAGACAATAATCTCTGACTAATATAGAACATCAATTCGCAACCGGAAGTCTCTGTCTTCATACCTCCGGTAACGCGATTCCAAATAAACAATAAAATATGATAAAAACAGATCAATATTGACCATACTGCAAATAAATACAAGGAGATACGCTTTGCATATTACTAACCAATAGGCATCACTGAATATTAAAGTTCGGCCACAGAACATGGTATTTCCATTCCCTTGGAACACATAGTGACACGCAGGGGTACTTCCGGTGACTAATTTCCTGTCCACGTACATGACCCACTGGTGAGATGCAAAAATTAGTAATTGTCGGAAAAATCTTCCGCTTGTTCTTCAAACTATTTCAAACATCCTTAAGTCCCTTATCTAGTCATCTCAGTCAATATGGAAGGAAAAATATAAATAGCTTTAGTTCTCCTGGAATGTATGTTGACAAGCAAAATGACTTCAGATATATTTCCTGTCATCATGATTGACAGCTGGAGAACATTATGTCCACTTTATGGCCTGTCACACTACCAATGTAATTTATCTAATTGAATGTAGTTGCAATTTAGTTTACATCGGTAGAACCAGTAGGGCACTCAAGACTCGATTAAGTAAACACCTTCGCAATATCAAGAAAGGTCTCACCACACATTCACTTTCTCTCCATTTCAAAGAAAAGCATAATTGCTCAACTAAAGACATTGGGGGTCATTCCGAGTTCATCGCTCGCTAGCAGTTTTTAGCAGCCATACAAACGCATTGTCGCCGCCCACTGGGGAGTGTATTTTTGCTTTGCAGAAGTGCGAACGCTTGTGCAGCAGAGCACCTGCAAAATCTTTTTGTGCAAAACAAGACCAGCCCTGTAGTAACTCTTCGTGTGCGTTGATTCTAATGACAGAGGGATGGCTTTTGACGTCACCCACCCACCCAGCGAATGCCCAGCCACGCCTGCGTTTCTTCAGCCATGCCTGCATTTTTCTAAGCACTCCCTAAAAACAATCAGTTGCCACCCAGAAACGCCCACTTCATGTCAATCTTCCTGCATTCGGACGTGCGACTGGAATGTTCGTTACACTCTGTGCAAACCCACGATGCTCATTGTACCCGTACGATGCGCCTGTGCATTATGGTGCATATGCATGTGCAGAAATGCCAATTTTTAGCCTGATCGCTGCGCTGTGAAAAACGGCAGCTAGCGATCAACTCGGAATGACCCCCATTGTCCATTTTCTAGCAATAGAAAATGTTAAGAATAATTGGAAATATAGAGATGAAACACCAAGATTCGCGAAAAATGAAATTAAATGGATTCATACACTAAAGAGCCTTGTACCAAATGGACTAAATCCAGACTTTGAAATAAAGTGGTTTCTTTGATTTTCTGTTTACACTAGACTGCACATTAATTTCCGACACATCTTAAGTAGTACTATCATATATTTATTATGTCACATTTCAAATTAGTCCTTTCATCGTTGACACATTAATCCCCATTTATTGATTATGTCTGTTGTCTATATACTTTTTTAGCAATCCAATTATTGCTTCATGATTTTCCTTATAGGGATGTTGCCCATACATATGGACATAATGTTCTCCAGCTGTCATTCATGACGACAGGAAATATGTCACCAGAAGTCATTTTGCTTGTCAACATACATTTCTGGAGAACTAAAGCAATTTTTATTTTTCCTTCCATATTGACTGAGATGACTAGATAAGGGACTTAAGGATGTTTGAAATAGTTTGAAAAACAAGCGAAATATTTTTCCGACAGTTACTAATTTTTGCATCTCACCAGCGGGTCACGGACGAGGACAGGAAGTTAGTCCCCGGAAGTACCCCTGCGTGTCACTATGCGTTCCAAGGAAACGGAAATACCATGTTCTGCAGCCGAACTTTAATATTCAGTGATGCCTATTGGTTACTAATATTCCAAGCAAATCTTTTTGTATTTATTATCAGTACGGTCAATATTCTGTTCTTATCATATTTTATTATTTATTTGGAATCGCGTTACCAGAAGTATGATGACGGAGACTTACAGTCACGAATTGATGTTCTATTTTAGTAAGAGATTATTGTTTACAAAGCTAATATTATAATGGAGATCGATTGTAATCATTTATTATGTTGGATTTTATATTTTTAGATACATTTATTGAAGTTTTTGTTTCAACCTTTGACTCGGAAGTAATCATCATACATGGCTTAAATAGCCCAACAGTCACACTCCTGCCTCAGTGCCTTGAGGAAGGTAATCGTCCTGAAACGTGTTGGAAGCAGGAGATAGGAGTGTGATTTGAACCTAAAAAGGTATCAGGCTGACTAGACGGAAGTGTGTTTTGGAACGAGGAGACAGGTTCTGGAGCCAGTTACTCCAGATATACATCTAGAGGCCCATTTTATGCTGAATTCTGGTAATCCTCCACCTTAACCATTACCAATTCTGGGATTTGCTTTTATTTAATGCAGGATTACACATGTGTGTTTTACACTTTTATATCTTTGTGAATCAAGTTTTTGTCATATTAAATAAAAAATTTTAAGCATATTACACCATATCTACTTCATATGTTTTGTTTTCCATATGGAATCCATTTGATACGCAGCTACAATTTAACAAGAGATTCATTGAGGGAAGTATTTCCTATCGATTGTTGTTTGCACCAGTGCACCTTAATTAAACTTTCTTTGCATGTTCTAATTCTGTCTTGTTATCAGGGAATACCACTGGTTAAGGGGGTGCTGCTATTTTGGTGTATAGGCGCCACGGTCACTCTTTTCTACTGATTCATTAGTGGATTTAATCAATTTGTCTGAATGGGGAGTCATTTGATATGCCGGCTGTCGGGATCCCGGCGCTCATCATACAGATGCAGGAATCCTGACAGGGGGCATACCGACAACTATTCTCCCTCTTGGGTGTCCATGACACCCATGGTGGGAGAATAAATATTGTGGCATGCGTAGTGCACCACCGTGCCTGCAGCATGGTGAGCACAGTGAGCCTGCAAGGGTCTCTTTTGTGCTCACCCCGCTACCTGCATGCCAGTGGTCGGGATCCCAGTGCCGGAATGCTGTTCGCTGGGGTCCCAAGCACCGGAATAACATACTACACCCATCTGAATGACCATTGTCTGTTTTCCAGTGCTTGGGAGGAAATGGTTGATTGTCATTTGCTCTCATACATTCCCAGATTTTTATTCCCACCAGACAGATTGGACAGATATCTTTTAGGTGTGTAACCTATTTTCTCCTCTACACCAAGCCAGTTGCTAGACACACAAAGTTATTTACATTTTTAGATGATAAAGAAACTCTCTTCTGTACAATATGACCAGCAAGAGAAAACAACCTTTCACATGGTACTGATGTTGCAGGTGTGGCCAATTACTTCTGTGCAATGGAGGCCAGCCTGCATGTTTGGACCACCACTCCAATGGACAGGACTCTATACTGATGGTGGGCTCTGCTCTGTATAGATGCACACTGTTCTCACCGGAATCTTTCTCCTGTCCAGTAACAGACTCTGATGAAGCAGCCAAGAGGGCTAACTTTTTATTTGGTGGCTCTGATGTTGTTGCTTCCACAGGATTCTCTGCAACAAACCTCTGTTCCTTGAGTAAGTTGGTGACTAAGGCCCACCCCTCACCCCTCTCAGCTCTGGGTACACACTTGAGGTCCTTGAATCTTGGGTCCAATGTGGTAAAAATCTTCAGATATGCAATGTTGGCATTTTCCTTGTGTGTCTAAAGGTCTGTTCTGAATGTAGACTTAAATTTGACAACGTAGGCAGGGTCATCATCTGAACTCTCCATGACCTGAGAGAGATGGCAAAAAGCAGGCAGAACCACAGAGCATGAAACATACTGTACTTTTCTCCTCCTAGAAGTTCAGTCACATACCTGCAACAGCAATAAAAAATCAAACCCATTTTGTTGGGTAAGGGAGACCGGCACTGAGAATGCTCATGGTCAGGAGACCGACATTGGCACCCTGGAATCCAGAATCCCGACAGTCCCCGGTAAGTATACTAACCCTCCCTAACCTTAACCCTCCCTGCCTAGTGCCTAACCCTAACACTCCCTTGGTGGTGCCTAAACCTACCTCTCCCTCCATGCAGTCTAACCCTAACCTTCCCTGCTACCGTAATCCTACCACCACAGTAAGTGCCTAAACCTACCTAACTAACTACATCCCACTCATGCTATATTTTTTACAGACAGAGCAGTGAGAAAATGAAATATATGACATATGTCAAATTTACCTGCAGGGCTCCAGTAGCATTTCCAACCTCTGCAGTTTGTCCATTTCAGCTGTAGTTGGCATGGCAATCTAGGTGTTGTGTGTGTTGAGGACATTCCTCAGTGGCTGTTCATTTCTGCAGACACTTTTTTACCATGTCCAGAGTTGAATTCCATCTGGTTGGAATATCTTGTATAAGTGACTCCTTCTTTTGTCCACGTTGAATTTGTTCTATTTCTGCAGCACTAGCCTGACTGTATTTAAAGTGACCTACAACTTTTAAGTATTTGGCCAGGACATTGTCAAACGCACTGTTTTGCAGAGATACTGTGACAGAATGCTGGAGACTGTGCGCAATGCAGGGCAGAGCTGGATTAAGGCTTCCAGGGGCCCAGTGTACTTAAAACAGGGTAGCCCTAATGCTATGCACTTAAAAGGTTATTTGGTTCATCTATGTGATTTATTTGCATTGAGTGCCATACCTCCATACACACACATATGTATATATATATATATATATATATATATAAATATACACACAAACAGATATAACACCACAGCACTCACCAGAAGTGGGGTACATGACTGCACTTACTACTCATAGGGTGTGGTGCATGTAGCCCATGACCACATACTTAAATAAATACAGACAGAAAATTCAGCACTCACCATAGCAAGCTCACTTAACCAAGCTCACAGGGTTAATCTTTGGTTAACTCTCCATAGTTTGGTTAAACTTCCATAATTTATTTATTGATGTGGTTAGGATAAGTGATCTTGCTATGAGATAGTGGATGGGTGCCTTTGGTGGTTAAATCATAAAAGACAGGTAAACGAGACAGCGGCACTCCAGATGTAGGTGCAATAAAGGTAATTTAATTAAGTAACATATTGCTACACAATGCCGATGTTTCGGTGCTGCAATGCACCGTTTTCAAGGCCAGCAAATGAACAGAATAAACAGTGTAGAAAATACAACTTACCTAAATAGGCTGGAAACATCACGCCGCGGGAGAGCCGGTTCCAGGCCGCGCTTCTGCCAGCTGGTAATTGCGGTGCGTCACATCCAGTGATGTCAGATGGCTTCGGCCGGCGTTGTCATGGCCTCAGAGCCACTGGACTGTCCTCCCAGCCCTCCTCGCGGCGCGCTGTGGAACAGAGGCATATATGTTCAATTCTAAATGTACTTGAGATCAAACACACATGCATATTTAAGCAAAACCCAAAGTTAATAAGAGTATTCATAACAAGATGCTAAAGTAATAATGTACATTATGGAAAAAAAGAGATCTATTGCAGAATACACTAAGGATAAGAAAAATTATATAAAGTAACAGAATGGTGCTGCAATATAAGGCTCACATAATACAGTCAAGAGCTTAGAATCAATCATTAAAGTTGTGGAAATCAAAGATAAACTAAAGGAACACATTCCAATTATACAGTTTGTTCAGTCCATTTGGAAATACAGTGTTTAGGATATGATATAATAGTGCAATCTATTATTGATATTACTGATATATGCAGATTATGTATTTACATATATTTAGATGTTTATTTTACATTTTGAAACACCTTGGTCTGGTCCATCTATTTTTCCATCTCCACTCTTCCTCATGTCAAAACCTAGCTATGTAACTGCCTTGGGTCAGCTAGAAACTAGAAGAACTAGTTTTAAGTAGAGATGAGTGGGTTCGGTTCTCAGAGAACCGAACCCTACCGGACTTTGCCTTCTGAGCCTGGATCCGAGTCAGGCTCGGGTTATCATGCCTGACTCAGAAACCCGAACGAGGCAAAATGTCATCATCCCGCTGTCGGATTCTCGAGGGATTTGGATTCCATATAAGGAGCCGCGTGTCGCGGCTATTTTCACTCCATTCTCATAGAGTGTATTAAGTGGAAGTATCCTCAGTGTTCCGTGTCTGTGTGGGGGCGGGAAAGTGGGGTGGTGAGTCTTGAGCTGTGTTGTGCTGGCCAGTTCAGTGTAGTCAGTGTATTGTGCTGCATCAGTCCAGCCAGTCACAATGTTGGTGTCCTCTGCTGCTATATGTCCCCAGTGCTGTTGGCTTGCATTTTTGCTGTGTTGTCCTGCATTAGACCAGGGTAGTCTCTTGTGCATCAGTCCAGTGACCAGTCACAGTGGTGGTGTCCTCTGCTGCCATATTTCCAGTGTAGCTGTATAAGTCCCTTACAGTGTTGTTGTGTTGTGCTGCATCAGACCAGTGGTAGTGTCCTATCCATCAGTCATTCCAGTGACGAGGCAGTCACAGTGGTATAAGCTGCTGCTATATGTCCACTGCTACAGTATAATAATAATAATAATAATAATAATAACAACAACAACAACCAAACACAAGTCCCTTACAGTGTTGTTGTGTTGTGCTGCATCAGACCAGTGGTAGTGTCCTATCCATCATTCATTCCAGTGACAAGGCAGTCACAGTGGTATACACTGCTGCTTTATGTCCACTGCTACAGCATAACAATAATAACAACAACAACCACAAGTCCCTTACAGTGTTGTTGTGATGTGCTGCATCAGACCAGTGGTATTGTCCTGTCCATCAGTCATTCCAGTGACGAGGCAGTCACAGTGGTATACGCTGCTGCTATATGTCCACTGCTACAGTATTATAATAATAACAACAACAACAACAACAACAACAACAACAACCACAAGTCCCTTACAGTGTTTTTGTGTTGTGCTGCATCAGACCAGTGGTAGTGTCCTGTCAATCAGTCATTCCAGTGACAAGCAGTCACAGTGGTATACGCTGCCATTATATGTCCACTACTACAGTATTATAATAATAATAAAAACAACCAAAAGTCCCTTACAGTGTTGTTGTGTTGTGCTGCATCATCAGCCATCAGTCATTCCTGTGCCGCATATTTTGTTATATAACTCCAGAAACATAATGGAGAACAAAAATTTGGAGGATAAAATAGGGAAAGATCAAGAACCACTTCCTCCTCGTGCTGAAGCTGCTGCCACTAGCCATGACATAGATGATGAAATGCCATCAACGTCGTCTGCCAAGGCCGATGCCCAATGTGATAGTAGAGGGCATGTAAAATCCAAAAAGCCAAAGTTCAGTAAATAGCACAATTTTTTTTTTTAAATTGTCTGAGGAGAAACATAAACTTGCCAATATGCCATTTACGACACGGAGTGGCAAGGAACGGCTGAGGCCATGGCCTATGTTCATGGCTAGTGGTTCAGCTTCACATGACGATGGAAGCCCTCATCCTCTTGCTATTAAAAATTAAAAGAGTTAAGCTGGAAAGAGCACAGAAAAGAACTGTGCGTTCTGAGATGGTGTCAAAGTCAGAAAAATATCACGCTGCACATTGCCATATATGCACCTCATGCGTGTGCCCGCTGCACGTGCATGAGCTCTCCCGTGCGTGCGTATACTCGCAGTCGCGTGCACTCGCAGGTGCACGGTATGCGCATTTACGGTAGAGTTTGTGTGCGTCTAGCGGGCGACTCAATCGTTACATATTTTAGTCATATAATGTATTTTGTAGATTATGGTCCTTTTGATAGAATCTGAAAGTTTAGTTAATGTAGCATGTTCAGAGACAAAGAGATCCCTCTTTGTTTGATACGAAGGGTCAGACATGGGTTACACAGTGGTGTTTAGTATCCATTGGAAGGGTATATAAGTAGCAATATTCCGGTGTTGGTTAGAAACGGATTAATCGGTCGTGCGTATAGTTATGACTATAAGAAGTTTATGGACATTTACTATATTTGCAGTTTATTACCCATGCGGCGGGAAACCTGAGTTTCTCTCCCACTTGAGCAGTTTGAAATAGTCACAGCCCACCTGTATGAACCAACCTATGACCTTTTGTTATAATGCGGAGACGGATTCCTGTGTCCAATGAACAATAAGAATGTAGGGACCATTGTACTGTACTGTGTGTAAGTGTATATAAAGACAAGCCGACCTGGGCCAGCTCGACTCTACTCTTCTCAACGGTTCTCATCACTGATAATCGGGAGCTGGATATCCAGAAAGGCGCTTGCGATTGTTTCCCCTTGTGCGTAAGTTCTCTGCAACCACATTTTACCTCCTAATTTGTTGTAAGCCATTTCTCTCTCTCCTTCCCCTTTAAATGTAATTGTGCTACTATTGTATTTTAACGTGTAGTAATTCTGTTAGATATTTATGTTAGCCTGGTAGTGTATAAATTGTACTGTGTATCCTTTTGCAATTGAACGTTCATTCTCTCCCTTAAAAGGTGTTAGACCCTTAGACCGGTATTTGAGTGTTTATTATATTGCTAAAGTGTTCTCTGAGCGTCACATACGCTCCTACAGCTCTTAAACTAACAAGGTTACACTGTGTTGCATTTACACCCTAACACTGCACAAAGGTTTACAGTATAAGTACATTATTTATGGTATAGTTATAAAGGTGTAACTCTGTGAGCGTCAGCGCCGCTTGTGATCTCCTCGTGGTCTCGAGTGTCCGCTACGCTGATAGCGTATCGTTACGTTAGTCGGCAGCCTATAGCGTGCTTGCCTCTACGCATTTAGCCGTGAGCGAACGTGCCGCTCGTGCGTCTCGTCCACGGCTAAGCGTCTGCTAAGCTAAGTGCGTACCCTTACGGTAAATCATACGCCAATAGCGTACTGTGTTCATTAACCTTTTAGAGTGTTTAAAATAGGATAAATCATTAGGCTTTATCAATTGGGGACTCGCCCGCTCTTCACATATCTGCACCAGGTAACTTAAGCAGACATTATCGGTCAGCAAAGGGCGGGAAGGTGTTATCCCTCGTAGTGCTGACCAGATAAGTGTCTGCTTCGCTTAGTAAGGAGTGCTGAGGGAATCCGGAACCGGAAGGTAAGAACAGTACGTTATTGTCTTTTAAAACTCTTTAGTTTCTGTTTTGCGTACGTACGCATAAGCACACACACCTGTATTTCGTGTTTAGCATTATTTGTCCATACCTCATTCTCCTGATTGCCACACACTAGTGATAACGTGCTGAGACATTTGTTGTTATTAATAGTTAAAAGATAAAAAGTAATATTTAAGGGAATAATTGTAAAAGGCACGCACACAGTCTCGCCTAGAAATACAAGGGAGATTTGGGTGGTGTTCAGTGAATGATTACTGTTAAAGATCATTCACATTGATAAACGTGTAGTGTATTACTGTGGACGTACTTGGTCTGCGTACACGTGTCCTTACAAGGGCAGGGCGTACGCAACGCAAGGGTCGACGCACGGAGCGTATATTACGCAACGGAGCGTATGGATACGCCCACATAATACAAACCGCACGATAGTATTGTTTTAATAGGCGATAAGGAAGTAACGCGAAAATAACACAAATCTATCTCAAATCCAAAAGTTTAAAGTTAAAAGAAAAAAAACTTTCTCTGTTGCAATTCTTATGGGTTAGACTATTACTGAATGAAAGGAATTCTGTACAGAAATAAGAGTGTTCGAATGTAAGAGTGTGTATATATTAGATTTCTCTTTTTTTACGAACGTGGGAACCATAGGCCAGTAGAAAGAGGTACACCAGCGAGAGTGATAGCGCGGGGTGGCTTGGGGGGCGTCCCTTGTTAGTCTCGACATATTAATGAGCAGTAGAGTCTGCTGTACATAACAGACCAGGAGGTCACAAACCAGGAGGTTCAGGTACAGCAGACTAGAAGTAGAGAGCACAACCGAAGAGGATTGGTGCGAGACCCATATAGGCCAACAAAGCTCATTGCTGAAGGAATTTGCAGCCGAAATTTTCGATTCCACTGATTGTTCCGCACATAAGATTAGTTGCTTGTGTGCAGATACGATTGTACCGCATGTGATTGTGTGCATTAGCGTGTCTTGAATATTCATAAGACCGCTACTTGCACATTGTTAACGTGATTTGTGTAATTTTTTTATTTTAAGGAAAGTAGCCTGATCACTCAGGGACATTCCAGCGACTGATACTTGCTGGGGAGGGTAAGACACTCCCACACGCCCGAGCAAGTAGACGTATTTAGGTGCCCTAGGTTGGGTACGGAACCTCTGGGAACTTTGGTCGCCGTATTGGCCAGCGTGGGCGGGAGTTAAGTGGGCGGACCTCGTTGCAAAACCCCCACCGCAGCCTTACCCCAGACATCTTGGTTTTTGTAAGGGTTGCCGAAGACCCTGATTTGAAGTCAGAGGTAGTGAAAGCAGCACCTGCAGAGATGGGGGCCAGTTGTTCAGGTAAGGGGCGATCAACCGAGGTTCAGGTTGATTTGGTAAACCGACCAATCGGGTCGGCAAGGTTTATCATGTGTGAGAAATATGGTCATCACACAGAAATGTTGTGCAATGAATGGGAAAGGATGACTGTGCATGACGGGGAGAAGTTTCCCCGGGTAGGTAGTTTTAACCCAGAAGTATTACAGAATTTAAGGAGAAGAGTTTGCCTGATTAAATCTTCGAAAAGGCGTATTAGACATTATGATTATTTAACATTGTGGCAACAGGAAGGTGAAATACAAAGGGGTTGGCGCAAGCCGCTGGATCTAACCCTATCAGGAAACTGATAGCCACTGCACCCCCACCACCATACATACCTGGAGAGAAATTGGTTGCAGAGAATGGCACTCAGGGTTATGTTAAATGTATAGAAGTTAAAGATAATGTAACTAAAGTAATTAATGCTAACACTAATCCGTGCAAGTTGTACCCTGTTTTGAACTTTCCCCAGGATTGTGACCAAGAGGATGAGCCCACAACAATATCAGCACTCTCCCTAGCAGCCACCATATCAGAAACAGCAGTGGGCACGACCCAACCCGTAAGATTAGTATCAAAGGCCCCTAGCGGAGGGACAGGTGAGGTCGTATCGACTGGTAAGTACGGCACCATACACTATGCTGAAACCATTTCACCACATGTTGTAGAATCTACTCAGAATGATGTTGTTGGACTTAATCCTGTTAGGGTAATAGCAGTGCCAAATGGGAAAACTGACACTTCAGGAGCAACTCCTGTCAGGAACATCGCCATGCACTGTCCCTTTTCCCGAGCAGAATTAAGATCAATGATGTCTGAATTCCCTGATCCTAGGAAAGATTTAGTTGCATGTCAAAAGTATATTAGGGAGCTAGGAAATTCTGCAGAGCCAAATAACAAAGATTGGAGGACAGTTTTGAGGGCATGTTTACCCCCCAATGTTGATTCGTTAAAGTTTATCGCAGATTGCAAGTTAGATGAGGAAGTACCACTAACAGACGAGTATAATCAGGATAATGTAAAGAGAATCAACTTACAGTTAGGAGTATATTTTCCTGCAGTAGTAAAGTGGAATAAAATCTTTACAATAAAACAAAAAGAAGGTGAATCCACACCAGAGTATTTTCACCGGGCTCTGCAGGATATGGCTAGGTACACTGGTATAGATGACATTAAAAGTAATGTACACCACAGGGAAGTAGCTGTCTCTGTATTAATGGACGGTTTAAAAGAGGTTTTGAGGAATAGAATACAGACCACTAGGCCTGATTGGAGAGATATGTCGGTGGATGCATTGGGAGAGGCTGCTGCTGGGCATGATCGGAATATCATCAGACACAGGGAGTCACAGAGTGATAAATTAATGGCTGTGAGCATACAGGCCCTTACTACCAGGCCACCTCAGCCCAGAACTGTGACCCCTGTGGGTAAGTCAAGAGGTATAAAATGTTATAGTTGTCACAGAGAGGGACACATGTCACGTGATTGTAAAACAAGACAAATACAAGATTCATATCAACCCCCTAGACCACGACATGACACACGAAATTGGGATCAAGGACCGCAGAGGCGGAGCTATGAGCCACATGCAGGGGAAACAAAAAGGTATCCCCAAAAAGAGACTGGCAAATCTCTGATAGTTCCCATCTACCCCCACCACAAATAATTGCTGCCAGTGCGATTCAGGGAGGTCACCATACCCAATAGGGGTGTGGCCACACCTGTAATCTGCAGCGAGTGAAATTAATTGCGAGTCTTGGAAGTGAACCCGAGGTCACAATTGATGTAGCTGGTAAACCATTAAATTTCCTTGTAGATACGGGGGCGGCCAAATCAGTGATAAATTCGACAGTGGGCATGAGAACCACTGGTAAGACAATTCCAGCCATGGGAGTAACGGGAGTAGTACAGCACTACCCTGTTAGCAAACCAGCAGAGATTACAATAGGGCCTTTGCATACCAAGCATTCCTTTTTGCTGGCTGCATCGGCACCGACTAATGTCCTGGGAAGAGATTTATTGTGTAAAATGGGGTGCGTCATATATTGTACTCCTGAAGGTGTATTCCTAGACATACCTGAGAACCACGCCCAGGAAGTACAAGATATGCTAGACTCCCCATCAAAATTAATGTCACATACCATTATGATAAATAGGAGTCCATCCCAGGTAGAAGAAATGACATCCCAAATACCAGAGTCACTTTGGACTAAAAATGGACAAGACACTGGATTAATGGCAAACGTAGCTCCAGTAGTTGTGCAAGTAAAAGATGGTAGGATAGCTCCAAAAATCCCACAATACCCTCTGAAGCCAGAGGTGGAATTAGGAGTGTACCCCGTAATAGAGCGCTTGCTACAACAGGGCATTCTGGTAAGAACATCCAGCACTGCCAATAGTCCCATCTTCCCTGTTAAAAAGAGTGGGGGGAGGGGTTACAGGCTAGTACAGGATCTAAGGGGGATTAACAAAATAGTTGAGAGTCAGTTCCCCGTAGTGCCAAATCCAGCTGTCATCCTTATGCAAATCCCTCCCACTGCGAAATTTTTCACTGTAATTGACCTCTGCTCCGCCTTCTTCTCGGTACCTCTGCACCCTGACAGCCAATATTTGTTTGCGTTCACATACAGAGGAGTTCAATACACCTGGACTCGCTTACCACAAGGTTTCATAGACAGTCCAAGTATCTTTTCACAGGCTTTGCATGATTGTTTACAATCTTTCCAACCAGAGAGTGGATCAATATTGATACAGTATGTGGATGATTTACTACTGTGTTCAGATTCACTGGAAGCGTCCCTGAAAGATACAAAACAGCTCCTGTTTCATCTTTCAGACACAGGACACAAAGTTTCCAAAGACAAGTTGCAATTGTGCCAGGCTAGGGTAAAATATTTGGGACACTGTCTGACACAGGGACTGAGACACCTGACCGCTGATAGAATTCAAGCAATTCGAGACATGACTCTGCCACAAACCCAGCAACAGATCAGAACGTTTTTAGGAATGTGTGGGTATTGCCGTAACTGGATCCCAGGTTTTTCCATACTAGCCCTACCTTTGCAGGAGATGGTCTCATCAAACAAACCTGATCGGATCTCGCATACAGACGAATCCGAGATGGCATTTGAGAGACTTAAACACTGCCTAACGCAGGCACCGGCATTAGGTATGCCTGACTATGGGAAACCCTTTGAGCTGTACGGAACAGAAAGTGCTGGTTGCGCGGCAGGCGTCCTAACCCAAAAGCACGGTGATGCCAGCAGGCCGGTAGCATACTACAGCGCTCAGTTAGATACGGTAGCACGATCCCTCCCCACATGCTTGCGAAGTGTTGCTGTGATAGCATTGCTAGTAACAAAAAGCGAAGATGTAGTGCTAGGACACAACCTCACAATCCACACGCCACATGCAGTGTCAGCCTTGCTAAATTCTGCCCTACCAGACACGTCTCATCAGCGCGGTTTACAAGATGGGAATTGGCATTGAAGGCCCCCGTAAACATCACCATAAAGAGATGCAGCGCATTAAATCCTGCAACGTATCTCCCAGGTGTGCCTGGACAGGCACAAAGGGTGGAGGATGAGAGTAATGGTGAAGGAGGATTTAATACAGAGAATGACACACATGATTGTATGGAATATTTGACCCAAAATTTCACGGCAAGGCCTGACATCAGTGACAACCCACTGGAATATGTAGATTTTACTTTCTACACTGACGGTAGTTGTCACAGACAGACGGACTCGGGAGACTTGTGTACTGGATACGCAGTCGTAGATGACCAAGGCACCATAGAAGCAGAACCGCTAGGCCCACCTCACTCAGCCCAGGTTGCTGAACTGGTTGCCCTAACCAGAGCATGTGAATTGGCTAAGGGAAAGTCAGCCAATATCTACACCGATTCTAGATACGCCATCGGGGTAGTCCATGATTTCGGAGCCCTATGGCGCCTCAGAAATTTCATGACGGCAGCTGGTACACCGGTAGCGCATGCAGCCCACATCAAAAGGCTTGTACATATAGCCAAGACCCGGTATCACTTGGTAACAGCCGAGCAGACGAAGCTGCTAAGTTAGCAGCTGGTACCCACAGACAGACAGACATCACACAACTGATGGTATTTAATACTGTCAACACACAGAAATTGTGCGAAATGCAAAATTTGTGTTCTCCTCAGGAAAAGGCAGTTTGGAGATCAAAAGGATATGGCCAGGAGTCCTCAGGACTCTGGACAGATGGACATGGTAAACCAGTGGCACCAAGAGCATACCTTCCAAGTCTAGCGGAAGCAGCACACGGGCTGACTCATCTGGGCAAAGAAGGGATGTGTAAGCTAGTAAGAGCTTATTGGTGTGCCCCAGGATTTTCCTCCCATGCGGGTAAGAGAGCAATGACATGTCTTACCTGCTTGAGGAAGAATATCGGAAAGGCAATACCAACAGAACCATCTCATATACCTCCAACAGATGGCCCTTTCCAGGTAATACAAATCGATTTCATACAATTACCCCCTTGTCGAAATTTGAAGTATGTACTAGTTTGTATAGATGTGTTTTCAAATTGGGTCGAAGCATTTCCTGCGGCCACAAACACCGCTATGTTTACTGCTAAGAAAATTGTGCAGGAATTTGTGTGTAGATACGGTATCCCTAGAATAATTGAAAGTGATAGGGGTACCCATTTTACAGGTGATGTATTTCAAGGAATGTGTAAGTTGATGGGAATTAATAGTAAGATGCACACTCCGTACCGCCCCCAGGTGCGTGCGAAGGTAGAAAGAGTGAACAGCACTATTAAAAATAAATTGAGCAAAGTTATGGCAGAAACAGGATTGACATGGCCAGAAGCTTTACCCATTGTACTATACAGCATCAGAACCATTCCCAGGTCCCCTCTTAATCTGTCCCCCTTTGAAATTCTGTTCGGTCGACAACCACATGTTATTATTAACCCTCAGGATGATTTGAAATGTAACAATGAAGTGACTGTAAAATACCTGGTTAACATGAGTAAACAGCTAAGGAATCACAATGACAATTTGAAGTTGGTGATTCCTGATCTGCCAGATAGTAATTGTCATGACATTGAACCTGGGGATTATGTAATGATACGGAATTTTCTACGCTCAGGTTGCCTTATTGACAGATGGGAAGGACCATACCAAGTCTTATTGATTAGCACGACAGCATTGAAGGTTGCCGAGAGAGAGACTTGGGTTCATTCGACCCATTGTAAGAAGGTTGCTGATCCAGAGAGGTCTCGTGATAAAGAACAGACGGTAGAGGTTGTATCACTGGAGTGTCTGTTTCAGGAAGAGTGAAACGGCACCTGAGCATTGAGAATAATAAGATCGGAGGCAGTTGTCGATCCCCTGTTCCCTTTTATTGTTTTTCTCCACCTCCCATCCCATCTCCCTCAATTATTTCTTTCCCCCTTCTCATTTTTCTCCATTTCCTCCTATAAGATGGACTTGCCCCAAGAGACTGTGATCCGGATTTTCCTGTTGACCATGATGTTGACCAGAGCAGTCTGTTCCGGCGAGAGTACCATGGAGGTCGAGAGAGGTTCTGGAATGGGTTCTGATGACAGAGATGGAGGCGTAGATTTACAAGAACAACATAATCACTGAGTAAAGGCGAGTATCAGAAAACGATCTGGTAGCATTGACAATAGAAGGAATTGTGAAGGATTGTTAGCTGAAGAAAACTGCATCTGTAGGCATTGTGATAACTTAGTTGAGGATGGGTGCATCAAGAAATGTCAGTCCAGTTTTAACATTAAAATGGACCGGCATCCATTGGGTGACTATCACTCATTAGTGGGTAAGGTGTTAAACCAAACAGACTGTTGGGTATGCTCTCAAGTACTTCAAGGTCACAGCAAGTCAGGACTAGTACCATTTCCTTTAACGATAGGGGAGGTACTTGAGTTAAGTGGTGGGAGGCCGGTGGACAAGAGGTTTAATATCTCTAGTCCTCCTAGTTTGAAGCTCCACCAATATCATGTGGATAGGTCCTTAGTGTGTTTTAACATTTCCAATCCCCGAAAGCCGGGAAATTGGGAAGTGTCATGGATTAATCAAACCATGACATTCTCACATAGAGCCGACAGATTGCCCATAGACACAGAACTTATACGCCAGATAGCCGACCATAGGAAATTCTTTCGGTATACAGATGTAGCCACCTTTATCTTGACTGTTTCTCCGCCGAGACGGGCGTCTAGCCACGCTAATGCGATAGCTGAGTTTCATCACAGGCAGGCGCGTTGAGACGATCTAGATACTCATCATGCATTACACATCTCCACCACTGTGTCGCTAATGCTCCACTAATCCAGTACTTTCGATCGTACAGTATAGCGGCGGATTGATCTACAGCTCTGGCAATACTGTAGGCGTAACGGGAGGCGGTGGAAAAAGTATGGAGTATTGTACAGTACAGTATGTGTATGGAGACGCAACTACAGTAATTGTGTAAAAGGAAGAATGTACAGTACAATGCATAAACACCGTGCTTTTAAAATATATGAGCGTCTGAGTTCGCTAATGCATAATGGGAATGGAGGACTAGCAGGAGGCGGAGGAAAACACCGTGCTTTACAAATGCGAGCGTCCGAGTCCTCTAAGGCATAAACCAACAGCAATGGGGCGGGGGCCGGGCGCTGTTTGCAGTACTTTCACACATGAAATTGGAAATCTCTCATGAGGCGTCGTGGGCTAGGGGTGAAGGCTCCCACCTCCCTCGCTGGGAGTCCAGGGTTCGAGACCTGATGTGCTTTCTTTCTTTTTTTTTTTTTTTTCTGTAATAATGCACTGTATTATTTTATTTACATTGTAAGACAGTCAATGGAAGGATGCACACAGGTTTCACATAAATCAAAGTACATCTGCAGGAGCGATTCTTTACGCTAAATGCACCTAAACAGCGGGATGAAATGAGTGTATTCTGACGCTACCAACTGAGCAAAACAGTACTGTACAGTAGATCTTCAGCGTTTGTGTATTGCACAGGACCTGAATTTCCTCCCTGTGCAGGCCCCCAGGGGGGAAGGGCGATGGGGGTAGGGGGGAGACGATGGAAAATACTGTGCCTTTGAAATGCAATTACATGAGCGTCCGAGTACACTACGGCATACTGTAAACCAACACCAATGGGAAGGAAGTGCCAACCTTATTTTTAATGTGTTCCCGTGACATTCACTTTAAAAAAAAAAAAATTCTCTCCAATACAGTACATCCAATGGAAGGATGCACACAGGTTTCACATAAATCAAAGTACATCTGCAGGAGCGATTCTTTACGCTAAATGCAACCTACAGTACGGTACTGTAAGTGAGCAAAATAGTACTACAGTGGGCGTTTGTGTATTGCACATGACCTGCATTCCCTCCCTGTCTACTGCATGATCTGTGCAGGCTCCCATGGGGGAAGGGCAACAGGCTAGCAGGAGGCGGAGGAAAACACCGTGCTTTACAAATGCGAGCGTCCGAGTCCTCTAAGGCATAAACCAACAGCAATGGGGCGGGGGCCGGGCGCTGTTTGCAGTACTTTCACACATGAAATTGGAAATCTCTCATGAGGCGTCGTGGGCTAGGGGTGAAGGCTCCCACCTCCCTCGCTGGGAGTCCAGGGTTCGAGACCTGATGTGCTTTCTTTCTTTTTTTTTTTTTTTTCTGTAATAATGCACTGTATTATTTTATTTACATTGTAAGACAGTCAATGGAAGGATGCACACAGGTTTCACATAAATCAAAGTACATCTGCAGGAGCGATTCTTTACGCTAAATGCACCTAAACAGCGGGATGAAATGAGTGTATTCTGACGCTACCAACTGAGCAAAACAGTACTGTACAGTAGATCTTCAGCGTTTGTGTATTGCACAGGACCTGAATTTCCTCCCTGTGCAGGCCCCCAGGGGGGAAGGGCGATGGGGGTAGGGGGGAGACGATGGAAAATACTGTGCCTTTGAAATGCAATTACATGAGCGTCCGAGTACACTACGGCATACTGTAAACCAACACCAATGGGAAGGAAGTGCCAACCTTATTTTTAATGTGTTCCCGTGACATTCACTTTAAAAAAAAAAAAATTCTCTCCAATACAGTACATCCAATGGAAGGATGCACACAGGTTTCACATAAATCAAAGTACATCTGCAGGAGCGATTCTTTACGCTAAATGCAACCTACAGTACGGTACTGTAAGTGAGCAAAATAGTACTACAGTGGGCGTTTGTGTATTGCACATGACCTGCATTCCCTCCCTGTCTACTGCATGATCTGTGCAGGCTCCCATGGGGGAAGGGCAACAGGCTAGCAGGAGGCGGAGGAAAACACCGTGCTTTACAAATGCGAGCGTCCGAGTCCTCTAAGGCATAAACCAACAGCAATGGGGCGGGGGCCGGGCGCTGTTTGCAGTACTTTCACACATGAAATTGGAAATCTCTCATGAGGCGTCGTGGGCTAGGGGTGAAGGCTCCCACCTCCCTCGCTGGGAGTCCAGGGTTCGAGACCTGATGTGCTTTCTTTCTTTTTTTTTTTTTTTCTGTAATAATGCACTGTATTATTTTATTTACATTGTAAGACAGTCAATGGAAGGATGCACACAGGTTTCACATAAATCAAAGTACATCTGCAGGAGCGATTCTTTACGCTAAATGCACCTAAACAGCGGGATGAAATGAGTGTATTCTGACGCTACCAACTGAGCAAAACAGTACTGTACAGTAGATCTTCAGCGTTTGTGTATTGCACAGGACCTGAATTTCCTCCCTGTGCAGGCCCCCAGGGGGGAAGGGCGATGGGGGTAGGGGGGAGACGATGGAAAATACTGTGCCTTTGAAATGCAATTACATGAGCGTCCGAGTACACTACGGCATACTGTAAACCAACACCAATGGGAAGGAAGTGCCAACCTTATTTTTAATGTGTTCCCGTGACATTCACTTTAAAAAAAAAAAAATTCTCTCCAATACAGTACATCCAATGGAAGGATGCACACAGGTTTCACATAAATCAAAGTACATCTGCAGGAGCGATTCTTTACGCTAAATGCAACCTACAGTACGGTACTGTAAGTGAGCAAAATAGTACTACAGTGGGCGTTTGTGTATTGCACATGACCTGCATTCCCTCCCTGTCTACTGCATGATCTGTGCAGGCTCCCATGGGGGAAGGGCAACAGGCTAGCAGGAGGCGGAGGAAAACACTGTGCTTTACAAATGCGAGCGTCCGAGTCCTCTAAGGCATAAACCAACAGCAATGGGGCGGGGGCCGGGCGCTGTTTGCAGTACTTTCACACATGAAATTGGAAATCTCTCATGAGGCGTCGTGGGCTAGGGGTGAAGGCTCCCACCTCCCTCGCTGGGAGTCCAGGGTTCGAGACCTGATGTGCTTTCTTTCTTTTTTTTTTTTTTTTCTGTAATAATGCACTGTATTATTTTATTTACATTGTAAGACAGTCAATGGAAGGATGCACACAGGTTTCACATAAATCAAAGTACATCTGCAGGAGCGATTCTTTACGCTAAATGCACCTAAACAGCGGGATGAAATGAGTGTATTCTGACGCTACCAACTGAGCAAAACAGTACTGTACAGTAGATCTTCAGCGTTTGTGTATTGCACAGGACCTGAATTTCCTCCCTGTGCAGGCCCCCAGGGGGGAAGGGCGATGGGGGTAGGGGGGAGACGATGGAAAATACTGTGCCTTTGAAATGCAATTACATGAGCGTCCGAGTACACTACGGCATACTGTAAACCAACACCAATGGGAAGGAAGTGCCAACCTTATTTTTAATGTGTTCCCGTGACATTCACTTTAAAAAAAAAAAAATTCTCTCCAATACAGTACATCCAATGGAAGGATGCACACAGGTTTCACATAAATCAAAGTACATCTGCAGGAGCGATTCTTTACGCTAAATGCAACCTACAGTACGGTACTGTAAGTGAGCAAAATAGTACTACAGTGGGCGTTTGTGTATTGCACATGACCTGCATTCCCTCCCTGTCTACTGCATGATCTGTGCAGGCTCCCATGGGGGAAGGGCAACAGGCTAGCAGGAGGCGGAGGAAAACACCGTGCTTTACAAATGCGAGCGTCCGAGTCCTCTAAGGCATAAACCAACAGCAATGGGGCGGGGGCCGGGCGCTGTTTGCAGTACTTTCACACATGAAATTGGAAACCTCTCATGAGGCGTCGTGGGCTAGGGGTGAAGGCTCCCACCTCCCTCGCTGGGAGTCCAGGGTTCGAGACCTGATGTGCTTTCTTTCTTTTTTTTTTTTTTTTCTGTAATAATGCACTGTATTATTTTATTTACATTGTAAGACAGTCAATGGAAGGATGCACACAGGTTTCACATAAATCAAAGTACATCTGCAGGAGCGATTCTTTACGCTAAATGCACCTAAACAGCGGGATGAAATGAGTGTATTCTGACGCTACCAACTGAGCAAAACAGTACTGTACAGTAGATCTTCAGCGTTTGTGTATTGCACAGGACCTGAATTTCCTCCCTGTGCAGGCCCCCAGGGGGGAGGGGCGATGGGGGTAGGGGGGAGACGATGGAAAATACTGTGCCTTTGAAATGCAATTACATGAGCGTCCGAGTACACTACGGCATACTGTAAACCAACACCAATGGGAAGGAAGTGCCAACCTTATTTTTAATGTGTTCCCGTGACATTCACTTTAAAAAAAAAAAAATTCTCTCCAATACAGTACATCCAATGGAAGGATGCACACAGGTTTCACATAAATCAAAGTACATCTGCAGGAGCGATTCTTTACGCTAAATGCAACCTACAGTACGGTACTGTAAGTGAGCAAAATAGTACTACAGTGGGCGTTTGTGTATTGCACATGACCTGCATTCCCTCCCTGTCTACTGCATGATCTGTGCAGGCTCCCATGGGGGAAGGGCAACAGGCTAGCAGGAGGCGGAGGAAAACACCGTGCTTTACAAATGCGAGCGTCCGAGTCCTCTAAGGCATAAACCAACAGCAATGGGGCGGGGGCCGGGCGCTGTTTGCAGTACTTTCACACATGAAATTGGAAATCTCTCATGAGGCGTCGTGGGCTAGGGGTGAAGGCTCCCACCTCCCTCGCTGGGAGTCCAGGGTTCGAGACCTGATGTGCTTTCTTTCTTTTTTTTTTTTTTTTCTGTAATAATGCACTGTATTATTTTATTTACATTGTAAGACAGTCAATGGAAGGATGCACACAGGTTTCACATAAATCAAAGTACATCTGCAGGAGCGATTCTTTACGCTAAATGCACCTAAACAGCGGGAATGAAATGAGTGTATTCTGACGGACTGTGCATCTTCGGTATTTGTGTATTGCATAAGACCTGTGAAGGCTCCCAGGAGGGAAGGGCGTAGGGCAAGACAGTGGAAAATACTGTGGTCAAAGAAAGGGCATATTTAAAACTAAGGGAAACTGTCACAAAGTACAGTAACTACAGTACTGTACGTTGAATGCCTGGACCGCACGACGTCTGAGACGCACGACGTCTGAGGCGCACGACGTCTGAGACGCTCATTGAGCATAAGGACGGTTATGGCTGCTGCACGGGACCGTCCCTATGCTCTTGGTGAGCTGCGTCTCCTCGTTCGCTGGCGGGACAGAACTCTCGCCAGCAACGAGGAGAAAGTGAGGGCATACCGGAGGGCCAGCAGGGACATCCTCCGGAAGTATAACAGGAGGAGAACGGTGAGGTCTCTCCAGAGGAGGTGGAGTGACCTCGTGAGGCGGACCCCACGACGCCTGCAGGCCATAAGGGATTGTAAGTACAGTACATTACTGTAGATTACTGTACTTTAAGTTACTGTAGTTACAGGTACAGTACATTATAGCAGGGGCTGCTGTAGCAGCAGGTATCCGGTCTATACAGCACTGTACAGTATTTGTGGTAAACAAATGGTTAAACAAGGACCAAACGTTAACCCGGTCAAAAGGTCAATTTGTTTTTTTGCGTCGACCTAGATGGTGCGGCTTTTGAAATTGGTTGACACCAGTTACTGTAGGTTGACATGGTCGTTAAGTTGACATGGAAAAAGATCGACATGCGTTTTACAAAAACAATTGTTATTTTTTTAAACTTGTGTATATACAGTACAGTAGTTCTTTACAATCCAGGTGGTCTACGATTGTGCAGTGTACAGTATCATGCAGTGTACAGTATATGCAATGTATCACAGTGTATCGTGCTGCGTAATTGCAGCGTGTCATGCAGTGTACATTCAGAATATGGTATTGTGCAGTGAGTGTAATACATAGTGAATCACATCGTGCAGCAGAGCCGGCCTTAGGCATAGGCAAACTACAGTAGGCAAATGCCTAGGGCATTTGCTATGCTTAGGGGCACCAGCAGCTTCTGCTGATTAAAATGATATGCGGCATGCCTATATTTTGCGTGACTGCGGCTGTATCTGTACCTGGCTAGGGCCAGCACTGTCGTGCAGTGTACTGTATACACATGTGGTAATTGCAGTTTTTTGTGTAGTGTACATTGTATCATATTTTGCAGGGAAATGTGCAGTTTGTCATATCACGCAGTCGTGCAGTGCATTGTGTGGTTTAATTGCAGTGTGCCGAAATTTGTGTTTCAGATAGTACAGTGTTCTAAGGGATGTTACTTTGGCAGAAATTATTCTAAGGGATGTTACAGTGGCCTAATGTGTTCTGACGTGCATTACTCTTGCATAAGGTTCATGACTGGCAGATCTCTACTTTGTGACGTAATGTGGATATACTACTGCACTACTGTGACGTACAGTAACGTGAATAAGGTGCTCTACTGTGTGACACAACGTGAATCAAGGACAGTACTGTGACGTGAATACGGTGCTCTACTGTGTGACACAACGTGAATCAAGGACAGTACTGTGACGTGAATAAGGTGCTCTACTGTGTGACACAACGTGAATCAAGGACAGTACTGTGACGTGAATACGGTGCTCTACTGTGTGACACAACGTGAATCAAGGACAGTACTGTGACGTGAATACGGTGCTCTACTGTGTGACACAACGTGAATCAAGGACAGTACTGTGACGTGAATAAACTGCACTACTGTGACATGACGTGAATAAGATGAATTCAGGTGAGTACTGCATCATCTGTCATGAAATCAATTTGTAATGTAATGAACAGTACTGAGATGGTTAAGGGTGGGAGGGCTGCATGCTGATGTGTGTCATAATGTTTATAAGGGCAATGCTTATGTGTGTTACAATGTCTATAAAGGTAGTGTTCTGTCTAATACCCTGGACCTACTGTACTGTAGCGATACTGTAAGTGTACTGTATGTCACATTTAGAAATGTGCCCCTTAAGTTTTGAAGACAGTACAGTACACTATGCCCTCCTGAGTGATTAGGTGCAGGGTACTAGAATGAACAATTCCATTTATTGTGATGTCATAAAGATGCTGTCAATGTTGAATTTCATTGGCTGTACAGTATGCTGCCATTATACTGTATATATATTTTTACAGGGCTGGTAGCACGACGTCACAGGAGGCGGGACAGGCGCCGCCAAGCTGGTAAGTATTGTCAAATACAGTAGTGTACAGTACATAGTGATTTCTATAGTCCCAACCCCCTGTCCTGACCATCACAGATAACTCGCTGCAATCCGTTAATGTTAAGAATGTCTGTTTACAAAACTAAATGTAAATATTAAACACAAAGTATAAATAACATTGTAGATAGCTGAATACCCGTGCTTCGCTACGGGATGAGGATGGTAAATTCCAGTGATAGTTGTTTGTTAATTTACGTTTGTTGGCGATCTACTGTAGTATATAGTACTGTATACTTTAAGCATACTGTATCTTGCTTCTCTGATGCAGATTGTTTATTGGCCGGACCCCTTTTTGGTCCTGGATACTGTGCAGTACATGTTTCAAATTGACAGCTTCACTTACAGTACTGTTATTTTTTTTCCCACAGTACCACCACCACCACCTGCTGCGCTGCCAGGTATTGTGTAACGAGAATTCTGGTGCTACTGTCATCGTTGTTACACTACTGTACATGTGTCCTGGATACTGTGCAGTACATGTTTCCAATTGACAGCTTCACTTACAGTACTGTTATTTTTTTTCCCACAGTACCACCACCACCACCACCACCACCACCACCTGCTGCGCTGCCAGGTATTGTGTAACGAGAATTCTGGTGCTACTGTCATCGTTGTTACACTACTGTACATGTGTCCTGGATACTGTACAGTACATGTTTCCAATTGACAGCTTCACTTACAGTACTGTTAATTTTTTTCCCACAGTGCCACCACCACCACCACCTGCTGCGCTGCCAGGTATTGTGTAACGAGAATTCTGGTGCTACTGTCATCGTTGTTACACTACTGTACATGTGTCCTGGATACTGTACAGTACATGTTTCCAATTGACAGCTTCACTTACAGTACTGTTATTTTTTTTCCCACAGTACCACCACCACCACCACCACCACCTGCTGCTGCGCTGCCAGGTATTGTGTAACGAGAATTCTGGTGCTACTGTCATCGTTGTTACACTACTGTACATGTGTCCTGGATACTGTACAGTACATGTTTCCAATTGACAGCTTCACTTACAGTACTGTTATTTTTTTTCCCACAGTACCACCACCACCACCACCTGCTGCGCTGCCAGGTATTGTGTAACGAGAATTCTGGTGCTACTGTCATCGTTGTTACACTACTGTACATGTGTCCTGGATACTGTGCAGTACATGTTTCCAATTGACAGCTTCACTTACAGTACTGTTATTTTTTTTCCCACAGTACCACCACCACCACCACCACCACCACCACCTGCTGCTGCGCTGCCAGGTATTGTGTAACGAGAATTCTGGTGCTACTGTCATCGTTGTTACACTACTGTACATGTGTCCTGGATACTGTACAGTACATGTTTCCAATTGACAGCTTCACTTACAGTACTGTTATTTTTTTTCCCACAGTACCACCACCACCACCACCTGCTGCGCTGCCAGGTATTGTGTAACGAGAATTCTGGTGCTACTGTCATCGTTGTTACACTACTGTACATGTGTCCTGGATACTGTACAGTACATGTTTCCAATTGACAGCTTCACTTACAGTACTGTTATTTTTTTTCCCACAGTACCACCACCACCACCACCTGCTGCGCTGCCAGGTATTGTGTAACGAGAATTCTGGTGCTACTGTCATCGTTGTTACACTACTGTACATGTGTCCTGGATACTGTACAGTACATGTTTCCAATTGACAGCTTCACTTACAGTACTGTTATTTTTTTTCCCACAGTACCACCACCACCACCACCTGCTGCGCTGCCAGGTATTGTGTAACGAGAATTCTGGTGCTACTGTCATCGTTGTTACACTACTGTACATGTGTCCTGGATACTGTACAGTACATGTTTCCAATTGACAGCTTCACTTACAGTACTGTTATTTTTTTTCCCACAGTACCAACACCACCACCACCACCACCACCTGCTGCTGCATCCGAGAGCTCCGGAAGTGGTAATAATTACTTTTTGTTACAGTCACACTAGTTTCCTACAGTATTACTGTAATTTTTGTATTTTACAATACTTGTCATCTTTTACACACAGACCGCCTCGTAATTGATACAGAGGAGGAGCTCATTCCCATTGATTCGGGGGAAGAGGAGCCAGATTATAGTAAGTACAGTAGGATTTTCTCAAGCCCATTCTTAAAAGTATTGACCAAGTCCACTTTTATTACTTTTCAGGCAGGGAATTCCAAACATGCACTGTACAGTATTTCCCTCACTGTGAAGACCCCTTTTCGCCTCTGTGCGAAATCGCCTCTACTTCAACAAGAGTTACTGTGCACGTGTCCTCTGTGTCCATCTTATCAAAAACCGTTCCTGTGTATTGTCCCCTTACTGTACTGTATACAGTATATTTGTAAAGGTTAATCATGTCCCCTCTTAATCTCCTCTTTTCCAATGTAAACATGCCTAGCCTGCCTTTCCTTGTATTCCATCTTCTCAATCCACTTCATCACTTTGGTCGCCCGCCTCTAAACCTTTTGTAGTTCCACGATATCCATTTTGTATTATGGTGCCCAAAATTGTGCATCCGACCCACCCTCCACTAGCCTAACCCTCCAATCATACTCTGAATCCACACTCTGCATTCTGAATGTCGGGATCCAGACAGCAGGTCTTTTAAATACAGTACTGTATGTCCCCTACCGCTGGACAGTCATTCTGCTCCTACTGTATTATGAATATATCTCTGCCTCCTGTAGCACTGTACTACTGTGCAATTTTGTAGTAACTGTACTCTACTGTATTTTGTTTATAATATTTTTTTATTTTCAACTCAGTAATTATTGACAGTGAGGATGAAAAACCCTCTCCCCAACTTGGTAAGTAAACTGCAGTATTGTACTGTACTGTACATTGTGTTAAACCAATGGGTTGGGTTTGCGTGACCAGCAGTCAGGATTCTAGCGGTCAGGTGACCGACAGTGGCATCCTGATTGCAGCAATCCCAACAGGGTGAGGTACGGTATCCTAACCCTCCTCCACTACCCCCTGATTCTGGCCTCGACATTCTCGTCTCTGTGTGCGAAATTTACTCTCCTCCTCCAATTCCTGACTGAATTTTTGCTTTACTGTATTCAACACAGAATACAAAAGTATATTTCATGGATTTTTTGCTTTCACAGGCCCTACACTGTCACAGGCGGTGGCGGAGGAGGAGGAGGAGGACCAGGACTCTCTGTCCCTCACCACACTGCACCCATTAAGTAAGTCCAGTCCGGTACATCGTGCCTCTGTAGAGCCAGTTTGAGCAAGGAGAGATTGATTGCTTCTTTTTTTGGTGGGGGCCCAAACCAACCAGTCATTTCAGCCACAGTCGTGTGGCAGACCCTGTTTATATAACATAAGGGTGGTTGGGAGGGCCCAATCACAATTCCATCTTGCACCTCTTTTTTTATTTATTTTTTTATTTATTTATCTTTGCATCATGTGATGTTTGGGGAAAATTGTTATAAGGTTTGATGTAAAAAAAAGGTTAAAAAAAAGAGGCAGATTAGATGGGCAAAGTGGTTCTTACAGTATTTGTCATCAAATTCTATGTTTCTGTATGCAGACCCTCCAACATGACCCGCCGCACTGCTCTGTTTCTAGACTTCCCTCTTAATTTATGATTTCCATCACCTGTGTTGAACTAGTTATATGATAAGAAAGCTGTTTCTTCACAGGTGATGGCAATAATAAATTAAGAGGGAAGTCCAGAACCAGAGCATTTTGTACCATGTTGGAGGGTATGTGTATTTCCTGGAATTAACCTTTTTTTTTTTTCACATTAATGTTTTTTTTCACAGGCCCTACACTGGAACAGGCCACGGAGGAGGAGGAGGATGATGATGATGCTGCTGCATTTAGTGGTAAGAATTATTACTGACATTGATCTGATGCCATCAGAGTAGCACTTTTCATCAGATTTTTCTGGCAAATGCGTAGAAATCGGATGAAAATTGTTTTTGTTTGAACTGGTGATATTGCCCATACAGTAGCAACCGATCACATCCCACATTAACATTTACAGTATCTAGTTACACTTACAGACGATAATACAGTACAGTAGGTAATATTTGATTGGTTGCTACTGTATGGACAACATCCTGTTCTAAAAAAAACACCCATCTTACTCAATTTCTCTCTCTCTCTCTCTCTCACCCCTTGTCACTGTCTCTCCATTCATCTCTCTAGATACTGTCAGTGATGAATTTCCCATTAGGCACGAGAGGCACGTACTGTACCTAGTGGCGGCATCTGTTTGGGGGCCTCAGTTGGATGCTTACAGTATGCTAATACTGTCATCCCAAAAATTACCACTACAGTAACTGCTAAATATTTTAAGTGTACTGTACAATATGCACATACAGTACTGTACAGTATACATAATTCAAAAGAAAAAAGAGTTGCTACTGTACCTTATTCTAGTCATAATCACCGGCATACGGGTCACTCACAAATTTTCTGATGGTCTCGGTGGGGTCCCTTGGAATCACCATGCCTGTCACAAGCATACCTTTTTTTACCCACCTGACACTGGGCCTGGAAACTAGTGTACTATTACTATACTTTTTACTGTATACTGTATCTTATAATATTCTTCTCTTTTACCCACAGACGACGAGCCAGAATACATTTTTGGTAAATATACTGTACAGTAGCAATAGTTGGTACTGTAATTACAGTATTTTTTTTTCTCCAACATTATTTTAAGTCAAACTGATATGACTAACTGTACTGTATTATCTTTTTACAGTCCGTCGCCAACCAGTGGAGGAGACACCTGGTAATAAAATAGAAATACATAATGCACTGTACTGTATTCTAACTTACTGTAACATGTATAACACTGAGCTGATCATCTTCACACCCTCTGACATAACCTTACAGTACAAACTGTACTTTCTCTCCTTTTTCACCCTCTTCACTCCACAAATGCATGCTGCGTTTCCTGACTACTGATATAATAGTGTGTAGAGCGTAGCGAGGCACCGTGCCCACCGCGTGGGCACGCTTAGCAACCTGACAAAATGGCCGCCGACCGTGAACTCCCAGCACGTGGCAGCGCTCAAATATGGAGTGAGATACAGTATGGCATACATTTCACACTCCAGGGGGCAATGCTGAAGGAGCGTCACAATCCCCTAGCTCAATTACTGTACATTGGGATAAGCGAGGTCTATGCACATTACGGTATACCGAGCTGGATCGCTTAGCAACCTGACAAAATGGCCGCCGACCGTGAACTCCCAGCACGTGGCAGCGCTCGGATATGGAGTGAGATACAATATGGCATACTGTACTGTACATTTCACAGTTCAGGGGGCAATGCTGAAGGAGCGTCACAATCCCCTAGCTCAATACAGTATCTCACGCTTACAGTATCTTACAGTATACGCTTACAGTATCTCTGTGTATTTTGGCTAGGGGATTGTGACGCTCCTTCAGCATCGCCCCGTAGCCTGCACAGCTTATGCCATTTCTCATTCCATACCCAACTGCTGCCTGCCACGAGGTGGGGGTGAATAAAAAAAATAATAAAGTGTCTGAAAAAAACTACAGTAACATGCATTAGTACTTAAGGAATCGAACCCTGGACTCTGAGTATAGGAAGCGAAACACTTCACCACTTCGCCGCAGACAAATGTATAAATCCGTTGGTTTTGATTATGCTGTAATGGCTACGGGATTAAGACGATAACATACTGTAGAAAATTCCTAATCTTGAGAGGCAATAGTGAACTTGTAACACACATCCATTTGCGACAGTGTACACTACTGGTTTTACAGTAGTGTTTTGTCTGCGGGACTCGGACGCTCACATACAGTATTCATAAAGTATTGTAGATGGATCATATACTGTATGCTGTACTACTGTATTTGCGTCGGTGTCGTACTGTATATACTGTACAGTACTGTATTAAATAATGCAGCGTAATGAGTACAGTATTTGCTGTATGCAGCGTAATGAGACGCCTTAGTAAAGTAGTCCTTATTATGTATGTCAGTATTGTATTTTACGGGAGACCACACGCATGCGCAGTGGTGATTGTAAAAAGCGACATCTGGTGGCTGATCGCAGGTATTACACGTAAAGGTAACGCCAAACGTCAAATGTCTGTCTCCGTGCGATTAGATAGCCTCTCTGTGGCTAGGCGCGCCTCGCTACGCCACAGTACGCTGCGTATGGTCGAACGGGCCAACCGCCGCGGCCACTCAAGATAAAGGTGGCTACATCTGTAGGTACACCTTAGGAAGTAGGATCATGCGAGTTGGAGAAGTATCACCAGGATACTGTGCACAGATCGTACAAACTGATACGTGTACTAAACAGATGGAAGAATTAGGGTTAGGAGAGTTCACATGGAAAATCTGTAATATGGTTATGTCACACTCTGTCCCATATGTTCTCCCCGATGATGCATACTTCATATGCGGGAGGAAGGCGTATCAGTGGCTTGCCCCAAACTCAGAAGGGTTATGTTATATTGGAAAAGTATTGCCTGAGGTAATGACTGTATCACATTCCAAAATGAAAGACATTCACCGCAGTGCCCCAGCTCCTTATACTCACACCCATTACGAGCATGTAGTTAAACGGCACCTGATAGAAAGAACAGAGCATCCGGCTTCTGACCTGATCCATGAATCCACCGGGATTCAATTCCTAATCGCGTTAGATATCACTCGTACCGCTAGAGGAGTGATAAAATTATAAATATATATCTGCGCTTGCAAATTTATTAGACAATATCACTGAAATGTATGACGACACTTTTAGGTATACTGGAAGGGAGCTCCAAGCTTATAAAACAGAACTGGTTCAGCATAGGATGGTTCTCAATTACCTCACGGCAGTGACTGGTGGATATTGTGTCACACTGGCAACGCAGTACGGCGTTAAATGCTGCACTTATATTACAAACAGCACCGAGGACCCGGTCGAGGTCATAGACCAAAAGATGGACGACATTCTTCAATTAAAGTGGGAGTTTCGCAGGAGACACAATCTCACCCTTGCTGCTGTGGGAAATGAGCTGACCGGTTGGGTGTCATGGTTGAACCCACAAAATTGGTTCTCCGGTTTAGGAGAATGGGCTCAAGGAATTATAATGGATGTAGGGAAATTTCTTCTGTGTATCTTGGGTATCGTCATATTGATTGGTTTGGTATTTAGATGCGTTCGGGCTTTAACGAAGTGTAAACGAAGTACTAGGGTGATGAGCCTGAGGAGTGAGGACATTGTAATTCCAATTGATTTGATTTATGACCCAACGATAGAGACAAGGTTGTGATGAAAATGTGATTCCACGGTCCAAGGTAAAAAGACATCCGCTTGGAAGAAGAATTTGACAACCTTTTACACAGACCACTGATGGACAATGCCATAGACCCCCCATATCCCTAGTGACTTTAACTTTACGCTAGCCCAACACTTCTAAAGAAAAATTGTAAGTCTATGGACATTGAGAAAGCTTTTTGCTCGCATTTTGGCAAAAGCCTAAAGAGACTACAGTCAACATGTACATCAAGACAAGACACCAGACAAGACTTCAATCAACATATGTATATTAAACTCACATAGTTTATGACTGCATTTACCATAATTGCTCCTTATCTTCATCTCTACAACCTTCAGGTAATGACACACATAGTCGATAGGGAATATAGGCACAGATATCAGCACTCACATATCCCCCCCATTCATGTATCATTAACTAAAATGTGCTCCCCCATTTTGTTGCAACCAAAAGCCGAAAAGAGCTCGGTAAAGTTTGACATCCCATCCACAGACCCGTACCACGGGATAAGAAGGAATTCAAATGTATACTTCGCAATACCTCGAAGCTTGATTTAAAACACGTACGGCACGATGATACATGACCCCTCAAACATGGACTCATACATACATGCTTCTACTATCTCACTAGGTCATACCTTTTTCCCACCTTCTTCTCTTCTCCCCTACCCAATCATAGAAATGTATTATACATGACATATATTTTTCTCTTTTTGAACTGTTTTAGGAAGTGGCAGTTATTGGTGACTGCCAAAGGGTGGACTGTCAAAGTCAGAAAAATATCACGCTGCACATTGCCATATATGCACCTCATGCGTGTGCCCGCTGCACGTGCATGAGCTCTCCCGTGCGTGCGTATACTCGCAGTCGCGTGCACTCGCAGGCGCACGGTATGCGCATTTACGGTAGAGTTTGTGTGCGTCTAGCGGGCGACTCAATCGTTACATATTTTAGTCATATAATGTATTTTGTAGATTATGGTCCCTTTGATAGAATCTGAAAGTTTAGTTAATGTAGCATGTTCAGAGACAAAGAGATCCCTCTTTGTTTGATACGAAGGGTCAGACAGGGGTTACACAGTGGTGTTTAGTATCCATCGGAAGGGTATATAATTAGCAATATTCCGGTGTTGGTTAGAAACGGATTAATCGCTCGTGCGTATAGTTATGACTATAATAAGTTTATGGACATTTACTATATTTGCAGTTTATTACCCATGCAGCGGGAAACCTGAGTTTCCCTCCCACTTGAGCAGTTTGAAATAGTCACAGCCCACCTGTATGAACCAACCTATGACCTTTTGTTATAATGCGGAGACGGATTCCTGTGTCCAATGAACAATAAGAATGTAGGGACCATTGTACTGTACTGTGTGTAAGTGTATATAAAGACAAGCCGACCTGGGCCAGCTCGACTCTACTCTTCTCAACGGTTCTCATCACTGATAATCGGGAGCTGGATATCCAGAAAGGCGCTTGCGATTGTTTCCCCTTGTGCGTAAGTTCTCTGCAACCACATTTTACCTCCTAATTTGTTGTAAGCCATTTCTCTCTCTCCTTCCCCTTTAAATGTAATTGTGCTACTATTGTATTTTAACGTGTAGTAATTCTGTTAGATATTTATGTTAACCTGGTAGTGTATAAATTGTACTGTGTATCCTTTTGCAATTGAACGTTCATTCTCTCCCTTAAAAGGTGTTAGACCCTTAGACCGGTATTTGAGTGTTTATTATATTGCTAAAGTGTTCTCTGAGCGTCACATACGCTCATACAGCTTTTAAACTAACAAGGTTACACTGTGTTGCATTTAAACCCTAACACTGCACAAAGGTTTACAGTATAAGTACATTATTTATGGTATAGTTATAAAGGTGTAACTCTGTGAGCGTCAGCGCCGCTTGTGATCTCCTCGTGGTCTCGAGCGTCCGCTACGCTGATAGCGTATCGTTACGTTAGTTGGCAGCCTAAAGCGTGCTTGCCTCTACGCATTTAGCCGTGAGCGAACGTGCCGCTCGTGCGTCTCGTCCACGACTAAGCGTCTGCTAAGCTAAGTGCGTACCCTTACGGTATATCATACGCCAATTGCGTACTGTGTTCATTAACCTTTTAGAGTGTTTAAAATAGGATAAATCATTAGGCTTTATCAATGGTATCACAAATCCCAAAGGAGAGTCCAAGTGTGTCGGCGGTTGCGATGCCTGACCTTCCCAACACAGGATGGGAAGAGGTGGCTCCTTCCACCATTTGCATGTCCCCTGCAAGTGCTGGAAGGAGCACAAACAGTCCAGTTCCTGATATTGAAATTGAAGATGTCACTGTTGAAGTACACCAAGATGAGGATATGGGTGTTGCTGGCGCTGAGGAAGAAGTTGACGATGAGGATTCTGATGATGATGTGGTTTGTTTAAGTCAGGCACCGGGGGAGACACCTGTTGTCAATGGGATGAAGAAGCCCATTGTAATGCCTGGGCAAACTACCAAAAAAGCCACCTCTTCGGTGTGGAATTATTTCTCCACAAATCCGGACAACAGGTGGCAAGCCATCTGATGCCTCGGTCAATCTGTAATAAGTAGGAGTAAGGAAGTTAACCACCTAGGAACATCCTCCCTTATACGTCACCTGCAGCGCATTCATTATAAGTCAGTGTCAAGTTGTGAATCTTTGGGTAAGAGCGTAAGCAGTCCACTGATACCTAAATCCCTTCTTCCTCCTGTACACAAGCTCCTGCAAGCCACACCACCAACTCCCTCAACATCAACTTCCTTCTCAGTCAGGAATGTCAGAAGTCCTGCAGGCCATGTCAATGTCAAGACTGAGGAGTCCTCTCCTAACCGGGATATCTCCGGAGGATCCTTGAGTGGCATGCCTGTTGTTGCTGCCTCCGCTGCTGTTGTTGCTGCTGGGAGTTGATCGTCATTTCAGAGGGGAAGTCGGAAGACCACTTGGAGCCCTTCTTTCGCTTGGCCAGGATTCAAAGGTGGTCAATCTGTTGAAATCAGAGCACTACATTTTGGCCACCGTGTTCGATCCTAGGTTTAAAGCTTACGTTGTATCTCTCTTTCCAGGAGACACAAGTGTGCAGAGGTGCAAAGACCTGCTGGTTAGAAAATTGTCAACTCAAGCGGAACGTGACCCATCAACTACTTGTCCTTCAAATTCTCTCGCCACTGAGGCTGCAATGAAAAGGATAAGGTTTCCTAGCCCACCTGTTGGCGGTGATGCAGGGCAGTCAGGAGCAAAAACTGATATCTGGTCCAGACTGAAGGACCTGCCAATGATTACTGACATGTTAACTGTCACTGCATATGATTCTGTTACCATTGAAAGAATGGTGGAAGATTATATGAGTGACAGCATCCAAGTAAGCATGTCAGACAGTCCGCATGTATACTGGCAGGAAAAAGAGGCAACTTGGATGCCCTTGCACAAACTGGATTTATTTTACCTAAGTTGCCCCCCCCTCCAGTGTGTACTACGAAAGAGTGTTTCGTGCACCCGGTAACCTTGTCAGCGATCGGCATAGGAGGTTACTTCCACTAAATGTGGAGAAGATGATGTTCAGCAAAATGAATTATAAATTCCTCCGGGAAGACCTTTACCAGCAATTGCCTCCAGAAAGTACACAGGGACCTGTGATGGTGGATTCCAGTGGGGACAAATTAATACTCTGTGAGGAGGAATGATGTACACAGTGAAAGGGGTGAGGAATCGGATGATGAGGATGAGGTCGACATCTTGCCTCTGTAGAGCCAGTTTGTGCAAGGAGAGATTGATTGCTTTTTTTTGGTGAGGGCCCAAACAAACCAGTCATTTCAGCCACAGTTGTGCGGCAGACCCTGTTGCTGAAATGATTGGTTGTTAAAGTGTGCATGTCCTGTTTATACAACATAAGGGTGGGTGGGAGGGCCCAAGTACAATTCCATCTTGCACCTCTTTTTCTTCTTTGCATCATGTGCTGTTAGGGGACTAGTTTTTTAAGTGCCATCCTGTCTGTAACTGCAGTGCTACTTCTAGATGGGCAAGGTGTTTGTGCCGCACTCTTGTGTCGCTTAGCTTAGTCATACAGCTACCTCATTGCACCTCTTTTTCTTCTTTGAATCATGTGGTGTTTGGGGCCTATTTTTTAAATCTGCCATCCTGTCTGCCACTGCAGTGCCACTCCTAGATGGGCCAGGTGTTTATGCCGTACACTTGTGTCGCTTAGCTTAGTCATACAGCCACCTTGGTTATAATTTTTAGGCCTAAAAACAATGTTGTGAGGTGTGAGGAGTTCAGAATAGACTGGAAATGAGTGGAAATGAATGTTATTGAGGTTAATAATACCGTAGGAGCAAAATTACCCCCAAATTCTGTGATTTTAGCTGTTTCTATGTTTTTTTCAAAAATCATCCAGATACAAAGCCAAAACCAAAACTTGAAAGGGTGGTTTTGGCAAAACCAAGCCAAAACCAAAACACAAAAGTGGAATTAGAACCAAAACCAAAACACAAAGGGGGTGATTCCGAGTTGTTCGCTCGCTAGCTGCTTTTAGCAGCATTGCACACGCTAAGCCGCCGCCCTCTGGGAGTTTATCTTAGCTTAGCAGAATTACGAACGAAAGATTAGCAGAATTGCGAATAGAAATTTCTTAGCAGTTTCTGAGTAGCTCCAGACCTACTCACAAATAGCGATCAGTTCAGTCAGTTTTGTTCCTGGTTTGACGTCACACACACGCCCAGCGTTCGGCCAGCCACTCCCCCGTTTCTCCAGACACTCCTGCGTTTTTCCCTGAAACGCCTGCGTTTTTCTGCACACTCCCAGAAAACGGTCAGTTTCCGCCCAGAAACACCCACTTCCTGTCAATCACACTACGATCAGCAGAACGATGAAAAAACTTTGTTACGCCGTGAGTAAAATACCAAACTTTTGTGCTAATTTACTTGGCGCAGGCGCACTGTGTACATTGCGCATGCACAGTTTGCGATTAATCGCTCCGTAGCGAAAAAAAAATAACGAGCGAACAACTCGGAATGACCCCCAAAACACGAACAGTGCCAGCCGCACATCTCTAGTTTTAAGGTCACTGCTGCTAATATATTTGGGACAAGGGAGGCATTTTGAAACTTGAGGCTATTTAAAGTAGTAAAATATGTTATAGCAATGGGGCTAACATATCTGAGGAATGGGGAATATATAAAGGTTTTAATTGAAGGTTGAGTATTATTGAGTGGTGGTAGTTATGTAGGGGAAATCAGGCATGCGTTAAAAGGAAGCTGGTGAATGTCAGTGTACTTGAAGCTGATGGGATAATATAGATGGCCTACCTGTTGGGATTTGTTACATAGTCCAAGCCACTGCTAGCATTGTAATGTTTTTTAGCTGGTAGTGTGGATGTCTCTAGTCAGTTAAGATAGAAGGTAAAGGTTAGAGATGAGCGGGTTCGGTTCACAGAGAACCGAACCCCCCCGAACTTCACGTGGTTTACACGGGTCCGAGGCAGCCTTGGTTCTTCCTGCCTTACTCGCAAAATCCGAATGGGGGAAAACGTCATCATCCCGCTGTTGGATTCTCGTGAGATTCGGATTCCATATAAAGAGCCTCGTATTGCCACCATTTTCACTCGTGCATTGTAGATTGAGCGGAGAGGACGTGGCTACGTTCTCTGCCTGAAAAGCCCATTATCAGCTAATATCAGCTCAATATCTGTGCTCAGTATCAGTGCTGCATTGTGGTGACCAGTATACTGCAGTACAATAGTCCATTGCTGTATCTTGCTGCTCCATGTCAGTTCTAGTATCCTCATCAGTGCTCAATATCTGTGCTCAGTATCAGTGCTGCATTGTGGTGACCAGTATTTAATACTGCAGTACAATAGTCCATTGCTGTATCTTGCTGCTCCGTGTCAGTTCTAGTATCCTCATCAGTGCTCAATATCTGTGCTCAGTATCAGTGCTGCATTGTGGTGACCAGTATATAATACTGCAGTACAATAGTCCATTGCTATGTCTTGCTGCTCCGTATCAGTTCTAGTATCCTCATCAGTGCTCAATATCTGTGATCAGTATCAGTGCTGCATTGTGGTGACCAGTATATAATACTACAGTACAAAAGTCCAGTGCTGTTCTCGCTGCCCAGTGTCAGTTCTAGTATCCTTATTAGTGCTCAGTATCACTACTCATTGTCATGTGCTGCATTATGGTGACTAAAAGTCCAGTATCTTGTGCTGCATCTTGCTGCTGTAGGGTGCTGTGGTAGTGTCCTGTCACTGTGCATAGGTCATCATCATTCCAGTCACAGTGGTATCTGGTATCTTTCTAGTGGTATCTAATTCCAGACATTACTGCCATCTTATTCCAGATATATTACTGTCATATAATGCCACACATAAAAAAATGGATAACAAAAATGTTGAGGGTAAAATAGGGAAAGATCAAGATCCACTTCCACCTTGTGCTGAAGCTGCTGCCACTAGTCATGGCAGAGATGATGAAATGCCATCAACATCGTCTGCCAAGGCCGATGCCCAATGTCATAGTAGAGAGCATGTCAAATCCAGGAAAAGAAAAGTTCAGTAAAATGACCCAAAAATCTGCCATTTATGACACACAGTGGCAAGGAACGGATGAGGCCCTGGCCTATGTTCATGGCTAGTGGTTCAGCTACACATGAGGATGGAAGCACTCATCCACCTGCTAGAAAAATGAAAAGGGTTAACCTGGCAAAAGCACAGCAAAGAACTGTGCGTTCTTCTAAATCACAAATCCCCAAGGAGAGTTTAATTGTGTCGGTTGCAATGCCTGACCTTCCCAACACTGGACGGGAAGAGGTGGCTCCTTCCACCATTTGCATGCCCCCTGCAAGTGCTGGAAGGAGCACCCACAGTCCAGTTCATGATAGTCAAATTGAAGATGTCACTGTTGA
This sequence comes from Pseudophryne corroboree, assembly GCF_028390025.1. NCBI lineage: Eukaryota > Metazoa > Chordata > Amphibia > Anura > Myobatrachidae > Pseudophryne > Pseudophryne corroboree. The sequence goes on along the minus strand of NC_086444.1, from coordinate 927,340,546 downwards.
AGTACTCCAGGATGAGGATATGGGTGTTGCTGGTGCTGAGGAGGAAATTGACAAGGAGGATTCTGATGGTGAGGTGGTTTGTTAAAGTCAGGCACCCGGGGAGACACCTGTTGTCTGTGGGATGAATAAGGCCATTGACATGCCTGGTCAAAATACAAAAAAAAAATCACCTCTTCGGTGTGGAATTATTTCAACAGAAATGCGGACAACTGGTGTCAAGCGGTGTGTTGCCTTTGTCAAGCTGTAATAAGTAGGGGTAAGGACGTTAACCACCTAGGAACATCCTCCCTTATACGTCACCTGGAGCGCATTCATCAGTCATTGACAAGTTCAAAAACTTCGGGTGACAGCGGAAGCAGTCAACTGACAACAAAATCCCTTCTTCCTCTTGTATCCAAGCTTTTGCAAACCACCCCACCAACTCCCTCAGTGTCAATTTCCTCCTTAGACAGGAACGCCACTAGTCCTGCAGGCCATGTCACTGGCAATTCTGACGAGTCCTCTCCTAACTGGGATTCCTCTGATGGATGCTCGAGTTTAACGCTGGCGCTGCTGTTGTTGCTGCTGGGAGTCGATCGTCATCCAAGAGGGGAAGTCGGAAGACCACTTGTACTACTTCCAGTAAGCAATTGACTGTCCAACAGTCCTTTGCGAGGAAGATGAAATATCACAGCAGTCATCCTGTTGCAAAGTGGATAACTCAGGCCTTGACAACTATGTTGGTATTAGACATGCGTCCGGTATCCGCCGTTAGTTCACAGGAACTTAGAGAATTGCTTGAGATAGTGTGTCCCCGGTACCAAATACCATCTAGGTTCCACTTCTCTAGGCATGCGATACCGAGAATGTACATAGACGTCAGAAAAAGAGTCACCAGTGTCCAAAAAAATGCAGTTACCCACTGTCCACTTAACCACGGACATGTGGACAAGTGGAGCAGGGCAGACTAAGGACTATATGACTGTGACAGCCCACTGGGTAGATGTATTGCCTCCCGCAGCAACAACAGCAGCGGTGGCACCAGTAGCAGAATCTTGCAAATGCCAACTCGTTCCTAGGCAGGCTACGCTTTGTATGACTGCTTTCCATAAGAGGCACACAGCTGACAACCTCTTACGGATATTGAGGAACATCACCACAGATTGGCTTACCCCAATTGGACTCTCCTGGGGATTTGTGACATTGGACAATGCCACCAATATTATGCGTGCATTACATGTGGGCAAATTCCAGCACGTCCCATGTTTTGCACATACAATGAATTTGGTGGTGCTGAATTTTTTTTAAAAATGACAGGGGCGTGCAAGAGATGCTGACGGTGGTCAGAAGAATTGTGGGCCACTTTTGGCATTCAGCTATCGCGTGCCGAAGACTGGAGCACCAGCAAACACACCTGAACATACCCTGCCATCGGCTGAAGCAAGAGGTGGTAACGAGGTGGAATTCAACCCTCTATATGTTTCAGAGGATGGAGGAGCAGCAAAAGGCCATTCAAGCCTATACATCTGCCTACGATATAGGCAAAGGAGGGGGAATACACCTGACTCAAGCGCAGTGGAGAATGATTTCAACATTGTGCAAGGTTCTCCAACCCTTTGAACTTGCCACACGTGAAGTCAGTTCAGACACTGCCAGCCTGAGTCAGGTCATTCCCCTCATCAGACTTTTGCAGAAGCAGCTGGAGAGATTGAAGGAGGAGCTAAAATGGAGCAATTCTGCTAGCCATGTGGGACTTGTGGATAAAGCCCTTCATTCGCTTAACCAGGATTCATGGGTGGTCAATCTGTTGAAATCAGAGCACTACATTTTGGCCACCGTGCTCGATCCTAGGTTTAAAGCCTACGTTGTATCTCTCTTTCTGGCAGACACAAGTGTGCAGATGTTCAAAGACCTGCTGGTGAGACTATTGTCAAGTCAACGTGACCCACCAAAAGCTCCTCCCTCATTTTCTCCCGCCAATGGAGCTGACAGGAAAAGGATAACATTTCCAAAACCACCCATTGGTGGTGATGCAGGGCAGTCAGGAGCGATAGCTGACATCTGGTCCGGACTTAAGGACCTGCCAACGATTACTGACATGTCGTCTACTGTCACTGCATATGATTCTGTCACCATTAAAAGAATGGTGGAGGATTATATGAGTGACAGCATCACTGTAGGCATGTCAGACAGTCCGTACGTACGTATACTGGCAGGAAAAAGAGGCAATTTTTAGGCCCTTGCACAAACTGGCTTTATTTTACCTAAGTTGCCCACCCCTTCCTCCAGTGTGTACTCCGAAAGAGTGTTTAGTGCAGCCGGTAACCTTGTTAGCGATCGGCGTAGGAGGTTACTTCCAGAAAATGTGGAGAAGATGATGTTCATCAAAATAAATTATAATCAATTCCCCCGTGGAGACATTTACCAGCAATTGCCTCCAGAAAGTACACAGGGACCTGTGATGGTGGATTCCAGTGGGGATTAATTAATACTCTGTAAGGAGGGGGATGTACACAGTGAAAGGGGTGAGGAATCAGACGATGAAGAGGAGGTGGACATCCTGCCTCTGTAGAGCCAGTTTGTGCAAGGAGAGATTGATTGCTTCTTTTTTTGGTGGGGGCCCAAACAAACCAGTCATTTCAGCCATAGTCATGTGACAGACCCTGTCGCTGAAATGATGGGTTTGTTAAAGTGTGCATGTCCTGTTTATACAACATAAGGGTGGGTGGAAGGGCCCAAGGACAATTCCATCTTGCACCTCTTTTTTATTTATCTTTGTATCATGTTTTTTTGGGGGACTATTTTTTTTAAGTGCCATCCTGCCTGCCACTGCAGTGCCACTCCTAGATGGACCAGGTGTTTGTGCTGCCCACTTGGGTCGCTTACTGTAGCTTAGTCATCCAGCGACCTTGGTGCAAATTTTAGGACTAAAAATAATATTGTGAGGTGTGAGGTGTTCAGAATAGAGTGGAAATGAATCGAAATGATGGTTATTAAGGTTAATAATACTATAGGATCAAAATTACCCCCAAATTCTATGATTTAAGCTGTTTTGAGTGGTTTTTGAAAAAAAAACACCCGAATCTGACAAAAATACTTTAGGGAGGTTTTGCCAAAATGTGTCTGTATCCAAAACACGACCATGGAACCGAATCCTAAACCAAAACACAAAACCCGAAAAATGCCCGCAGCACATCTCTGGTAAAGGTGTGTACACACGGTGAGATCCCTGCTATGTTCGATTTTGACTATGTGATTTCCCTTGAACTCCCTCAGAGCCCAGATAGCACAGATATTACAGATTTTGACTATCTCTGCTTGAGATTTTGTCTATGTACGATTTTAACTAAGTGCCAATTTTGACTATACTTTGTACTAGATAGTACACTAGATAGTTAAGATTGACTTGCCTGCACAGTCTATCTAGCCTAACGATACCGACCTCACGGGAGCGTGCATCGGGATTTAATCTGTATCGCAAGCTGCCTAACACCTTGAGATATGCACTAATTTTTCACAAGATTTTGTCTATTTGGTCAAAATCTTACAGATTTATCTCACCGTGTGTACACACCTTAAGTTTCAGGAAGTGTGGTTATTTGATGAGCAGTGATTAGGACTCTAAAGGTTGTTTGCTTACATGCTCCAGATAAGTGATTCATTATTTAATGGGGGGTCCTCTACTGTGTGGCATACTATGAACAGGGTAATGAAGGTCTGGCTCCTAAATGTATATATTTTATCAACATTTTTCCACCACTATAACAAGCTATATAGAACACAGCCAGTACAGATATGCAAAACAGTACAGATATGCAAAGCATAATTTAAAGAGCTCAAAAAGAATTACATTATGCCAGGTGTGTTCATGATGATATGCAGACATTCTCCAGCACAGGGAGGTATGTCTCTCTCATTGCTGAGCCAGGGCCCGATTAAGGCAGGTGGGGGCCCAGGGTGACGGAGATTGTGGGGGCTCATTATTGCATTGTTGGCAAAACCCCCTTCCAACACATGTGAGTGCACAGCGCACCAGAGTACACTCACATACACACAGTGGCGCCAGTTCGTCACAGTTGCCCGAAGGCAAGATAAATATTGGTGCCCCCCTATTTCCTATATTAAGATAAATATATGTGTGTGTGTGTGTGTGTGTGTGTGTGTGTGTGTGTGTGTGTGTGTATATATATATATAAAATATATATATAAAATATATATTCTGAAAAATAATTATACACTGTATTTATACATTTCATTGTCTTTTATTTTAAATCACACATTTCTTAGCAGTCATACACAGGATTAGAACCCATGACCTGTTACACTAACAGCAGACACTTATCTGATGGAGTTATTTGCTCCTTTAGAGGAAGCATGAGAATTCTAACTATATGAAGTTAGGGGTAATTGTCAGAGAAGTAGCTTCATATAGTTAGAATTCTCATATTTCCTATACAGGAGCAAACAGCTTCATCAGTAAGGTGCAGCATCCAGTGTAATAGGTTGTGGTTTCTAATCCTGGGTATGATACTTGTAAAATGTGTATATTCAGTATAATAAAGAGGGTGTGATTTGTATGGTGCAGGGACCAGTGAGGAAGTCGGCCAATGAAAAGACAGCGACAGCTATCAAATCAATTAACTTAATTCAATGGTGTCACAGAATGGGAGGAGAGGTGTCCCCTTCAGAGCAGGAGCCCGGCGGCAGATGACTCCGTTGCCTCCCAGAGTTCTGCCTCTGCATACACACATGAACAGCGCATTGGAACCCACTCACATACACACAAATACACACCCAGTACCTACCTACCTCTGGACAACCAGAGCAGAGCAACAGCAGGGACAATGCGCTGGAGCACACAGACACTGTTTTGCAGGATATCCCTTCATGATCTTGTGAGACTGCCTGTGCATGGAGGAGCTCCTCGGCGGCCACTGTTAGTGAACAGATAAGCTGCCAGAGGGAGACTCATCTGACTCAACAATGAACTGTTTGGGGGAACCTAGTGTGTGTGTGTGTGTGGGGGGGGGGATGGCTGCACCTGTTGCCCCTCCCTTAATCTATCCCTGTGCTGAGTTTCCACCTTCATTCTGCCCAGTCTCAGATCCTGATGCATACACACTTGCCTACCTTCCCAGCTCCAGGCCCATATTGATCTCTACCACCACTGAAGCCTCAGCCTACTTACCTGTACTGATCTGTCCGCTGTCTTCCTTAGTTCCCAGATCATCCTTCTCACCTTTGAACTGCACTCTGCCTCACATCACAGGACTGACTGTATTCTGCACCCCACTGTATTGATGCTTCAGTTAAGCTCCTGCAACAAGCCATTGATCAGGTACTGTCGGTTACTAGGTTGTCTTCTCCTGCTGGCCTTGCATCCAATTCTGCCCAGCTGCTCCAGTTTTGAGCCATATTCGTGAACCACAGACTGACTCCTGTCAGAGGAAGCTGAACCATTGTTCTAGGATAAGAACAGCAGCTTTATTCTTTGTAGAGGATGACAGATAAATTAAGTAATATTTACTGTAGTTTTCTATTTAAGTGCCCTAACATTTAAATCTCAGCTGGAGATAATAATGTCAAAAAAACATCTAGAAATAATTTCGCACTATCAAATATTTATAGCTCCCCTTTATTTAAAGTATAAAATAAAAAAGGAAGAATGGAAGAAAATAAAAACAAACTATAAATGGTTGGTTGAAATAAGATGACAAAAGACACACAAGAATATGGAAAGTAAATTAAATTAAAAGAAAAAAGGGTACAACTGAAATATATTTGTTCTTTGTGTTCTTTGTGTTATTAGTTTTATAGTGGTATGTTCAACTCTATGCACATTGCAGAGATACTTTAGAGATATCAATTAGCAGTCAATTCTTGACAAATATGCAACAAGCCACAGTCCTAGATCTCTATACATATAAATGCGAAAGCCCTCACTCACTCACTCACTCACTCACTCACTCACTCACTCACTCACTCACTCACTCACTGACTCATCACTAATTCTCTTACTTCCCAATATGTAAGGAAGCTGAAATTTAACATAGGTATTCCTCAGGTGGGAAATAGGAAAACTATGTACTTAGAATTTTAATAAACCTCCCCTAAGGGGATGAAAAGGAGGTTGACATAATGACATAATTACCAATGCGTGGCTTGCATCGCGTAAACGATAATGCCCAAATGGACAGTCGGATTACAAATTGGATTGCTCCTCCAGTGGGTAGAATTTAATTAACTACAAAAATGATCTTGTCACTTTTTAAAATATCTCTCACTCAATCACTCACTCACTCACTCACTCACTCACTCACTCATCACTAATTCTCTTACTTCCTGATATGTTAGGAAGCTGAAATTTAGCAAAGGTATTCCTCAGGTGGGAACTAGGAAAACTACATAATTAGAATATTATTAAACCTCCCCTAAGGTGATGAACAGGGGGTTGACAAAATGACATCATTACCGATGTGTTACGTGAACAATAATGCACAAATGGACAATTGGATCAAAATTTGGATTGCACCTCCAATGGGTAGAATTTAATAAACTAAATTAAGACATCTCAAATTTACATCTCAATAGATCTACTACATTTTTAACACTCATTTATAGAGATGAGTGGGTTTGGTTCCCTGAGAACCGAACCCTACTGAACTTCACTACCTGAGCCCAGATCCGAGTCCGGCTCTGGGTTTGCCACCTGACTTGGAAACCAGAACGAGGCAAAACATCATCATCATCCAACTGTCAGTGTGGCCGGACAGCCCCTGGTGGCCACATGGACAATGGCGGCCGTGGCACTGAAGGGGTTAACCCCTAGTGCCTGGCTCCATTAGGAGGACAATGGGTGCTTGGTACCACTTCTAAACTGTGCACTGGTGCTAGGCACCATCTTTAAATGTATTGTGGATTCTAGACACCGGGTATTTAAAATATTTTGAATAATGTGTCATATGTCATATCGCTGCACAGTGCGCAGTTGGAGAATGATGGACTGCACTGTTATAGAACTGTATGGACAGGGCACTTATGAGAAAAGTACAAGGTATTTTGTTTCTAAAATGGCCTTGAAAATAGTTCTTGAGACACTTTTGCATAGGAAGTCATATGGTTATTGTCCTAGCTCCAGACTTGCTATGTACAAGTAAGTGTAAATTAGCCGGCCTTTTGGTGACCAAAACATTTTCTTTGAAATACAAATGAAGGTGGAAGGAAGACTGTGTTGAAGCCTTTCCTGTTGTAATCCCAACACTGGGTTTGCATGGAGATGTGAATGAGACAGAAACATTTGTATTTTGAAGCTATGTGTTAAATGTATCAATGGCGAAGGGTAAACTCCCAGGTGGTAGGAATTGGAGTTTAAATTTTACCAAACTTATATGTGTGACAGGAAGGAGGAAATTGCTTCATGCACTTATATCCTTTTAAAATGTAATTTATTTATATTTTGTAAGATATCCTGATTGGAGGGAAAGGACTGTGGTTTGTGATTTTACTGTATAAAAAGAGGCCTGTGAGCTCCAGTATGTATAATACCATTTTGATTCTGCTGTAACATCTTGCTGTATTGCCGTTGCCCCTAGCAATAGGGAGGAGTCTTTCTGAAGACTATTATTGAGCAATTAATCATCATCTGACTCAAGATGACCGCTTCATCTTGTGACCTACAGGGCTATGCCAAACATAGCCCCGTTCTTCGGCTGTCCAGGGTGTAACCAGCGTCTCCAAGCTCCGCCTTCAGCCTGCTACTGTGCTGTGCTTGGGCAAGCAACGTTTGGGGATTCATCAACACCACACAGGTGTGGTAAGGCGGCGTGTTGATGCATACAAAGCAGAACCGTGGTTCCAAACGCCACGACAAGTTAGGAGTTTGGTGGTGGCAGCGTAAACCTGCCCACTGTGCAGAGTCAGTAACAGGTGGTTACTGACGGTAAGTGGGAATCCCCTATGTGGCCAGGTCCCGTATGACCTAAACATCCATTCTGTGTACTGGGGATGAGATGCGAAAGCGGTGAGGGCTTTCGTACAGACCCGTCCGGTCACAGTCGGATTCTTGCGGGGTTTGGATTCCATATAAGGAGCTGCGTGTCGCCGCCATTTTTATTTCGGTATTGGAAAGTGTAGATAGAGGATGTGTCTCCATCCTCAGTGTCCTGCATCAGTACAGTGGTAGTGTCTTGTGCTGCATCAGTTCAGTCACAGTGGTTGTGTCCTTTGCTGCCATATGTCCAGTGCTGCTGTATAAGTCCAGTCCAGTGGTGCTGTCTTGTGCTGCATCAGTCCAGTCACAGTGGTGGTGTCCTCTGCTGCCATATGTCCAGTGCTGCTGTATAAGACTACACTGATCATACAGAATGAGAGAAGTGATACTGTGCAGGTGTCAAATATAGATAGTGGGAACATATATCTGCAGTATAATTGCATTGATCATACAGAATGAGAGAAGTGATACTGTGCAGGTGTCACATACATATAGTAGGAACATGTATCTGCAGTATAATTACACTGATCATACAGAATGAGAGAAGTGATACTGTGCAGGTGTCACATACAGATAGTAGGAACATGTATCTGCAGTATAATTACACTGATCATACAGAATGAGAGAAGTGATACTGTGCAGGTGTCACATACAGATAGTAGGAACATGTATCTGCAGTATAATTACACTGATCGTACAGAATGAGAGAAGTGATACTGTGCAGATGTCACATACAGATAGAAGGAACATGTATCTGCAGTATAATTACACTGATCATACAGAAGGATAGAAGTGATACTGTGCAGGTGTCAAATACAGATAGTAGGAATATGTATATGCAGTATAATTACACTGATTGTACAGAAGGAGAGAAGTGATGCTGTGCAGGTGTCATATAAAGATAGTAGGAACATGTATCTGCAGTATAATTACACTGATCGTACAGAAGGATAGAAGTAATACTGTGCAGGTGTCAAATACAGATAGTAGGAATATGTATCTGCAGTATAATTACATAGATTGTACAGAAGGAGAGAAGTGATACTGTGCAGGTGTCACATACAGATAGTAGGAACATGTATCTGCAGTATAATTACGCTGATCATACAGAATGAGAGAAGTGATACTGTGCACGTGTCACATACAGATAGTAGGAACATGTATCTGCAGTATAATTACACTGATCGTACAGAAGGAGAGAAGTGATACTGTGCAGGTGTCATATACAGATAGTAGGAACATGTATCTGCAGTATAATTACACTGATCATACAGAAGGATAGAAGTGATACTGTGCAGGTGTCAAATACAGAAAGTAGGAATATGTATCTGCAGTATAATTACACTGATTGTACAGAAGGAGAGAAGTGATGCTGTGCAGGTGTCATATACAGATAGTAGGAACATGTATCTGCAGTATAATTACACTGATCGTACAGAATGAGAGAAGTGATACTGTGCAGGTGTCACATACAGATAGTAGGAACATGTATCTGCAGTATAATTACACAGATTGTACAGAAGGAGAGAAGTGATACTGTGCAGGTGTCACATACAGATAGTAGGAACATGTATCTGCAGTATAATTACACTGATCATACAGAATGAGAGAAGTGATACTGTGCACGTGTCACATACAGATAGTAGTAACATGCATCTGCAGTATAATTACACTGATCATACAGAATGATTGAAGTGATACTGTGCAGGTGTCACATACAGATAGTAGGAACTAGAGATGAGCGGGTTCGGTTCCTCGGAATCCGAACCCGCCCGAACTTCAGGGTTTTTTACACGGGGCCGAGCAGGCTCGGCTCCTCCCGCCTTGCTCGGTTAACCCGAGCGCGCCCGAACGTCATCATCACGCTGTCGGATTCTCGCGAGGCTCGGATTCTATATAAGGAGCCGCGCGTCGCCGCCATTTTTCACACGTGCATTGAGATTCATAGGGAGAGGACGTGGCTGGCGTCCTCTCCGTTTATAGAGATTCGAGAAGAGAGTGAGACAGTCTCACTAGAGAGAGACACAGTAGTAATTTTGGGGAGCATTAGGAGGAGTACTACTACTACTAGTACTTGCTGAAGTGAAGTGATAGATAGTGTGACTGTATTGTATTATCTGACTTGTGGGGGAGACACTGACAGTGGGGAGCAGTTAGAGTCTGAGAGCAGGACTCAGGACTCAGGAGTACATACTACATATAACGTACAGTGCACACTTTTGCTGCCAGAGTGCCACACCAGTATAATATATATTGTGATTGTATGCTTAGGAGTACTACTTGCAAGTTGCTGATAGTGTGACCAGTGACCTGACCACCAGTTTAATAATCACCACCAGTTTAATTAATATATATATATATATAATTGTATATAATTAATATATATATAATATTATAATTGTATACCACCTACCCGTGTTTTTTTTTTTTCTTTCTTCTTTATACATACTACTATAGTAGCTTACTGTAGCAGTCTGCGGTGCTGCTGAGCTGACAGTGTCCAGCAGGTCCGTCATCAGTCATTACATAATAAATATATATACCTGTCCGGCTGCAGTACTAGTGATATTATATATACATATATATATATTGATTTCATATCATTATCATCCAGTCTATATTAGCAGCAGACACAGTACGTTAGTCCACGGCTGTAGCTACCTCTGTGTCGGCACTCGGCAGTCCATCCATAATTGTATACCACCTACCCGTGGTTTTTTTTTTTCTTTCTTCTTGATACATACTACTATAGTAGCTTACTGTAGCAGTCTGCGGTGCTGCTGAGCTGACAGTGTCCAGCAGGTCCGTCATCAGTCATCATTACCTAATAAATATATATCTACCTGTCCGGCTGCAGTACTAGTGATATTATATATACATATATATATTGATTTCATGTCATTATCATCCAGTCTATATTAGCAGCAGACACAGTACGTTAGTCCACGGCTGTAGCTACCTCTGTGTCGGCACTCGGCAGTCCATCCATAATTGTATACCACCTACCCGTGTTTTTTTTTTTCTTTCTTCTTGATACATACTACTATAGTAGCTTACTGTAGCAGTCTGCGGTGCTGCTGAGCTGACAGTGTCCAGCAGGTCCGTCATCAGTCATCATTACCTAATAAATGTATATCTACCTGTCCGGCTGCAGTACTAGTGATATTATATATACATATATATATTGATTTCATATCATTATCATCCAGTCTATATTAGCAGCAGACACAGTACGTTAGTCCACGGCTGTAGCTACCTCTGTGTCGGCACTCGGCAGTCCATCCATAATTGTATACCACCTACCCGTGGTTTTTTTTTTTCTTTCTTCTTGATACATACTACTATAGTAGCTTACTGTAGCAGTCTGCGGTGCTGCTGAGCTGACAGTGTCCAGCAGGTCCGTCATCAGTCATCATTACCTAATAAATATATATCTACCTGTCCGGCTGCAGTACTAGTAATATTATATATACATATATATATTGATTTCATATCATTATCATCCAGTCTATATTAGCAGCAGACACAGTATGGTAGTCCACGGCTGTAGCTACCTCTGTGTCGGCACTCGGCAGTCCATCCATAATTGTATACCACCTACCCGTGGTTTTTTTTTTTTTTTTCTTCTTGATACATACTACTATAGTAGCTTACTGTAGCAGTCTGCGGTGCTGCTGAGCTGACAGTGTCCAGCAGGTCCGTCATCAGTCATCATTACCTAATAAATATATATCTACCTGTCCGGCTGCAGTACTAGTGATATTATATATACATATATATATTGATTTCATATCATTATCATCCAGTCTATATTAGCAGCAGACACAGTACGGTAGTCCACGGGTGTAGCTACCTCTGTGTCGGCACTCGGCAGTCCATCCATAATTGTATACCACCTACCCGTGGTTTTTTTTTTTCTTTCTTCTTGATACATACTACTATAGTAGCTTACTGTAGCAGTCTGCGGTGCTGCTGAGCTGACAGTGTCCAGCAGGTCCGTCATCAGTCATCATTACCTAATAAATATATATATACCTGTCCGGCTGCAGTACTAGTGATATTATATATACATATATATATTGATTTCATATCATTATCATCCAGTCTATATTAGCAGCAGACACAGTACGGTAGTCCACGGCTGTAGCTACCTCTGTGTCGGCACTCGGCAGTCCATCCAAAATTGTATACCACCTACCCGTGGTTTTTTTTTTTCTTTCTTCTTGATACATACTACTATAGTAGCTTACTGTAGCAGTCTGCGGTGCTGCTGAGCTGACAGTGTCCAGCAGGTCCGTCATCAGTCATCATTACCTAATAAATATATATCTACCTGTCCGGCTGCAGTACTAGTGATATTATATATACATATATATATTGATTTCATATCATTATCATCCAGTCTATATTAGCAGCAGACACAGTACGGTAGTCCACGGCTGTAGCTACCTCTGTGTCGGCACTCGGCAGTCCATCCATAATTGTATACCACCTACCCGTGGTTTTTTTTTTTTTCTTTCTTCTTGATACATACTACTATAGTAGCTTACTGTAGCAGTCTGCGGTGCTGCTGAGCTGACAGTGTCCAGCAGGTCCGTCATCAGTCATCATTACCTAATAAATATATATCTACCTGTCCGGCTGCAGTACTAGTGATATTATATATACATATATATATTGATTTCATATCATTATCATCCAGTCTATATTAGCAGCAGACACAGTACGGTAGTCCACAGCTGTAGCTACCTCTGTGTCGGCACTCGGCAGTCCATCCATAAGTATACTAGTATCCATCCATCTCCATTGTTTACCTGAGGTGCCTTTTAGTTGTGCCTATTAAAATATGGAGAACAAAAATGTTGAGGTTCGAAAATTAGGAAAAGATCAAGATCCACTTCCACCTCGTGCTGAAGCTGCTGCCACTAGTCATGGCCGAGACGATGAAATGCCAGCAACGTCGTCTGCCAAGGCCGATGCCCAATGTCATAGTACAGAGCATGTCAAATCCAAAACACCAAATATCAGTAAAAAAAGGACTCCAAAAACCTAAAATAAAATTGTCGGAGGAGAAGCGTAAACTTGCCAATATGCCATTTACCACACGGAGAGGCAAGGAACGGCTGAGGCCCTGGCCTATGTTCATGGCTAGTGGTTCAGCTTCACATGAGGATGGAAGCACTCATCCTCTCGCTAGAAAAATGAAAAGACTTAAGCTGGCAAAAGCAGTAGCACCGCAAAGAACTGTGCGTTCTTCGAAATCCCAAATCCACAAGGAGAGTCCGACTCCAATTGTGTCGGTTGCGATGCCTGACCTTCCCAACACTGGACGTGAAGAGCATGCGCCTTCCACCATTTGCACGCCCCCTGCAAGTGCTGGAAGGAGCACCCGCAGTCCAGTTCCTGATAGTCAGATTGAAGATGTCAGTGTTGAAGTACACCAGGATGAGGAGGATATGGGTGTTGCTGGCGCTGGGGAGAAAATTGACCAGGAGGATTCTGATGGTGAGGTGGTTTGTTTAAGTCAGGCACCCGGGGAGACACCTGTTGTCTGTGGGAGGAATATGGCCACTGACATGCCTGGTGAAAATACCAAAAAAATCAGCTCTTCGGTGTGGAAGTATTTCAACAGAAATGCGGACAACAGGTGTCAAGCCGTGTGTTGCCTTTGTCAAGCTGTAATAAGTAGGGGTAAGGACGTTAACCACCTCGGAACATCCTCCCTTATACGTCACCTGCAGCGCATTCATAATAAGTCAGTGACAAGTTCAAAAACTTTGGGTGACAGCGGAAGCAGTCCACTGACCAGTAAATACCTTCCTCTTGTAACCAAGCTCACCAAACCACCCCACCAACTCCCTCAGTGTCAATTTCCTCCTTCCCCAGGAATGCCAATAGTCCTGCAGGCCATGTCACTGGCAATTCTGACGATTCATCTCCTGCCTGGGATTCCTCCGATGCATCCTTGCGTGTAACGCCTACTGCTGCTGGCGCTGCTGTTGTTGCTGCTGGGAGTCGATGGTCATCCCAGAGGGGAAGTCGTAAGACCACTTTTACTACTTCCACCAAGCAATTGACTGTCCAACAGTCCTTTGCGAGGAAGATGAAATATCACAGCAGTCATCCTACTGCAAAGCGGATAACTGAGGCCTTGGCATCCTGGGTGGTGAGAAACGTGGTTCCGGTATCCATCATTACTGCAGAGCCAACTAGAGACTTGTTGGAGGTACTGTGTCCCCGGTACCAAATACCATCTAGGTTCCATTTCTCTAGGCAGGCGATACCGAAAATGTACACAGACCTCAGAAAAAGAGTCACCAGTGTCCTAAAAAATGCAGCTGTACCCAATGTCCACTTAACCACGGACATGTGGACAAGTGGAGCAGGGCAGGGTCAGGACTATATGACTGTGACAGCCCACTGGGTAGATGTATGGACTCCCGCCGCAAGAACAGCAGCGGCGGCACCAGTAGCAGCATCTCGCAAACGCCAACTCTTTCCTAGGCAGGCTACGCTTTGTATCACCGGTTTCCAGAATACGCACACAGCTGAAAACCTCTTACGGCAACTGAGGAAGATCATCGCGGAATGGCTTACCCCAATTGGACTCTCCTGTGGATTTGTGGCATCGGACAACGCCAGCAATATTGTGTGTGCATTAAATATGGGCAAATTCCAGCACGTCCCATGTTTTGCACATACCTTGAATTTGGTGGTGCAGAATTTTTTAAAAAACGACAGGGGCGTGCAAGAGATGCTGTCGGTGGCCAGAAGAATTGCGGGACACTTTCGGCGTACAGGCACCACGTACAGAAGACTGGAGCACCACCAAAAACAACTGAACCTGCCCTGCCATCATCTGAAGCAAGAAGTGGTAACGAGGTGGAATTCAACCCTCTATATGCTTCAGAGGTTGGAGGAGCAGCAAAAGGCCATTCAAGCCTATACAATTGAGCACGATATAGGAGGTGGAATGCACCTGTCTCAAGCGCAGTGGAGAATGATTTCAACGTTGTGCAAGGTTCTGCTGCCCTTTGAACTTGCCACACGTGAAGTCAGTTCAGACACTGCCAGCCTGAGTCAGGTCATTCCCCTCATCAGGCTTTTGCAGAAGAAGCTGGAGACATTGAAGGAGGAGCTAACACGGAGCGATTCCGCTAGGCATGTGGGACTTGTGGATGGAGCCCTTAATTCGCTTAACAAGGATTCACGGGTGGTCAATCTGTTGAAATCAGAGCACTACATTTTGGCCACCGTGCTCGATCCTAGATTTAAAGCCTACCTTGGATCTCTCTTTCCGGCAGACACAAGTCTGCTGTGGTTGAAAGACCTGCTGGTGAGAAAATTGTCAAGTCAAGCGGAACGCGACCTGTCAACATCTCCTCCTTCACATTCTCCCGCAACTGGGGGTGCGAGGAAAAGGCTCAGAATTCCAAGCCCACCCGCTGGCGGTGATGCAGGGCAGTCTGGAGCGACTGCTGATGCTGACATCTGGTCCGGACTGAAGGACCTGACAACGATTACGGACATGTCGTCTACTGTCACTGCATATGATTCTCTCCCCATTGAAAGAATGGTGGAGGATTATATGAGTGACCGCATCCAAGTAGGCACGTCACACAGTCCGTACTTATACTGGCAGGAAAAAGAGGCAATTTGGAGGCCCTTGCACAAACTGGCTTTATTCTACCTAAGTTGCCCTCCCACAAGTGTGTACTCCGAAAGAGTGTTTAGTGCCGCCGCTCACCTTGTCAGCAATCGGCGTACGAGGTTACATCCAGAAAATGTGGAGAAGATGATGTTCATTAAAATGAATTATAATCAATTCCTCCGTGGAGACATTGACCAGCAGCAATTGCCTCCACAAAGTACACAGGGAGCTGAGATGGTGGATTCCAGTGGGGACGAATTGATAATCTGTGAGGAGGAGGATGTACACGGTGATATATCGGAGGATGATGATGAGGTGGACATCTTGCCTCTGTAGAGCCAGTTTGTGCAAGGAGAGATTAATTGCTTCTTTTTTGGTGGGGGTCCAAACCATCCCGTCATTTCAGTCACAGTCATGTGGCAGACCCTGTCACTGAAATGATGGGTTGGTTAAAGTGTGCATGTCCTGTTTATACAACATAAGGGTGGGTGGGAGGGCCCAAGGACAATTCCATCTTGCACCTCTTTTTTCTTTAATTTTTCTTTGCGTCATGTGCTGTTTGTGGAGTGTTTTTTGGAAGGGCCATCCTGCGTGACACTGCAGTGCCACTCCTAGATGGGCCCGGTGTTTGTGTCGGCCACTAGGGTCGCTTATCTTACTCACACAGCTACCCAGTGGTGCAAGTGGGCGGGTACGGGTGGGTACGGCGTACCCGTAAGAATTTAGCCGTGGGTACGCCGTACCCACACCGACGGGCCGCCGCTCCTCTTCCTTCCCTCCCTCCCCCACGCCGCACCGCCACACACGCCTCTGATGTGAGGGCAGGAGAGTGCAGCCTGCGCCTCTCGTTCCCCTCAGTCTCCAGTGGGTGTTTCAGTTTACTTCAGCGCCGATCCGTGAGCCAATCAGAGCTCGCACCCGCGAGCTCTGATTGGCTCACGGATCGGCGCTGAATTAAACTGAGACACCCGCCGAAGACTGAGGGGAACGAGAGGCGCAGGCTGCACTCTCCTTCCCTCACATGACAGACAGGAGGACAGCGACGGCAGCGGTGAGTAGGGGAGGGGGGCATGTTATACCTGGCACTGGGGGGGCATGTATACCTGGCACTGGGGGATATCTGGCACTGGGGGCATATCTAGCACAGGGGGGCATATATACCTGGCACTGGGGGATATCTGGCACAGGGGGGCATGTATACCTGGCACTGGAGGATATCTGGCACTGGGGGCATATCTGGCACTGTAGGGGCATTTCTGTATCTGGCACGGGGGGCAATGTATATCTGACACAGTGGGGGCATTTGTGTATCTAGCACTGTGGGGCAATGTGTATCTGACACTGTGAGGCAATGTATGGCACTCTGGGGGCATTTCTGTATCTGGCACTGTGGGGCAATGTGTATCTGGCACTGTGGGGCAATGTGCATCTGGCACTGTGGGGCAATGTGCATCTGGCACTGTGGGGCAATGTGTATCTGGCACTCTGGGGACATTTGTGTATCTGGCACTGTGGGGCAATGTGTATCTGGCACTGTGGGGCAATGTGTATCTGGCACTCTGGGGACATTTGTGTATCTGGCACTGTGGGGCAATGTGCATCTGGCACTGTGGGGCAATGTGTATCTGGCACTGTGAGGCAATGTGTATCTGACACTCTGGGGACATTTGTGTATCTGGCACTCTGGGGACATTTGTGTATCTGGCACTGTGGGGCAATGTGTATCTGGCACTGTGGGGTTATATGTATCTGGCACTGTGGGGCAATGTATATCTAGCACTGTGGTGCAACGTGTATCTGACACTATTGGGGTCATACGTGTATCTGCCCCTCCCCCATATGTGTATCACGCCCCCATTTTCATTGGCCACGCCCCATGTGGCATTTGGCCACACCCATTTTTTTGCGCGCGCGCCTTCGCCGCGCGCACACAGTACCCGTAAGACATTTTTTCTACTTGCACCACTGCAGCTACCTCATTGCGCCTCTTTTTTTCTTTGCGTCATGTGCTGTTTGGGGAGGGTTTTTTGGAAGGGCCATCCTGCGTGACACTGCAGTGCCACTCCTAGATGGGCCAGGTGTTTGTGTCGGCCACTAGGGTCGCTTAGCTTACTCACACAGCTACCTCATTGCGCCTCTTTTTTTCTTTGCGTCATGTGCTGTTTGGGGAGGGTTTTTTGGAAGGGCCATCCTGCGTGACACTGCAGTGCCACTCCTAGATGGGCCAGGTGTTTGTGTCGGCCACTAGGGTCGCTTAGCTTAGTCATCCAGCGACCTCGGTGCAAATTTTAGGACTAAAAATAATATTGTGAGGTATTCAGAATAGACTGAAAATGAGTGGAAATTATGGTTTTTGAGGTTAATAATACTTTGGGATCAAAATGACCCCCAAATTCTTTGATTTAAGCTGTTTTTTAGGTTTTTTGGAAAAAAACACCTGAATCCAAAACACACCCGAATCCGACAAAAAAAATTCGGTGAGGTTTTGCCAAAACGCGGTCGAACCCAAAACACGGCCGCGGAACCGAACCCAAAACCAAAACACAAAACCCGAAAAATTTTCGGCGCTCATCTCTAGTAGGAACATGTATCTGCAGTATAATTACAGTGATCATACAGAATGAGAGAAGTGATACTGTGCAGGTGTCACAAACAGATAGTAGGAATGTGCATCTGCAGTACATGTACAGGGCGAACTATAAATACTTGCAGCAAGCAAACTGTATGATATTATAAGCCTTTTACTGAAACTTGGTGGGATGAATCTCATGATTGGACAGTTAATCGAGAGGATTATATGCTGTTCAGGAGAGACAGATTAAATAAACGGGGTGGAGGGGTATGTCTTTATGTTAAGCCGTTTTTAAAACCTGATATAGGGGAAGATATTTAGGAGGGGACTGTAGACACTGTTGAGATGTTATGGGTAGAAATTGCAAGCGGGGGTAAAGGAATAAAAAAGTAACTATTGGGTTTATGCTATAGGTCACCTGGTATTAATGTGTCTGATGAGGAATTGTTACTGAAGCATATTGAAACAGCAGCAGGAGTAGGAGACATGATGGGAGGTTTTAACTACCCAGAGATAAATTGGATAAACGATTCAAGTGATTCTGCTAGGGGTATCATGTTTTTAAACACACTAAATGATAACTAGTTAGTTCAACTAATCGAGGAACCTACTAGGTACAATGCAATCTTAGACCTGGTATTAATAAACAATGGGGAATTGGTATCAAATATTATAGTAGGGGAGCCCATAGGAAACAGCGACCACAATATGGTCACATTCAATATCAGTTTTCATAAGCAGTCCTATACTGGCTCAACTAGGACTCTAAACTTTAGCAAAGCCAACTTTGAATATGATGAGGGAAACTTTAAAGGATATTGAATGGGAAATTTTGTTTCAAGGAAAAAAAACTACGGCAAAATGGGATGTATTAAAATCACTGCTAGTTAAAAATACTCTCAAATTTATTCCCACAAGCAGCAAAAAAAAGGAATAAAAATACCAAACCAATGTGGCTTAAACAAAAAGTTAAAGGAACTTATGGGCAAGAAAAGGCGAGCATTCAAAAAATACAAATCTGACGGGAGTGCGGAGTCATAGCAGCACTATAAGGACTGTAACAAAATATGTAAAAAAGAAATGAGCGGCAAAAGTAGAAACTGAAAAACTAGTAGCAGAGGAAAGCAAAGCGAATCCCAAAAAAATTATTTAAATACTTCAACAGCAAGAGATTAAAGAAGGAGAGTATAGGCCTTTTAAAAGACAAGTTGATAGTCTTAGTCAAAAATGATAATGACATAGCGGTAAAACTAAATATGTTTTTTTCAATGGTATTTACAAGAGAGGACCAAATTCACGGACTAACACACAATCTCAATAATGATAATGACCCACTGATAGGTGCTTATTTAAGTGAGGAGGTAGTCTGTGACTGATTAAAAATTGTAAAGATTAATAAGTCACCGGGTCCCGATGGATTTCACCACAGGGTTTTAATGGAGCTTTACTCTGAACTTGCAAGACCGCTAATTTTGATCTTTAAAAATTCAGTTATATCAGGTATGGTTCCCAAAGACTGGCGTATAGCGGAAGTAATGCCAATATTCAAAAAGGGAAGTAAAGCTGAACTGGGTAATTATAGACCAGTTAGTCTTACATCTATAGTGGGGAGAGTACTGGAAGGTATTCTAAGAGATAGTATTCAGAAGTTCCTTGAAGTCAATAAGGTCATTAAAAGGAATCAACATGGATTTGTGAAGGACAGATCGTGTCAAACCAATTTACTCGGCTTTTATGAAACAGTAAGTGCGAACCTTGATCAGGGTAAGGAGGTGGATGTAATCTTTTTAGACTTTGCCAAAGCTTTTGACACTGTACCACACATGCGACTTATCTATAAGCTACAAGAAATAGGGCTAGGGAACACTATATGCACTTGGGTCAAAAATTGGTAAGATAATAGGGAACAACGCGTTGTGGTTATTGGATCATTTTCAAATTGGACTGAAGTGCTAAGTGGTGTGCCACAAGGGTCTGTACTAGGACCATTATTGTTCAACATTTTAATTAATGACCTAACAGAAGGTCTAGAGAGTATGGTGTCAATTTTTTCAGACGACACCAAATTGTGTAAAGTTATAAATACGGAGGGGGATGCTGAGTCTCTTCAGAATGACTTAGTTAAATTAGACGCATGGGCAGCCAAATGGAGAATGCGCTTCAATAAAGACAAGTGTACGGTAATGCACTGTAGTAGCAAGAACAAAAATTACACCTACATACTAAATGGGGTAACATTAGGGGATTCTGTAATGGAAAAGGACTTAGGTGTTCACATAGATAGCAAACTAAGCAGCAGTACCCAAAGTGGGATTGCAGCAAAGAAGGCTAATAAGATATTAGCATGCATAAAATGGGAAATTGATGCAAGGGACGAGACTGTTATACTCCCATTATATAAATCACTAGTGAGGCCACATCTTGAATACTGTGTGCAATTTTGGGCACGATACTACAAAAAGGATATTCTGGAGCTAGAAAAGGTTCAGAGGCGGGCGACCAAACTAATTAAGGGCATGGAGATGCTGGAATACGAGGAAAGGCGTGCAAGGCTAGGCATGTTTACACTGGACAAGAAAAAAGGCATTTGGTTTCACCCAGCACCCTGAATGATAACAGTAACCAGATATAAATCCCACATAATAATGGAATACAGAGATCTTCGTTACACATATTTGCGTAAATGTGTGGTTAAGCCCCAAAGCCGCATCAAGGCGTCTCTGTATATTTGTGGTCCCTAGCGCTATATCTAGGTGCAGGGTGTGTCACCCCAAAACAACAGCATAAGCCAGAAAGCCCAGCGTAGCATACCAGTGAAAAAACTATAGTGTTAATAAATTAGTATTTAGGAAGCCGAAGCTATAGAGAGGGTGATACAAACATGAAATGTAATTAAAATAGAGAAATAGTGTTAAAAAATGAATAAATGAAAAGTGTTAATAGAATGTAAAGGTATGCCACACTAAAGCCATCCAGCTCAGCCAGTCCAGAGGCAACACACCTCACACCTCCATTACCACAATATGGGTCTAATATTAACCAGCAAGGAGCCACATGATAATGGCTCCTTACTACAATATGTCTAAGCTAAGAGCTTCCTACCTTGGAACAACCCCATAATGCTCCGTGTGGTATGTCAGGGCCTGCACCTCCTCCTAAGCAGGAACCTCTCTGCCTCTCACAACAGACATATATATTGGTAGATGCTCAATTAGCTTAGTGATATCATTCAGGTGCTCGAAAGGGAGGGGTATTTCTGAGCAAAAAAAAAAAGGCATTTGGTTTCCCCCAGCACCCTGAGTGATAACAGTAACACTGGAAAAGAAGAGACTAAGAGGGGACATGATCAACATCTACAAATATATAAGGGGACAATATACAGAGCTTGTACGGGACCTGTTTTTGGTAAGATCAGCACAGAGGACACGTGGATACTCGCTTAGGTTAAAGGAGAGGAGATTCCGCACAATGCAGCGTAAAGGTTTTTTCACAGTAAGGACAATGCGTGTTTGAAATTCCCTGCCAGAGGGAGTTGTAATGGCGGACTCAATCTACATCTTTAAGAATGGGTTAGATAAATTTCTAATGGATAAGGATATCCAGGGTTATGGTGCATTGTCGCGCACTATAGTTACTATGAAAAGAGGAATAAAACACAACAGCTGACATCAGCATCAGACAAAATTTAGACAAAAATAATCTTGCATAGGAGACCACAAATAGGTTGAACTTGATGGACAAATTGTCTTTTCTCAACCTTAGATACTATGGGGTATATTTACTAAGGTCCCGATTTTGACCGATTTGGTGTTTTTTCGTCAAAGTGTCATCTCAGGAATTTACTAAACTAAAATCTCGGCAGTAATGAGGGCATTCGTATTTTTTTGGAAGTCAAAGAAAAAAAATACGAATAAATACACCATCGGTCAAATACACCTGTTATGTGATACAACTTGGTAATTAACTAAAAATTCTATTTCACAAACACTGCCGGCAATACCCAAACACTGCCGTGAAAAAATACAAATCGTAAAAAAAGTAGTTTTAAAACAGACCTGCTTTTTTTACTGTGTTCTGATAGTCATGCACGGATCCATGAGATCCGTGCATGTTTATCAGTGGGAAGGGGTGGGAAAGTGTTTAAAATCAGTAAAAAAAAATTCCATAGGGTCCCCCCTCCTAAGCATAAGCAGCCTCGGGCTCTTTGAGCCGGTCCTGGTTGTAAAAATATGGGAAAAAATTGACAGGGGTTCCCCCATATTTGAACAACCAGCACCAGGCTATGCACCTGGTCCTGGTGCCAAAAATATGGGGGACAAAAAGCGTAGGGGTCCCCCGTATTTTTAACAGCAGCACCGGGCTCCACTAGTCAGAGAGATAATGCCACAGCCGGGGGACAATTTTATCTTGGTCCCTGCGGCCCTGGCATTAAATCACTAACTAGTCACCCCTGGCCGGGGTACCCTGGAGGAGTGGGGACCCCTTAAATCAAGGGGTCCCCCCTTCCAGCCACCCAAGGGCCAGGGGTGAAGCCCGAGGCTGTCCCCCCCATTCAAGGGCGGTGGATGGGGGGCTGATAGCCAAGTGTAAAAATAAGAATATTGTTTTTTGTAGCAGTACTACAAGTCCCAGCAAGCCTCCCCCGCAATCTGGTACTTGGAGAACCACAAGTACCAGCATGCGGTGGAAAAACGGGCCCGCTGGTACCTGTAGTAGTACTACTACAAAAAAAATACCCAAATTAAAACAGTACACACACACACCGTGATAGTAAAACTTTATTACATACATGCATACCGACACACTCATACTTACCTATGTTGACACGAAGCAGTTGGTCCCCTTCTCCAAGTAGAATCCATGGGTTACCTATCAATAAAATTATACTCACAACAATCCAGAGTAGCTCTGTCCTCTTCTACTTGTAATCCACGTACTTTGCAAAAAAACAAACCGAAAAACCCAAACCACGCACTGAAAGGGGTCCCATGTTTACACATGGGACCCCTTTCCCCGACTGCCGGGACCCCCGTGACTCCTGTCAAAAAGGGTCCCTTCTGCCAATCAGGGAGCGCCACGTCTTGGCACTCTCCTGATTGGCTGTGCGCTCCTGAGCTGACAGTCAGGCAGCGCACTGAAGATACAATGTAGCGCATAGGCGCTCCATTGTATCCAATGGTGGGAACTTTTCGGTCAGCGGTTGAGGTTACTCGCGGTCAACCGCTGACCGCAAAGTTCCCACCATTGGATCCAAGTACGTGGATTACAAGTAGAAGTGGACAGAGCTACTCTGGATTGTTGTGAGTATAATTTTATTGACAGGTAACCCATGGATTCTACTTGGAGAAGGGGACCGACTGCTTCGTGTCAACATAGGAAAGTATGTGTGTGTCGATATGCATGTATGTAATAAAGTTTTACTATCATGGTGTGTGTGTACTGTTTTTATTTGGGTATTTTTTTTGTAGTAGTACTACTACTACAGGTACCAGCGGGCCCGTTTTTCCACTGCATGCTGGTACTTGTGGTTCTCCCAGTACCAGATTGCGGGGGAGGCTTGCTGGGACTTGTAGTACTGCTACAAAAAACAATATTCTTATTTCTACACTTGGCTATCAGCCTCCCATCCACCGCCCTTGGATGGGGGGGGGACAGCCTCGGGCTTCACCCTTGGCCCTTGGGTGGCTTGAGGGGGGACCCTTTGATTTAAGGGGTCCCCACTCCTCCAGGGTACCCCAGCCAGGGGTGACTAGTTAGTGATTTAATGCCAGGGCCCAAGATAAAAGTGTCCCCCGGCTGTGGCATTATCTCTCTGACTAGTGGAGCCCGGTGCTGGTGTTAAAAATATGGGGGACCCCTACACTTTTTGTCACCCGCATTTTTGGCACCAGGACCAGGCGCAGAGCCCGGTGCTGGTTGTTCAAATATGGGGGAAACCCTGTCAATTTTTCCCATATTTTTACAACCAGGACCGGCTCAAAGAGCCTGAGGCTGGTTATGCTTAGGAGGGGGGACCCCACGCAATTATTTTCTTGATTTGTACACTTTATTTTTTTCTTAAAGGTGCACAATGAAGCCCTGCGC
The DNA here is from genome assembly GCF_028390025.1 of Pseudophryne corroboree. Lineage (NCBI taxonomy): Eukaryota > Metazoa > Chordata > Amphibia > Anura > Myobatrachidae > Pseudophryne > Pseudophryne corroboree. Next base: position 927,316,270 of record NC_086444.1, on the reverse strand, counting down.
GGATCTCACAGATCCGGCCGAGATTCATTGTGTTAATGTCGGCAGTGTTTTACTATTCACTCCTGTAAAACACTGGCCGAAATTACGAATGACATCGACATCGGAAAAAAAGAAAATGCAGAATACGACAGCATAGTAAATGTGGCGTAACAAATTCAAAAAGTTGCAAATTCACACATTCGATGTCATTCGTGTTTAATCTCCCTCCAAATCGACACAAATACTAATTTTAGTAAATATACCCCTATGTTACTATTTTACCTCTTTTTCTTCTTTGCATGATTTTCTGTTTGGGGACTAGTTTTTTTTAAGTGCCATCCTGTCTGCCATTACAGTGCCACTCCTAGATGGGCCAGGTGTTTGTGCCGCACACTTGTGTCGCTTAGCTTAGTCATCCAGCTACCTCATTGCACCTCTTTTTCTTCATTGCATCATGTGCTCTTTGGGGCCTAGTTTTTGAATCTGCCATTCTGTCTGCCACTGCAGTGCCGCTCCTAGATGGGCCAGTTGTTTGTGCCGCACACTTGTATCGCTTAGCTTAGTCATACAGCCACCTTCGTGCAACCTTTTGGCCTAAAAACAATATTGTGAGGTGTTCAGAATAAACTGGAAATGAGTGGAAATGAATGTTATTGAGGTTACTAATACCGTAGGATCAAAATTACCCCCAAATTTTGTGATTTTAGCTGTTTTGTTTTTTTAAATCATCCAGATCCAAAACCAAAACACGAAAGGGTAGTTTTGGCAAAACCAATCCAGATAAAAAAACATGAGCATGGAACCAGAACCAAAACTAAAACACCAAACACAAAAAGTGCCCGCCGCACATCTCTACTCATTTATATTTATAATCATGAAAATCAGAAACTCCAATGTGAAGAATGGGTAAAACAGCTAGCCCTGAGATAATTTCCATAATAACAGGAAGCATGGGGTCATGCTGTGATAGTGAAATGCAGGTAAACAGAACGTTTGTGTCTTTATTTAAAACTGCATGACCCTTACAAAATTTTACAGCCTCACACTAACACTGCTGTGTCTCTTGCATAATATACAGATATTAACCTGTATACTTTAGAACATTAGTTGACTTTAAACTGCAGTATATATGCAGTAATTTGGTTGGAGAGAGGGACAAGTGAGTATCTATATAGAATGCAGGATGTATGTTGCACATGGGCCCTGCATCCTTTCACAATACATACCTCTCGCTGCATATATTACTGAGAACATAGGCCCTCATTCCGAGTTGAACGCATGCTGCCTATTTTTGCAGTGCAGCGATCAGGTAACTACTGCGCATGTGTATGCACCGCAATCAGCACGCTCATCGTATGGGTACAGACAGCATTGGTGCTGAGCAATGCTTCTTGTGACAATTCGTTTGCAAGGAGATTGACTGAAAGAGGGCGTTTATGGGTGTCAACTGACCGTTTTCTGGGAGTGGTAGGGAAAATGCAGGCGTGTCCAGGTGTTTGCAGGGCGGGTGTCTGACGTTAATTCCGGGACCGGACAGGATGAAGTGATTGCAAGGGCTGAATAAGTTCAGACCTACTCAGAAACTACTGATGTGCACCGGACATTTTTCGGGTTTTGAGTTTTGGTTTTGGATTCGGTTCCGCGGCCGTGTTTTGGATTCGGACGCGTTTTGGAAAAACCTCCCTGAAATTTTTTTGTCGGATTCGGGTGTGTTTTGGATTCGGGTGTTTTTTTACAAAAAACCCTCAAAAACAGCTTAAATCATAGAATTTGGGGGTCATTTTGACCCCATAGTATTATTAACCTCAATAACCATAATTTCCACTCATTTCCAGTCTATTCTGAACACCTCACACCTCACAATATTATTTTTAGTCCTAAAATTTGCACCGAGGTCGTTGGATGACTAAGCTAAGCGACCAAAGTGGCCGACACAAACACCTGGCCCATCTAGGAGTGGCACTGCAGTGTCAGACAGGATGGTCGATTTAAAAAATAGTCCCCAGACAGCACATGATGCAAAGAAAAAAAGAGGTGCACTGTGGTCGCTGGATGGCTAAGCTAAGCGACACAAGTGGCCGACACAAACACCTGGCCCATCTAGGAGTGGCACTGCAGTGTCAGGCAGGATGGCACTTCAAAAAAATAGTCCCCAAACAGCACATGATGCAAAGAAAAATGAAAGAAAAAAGAGGTGCAAGATGGAATTGTCCTTGGGCCCTCCCACCCACCCTTATGTTGTATAAACAGGACATGCACACTTTAACAAACCCATAATTTCAGCGACAGGATCTGCCACACAACTGTGACTGAAATGACTGGTTGGTTTGGGCCCCCACCAAAAAAGAAGCAATCAATCTCTCCTTGCACAAACTGGCTCTACAGAGGCAAGATGTCCACCTCCTCCTCATCATCCGATTCCTCACCCCTTTCACTGTGTACATCCCCCTCCTCACAGATTATTAATTCGTCCCCACTGGAATCCACCATCTCAGGTCCCTGTGTACTTTCTGGAGGCAATTGCTGGTGAATGTCTCCACGGAGGAATTGATTATAATTCATTTTGATGAACATCATCTTCTCCACATTTTCTGGAAGTAACCTCGTACGCCGATTGCTGACAAGGTGAGCGGCTGCACTAAACACTCTTTCGGAGTACACACTGGAGGGGGGGAAACTTAGGTAAAATAAAGCCAGTTTCTGCAAGGGCCTCCAAATTGCCTCTTTTTCCTGCCAGTATACGTACGGACTGTCTGACGTGCCTACTTGGATGCGGTCACTCATATAATCCTCCACCATTCTTTCAATGGTGAGAGAATCATATGCAGTGACAGTAGACGACATGTCAGTAATTGTTGGTAGGTCCTTCACTCCGGACCAGATGTCAGCACTCACTCCAGACTGCCCTGCATCACCGCCAGCGGGTGGGCTCGGAATTCTTAGCCTTTTCCTCGCACCCCCAGTTGCGGGAGAATGTGAAGGAGCAGCTGTTGACGGGTCACGTTCTGCTTGACTTGACAATTTTCTCACCAGCAGGTCTTTGAACCTCTGCAGACTTGTGTCTGCCAGAAAGAGAGATCCAACGTAGGTTTTAAATCTAGGATCGAGCACGGTGGCCAAAATGTAGTGCTCTGATTTCAACAGATTGACCACCCGTGAATCCTGGTTAAGCGAATTAAGGGCTCCATCCACAAGTCCCACATGCCTAGCGGAATTGCTCTGTTTTAGCTCCTCCTTCAATGTTTCCAGCTTCTTCTGCAAAAGCCTGATGAGGGGAATGACCTGACTCAGGCTGGCAGTGTCTGAACTGACTTCACGTGTGGCAAGTTCAAAGGGTTGCAGAACCTTGCACAACGTTGAAATCATTCTCCACTGCGCTTGAGTCAGGTGCATTCCCCCTCCTTTGCCTATATCGTAGGCAGATGTATAGGCTTGAATGGCCTTTTGCTGCTCCTCCATCCTCTGAAGCATATAGAGGGTTGAATTCCACCTCGTTACCACCACTTGCTTCAGATGATGACAGGGCAGGTTCAGGACTGTTTGCTGGTGCTCCAGTCTTCGGCACGCGGTGGCTGAATGCCGAAAGTGGCCCGCAATTCTTCGGGCCACCGACAGCATCTCTTGCACGCCCCTGTCGTTTTTTAAATAATTCTGCACCACCAAATTCAATGTATGTGCAAAACATGGGACGTGCTGGAATTTGCCCAGATGTAATGCACGCACAATATTGGTGGCGTTGTCTGATGTCACAAATCCCCAGGAGAGTCCATTTCGGGTAAACCATTCTGCGATGATGTTCCTCAGTTTCCGTAAGAGGTTGTCAGCTGTGTGCCTCTTCTGGAAAGCGGTGATACAATGCGTAGCCTGCCTAGGAATGAGTTGGCGTTTGCGAGATGCTGCTACTGGTGCCACCGCTGCTGTTCTTGCTGCGGGAGGCAATACATCTACCCAGTGAGCTGTCACAGTCATATAGTCCTGAGTCTGCCGTGCCCCACTTGTCCACATGTCCGTGGTTAAGTGGACATTGGGTACAACTGCATTTTTTAGGACACTGGTGACTCTTTTTCTGAGGTCTATGTACATTTTCGGTATCGCCTGCCTAGAGAAATGGAACCTAGATGGTATTTGGTACCGGGGAAACAGTACCTCAATCAAGTCTGTAGTTGCCTGTGAATTAACGGTGGATAACGGAAACACGTTTCTCACCGCCCAGGCTGCCAAGGCCTCAGTTATCCACTTTGCAGCAGGATGACTGCTGTGATATTTCATCTTCCTCGCAAAGGTCTGTTGGACAGTCAATTGCTTACTGGAAGTAGTACAAGTGGTCTTCCGACTTCCCCTCTGGGATGACGATCGACTCCCTGCAGCAACAACAGCAGCGCCAGCAGCAGTAGGCGTTACACTCAAGGATGCATCGGAGGATTCCCAGGCAGGAGAGGACTCATCAGACTTGCCAGTGACATGGACTGCAGGACTATTGGCTTTCCTGTGTAAGGAGTAAATTGACACTGAGGGAGTTGGTGGTGTGGTTTGCAGGACCTTGGTTACAAGAGGAAGGTATTTAGTGGTCAGTGGACTGCTTCCGCTGTCATCCAAAGTTTTTGAACTTGTCACTGACTTAGGATGAATGCGCTGCAGGCGACGTATAAGGGAGGATGTTCCGAGGTGGTTAACATACTTACCCCTACTTATTACAGCTTGACAAAGGCAACACACGGCTTGACACCTGTTGTCCGCATTTGTGTTAAAATAATTCCACACCCAAGAGGTGATTTTTTTGTCATTTGACCAGGCATGTCAATGGCCATATTCGTCCCACGGACAACAGGTGTCTCCCCGGGTGCCTGACTTAAACAAACCACCTCACCATCAGAATCCTCCTTGTCAATTTCCTCCTCAGTGCCAGCAACACCCATATCCTCATCCTGGTGTACTTCAACAGTGACATCTTCAATTTGACTATCAGGAACTGGACTGCGGGTGCTCCTTCCAGCACTTGCATGGGGCATGCAAATGGTGGAAGGCGTCACCTCTTCCCGTCCAGTGTTGGGAAGGTCAGGCATCGCAGCCGACACAATTGGACTCTCCTTTGGGGATTTGTGATTTAGAAGAACGCACAGTTCTTTGCTGTGCTTTTGCCAGCTTAAGTCTTTTCATTTTTCTAGCGAGAGGATGAGTTCTTCCATCCTCATGTGAAGCTGAACCACTAGCCGTGAACATAGGCCAGGGCCTCAGCCGTTCCTTGCCACTCCGTGTCGTAAATGGCATATTGGCAAGTTTACGCTTCTCCTCAGACGGTTTTAATTTTGATTTTTGGGTCATTTTACTGAACTTTTGTTTTTTGGATTTTACATGCTCTCTACTATGACATTGGGCATCGGCCTTTGCAGACGACGTTGATTGCATTTCATCGTCTCGGCCATGACTAGTGGCAGCAGCTTCAGCACGAGGTGGAAGTGGATCTTGATCTTTCCCTATTTTACCCTCCACATTTTTGTTCTTCATTTTTTAATGTGTGGAATTATATGCCAGTATCAATAGCAATGGCCTACTACAATATATACTGCGCACAACTGAAATGCACCACAGGTATGGATGGATAGTATACTTGACGACACAGAGGTAGGTAGAGCAGTGGCCTACTGTACCGTACTGCTATATATTATATACTGGTGGTCAGCAAACTGTGCAAAACTGAAATGCACCACAGGTATGGATGGATAGTATACTTGACGACACAGAGGTAGGTAGAGCAGTGGCCTACTATACCGTACTGCTATATATTGTATACTGGTGGTCAGCAAACTGTGCATAACTGAAATGCACCACAGGTATGGATGGATAGTATACTTGACGACACAGAGGTAGGTAGAGCAGTGGCCTACTGTAACGTACTGCTATATATTATATACTGTTGGTCAGCAAACTGTGCAAAACTGAAAAGCACCACAGGTATGGATGGATAGTATACTTGACGACACAGAGGTAGGTAGAGCAGTGGCCTACTGTACCGTACTGCTATATATTATATACTGGTGGTCAGCAAACTGTGCAAAACTGAAATGCACCACAGGTATGGATGGATAGTATACTTGATGACACAGAGGTGGGTAGAGCAGTGGACTACTGTACCGTACTGCTATATATTATATACTGGTGGTCAGCAAACTGTGCAAAACTGAAATGCACCACAGGTATGGATGGATAGTATACTTGATGACACAGAGGTAGGTAGAGCAGTGGCCTTTTGTACCGTACTCCTATATATTATATACTGGTGGTCAGCAAAATTATGCACTGTACTCCTACTATATACTACAATGCAGCACAGATATGGAGCGTTTTTTCAGGCAGAGAACGTATAATACTGGTGGCCACTGTTCAGCAAAACTCTGCACTGTACTCCTCCTATATAATACTGCTGGTCCCCAGTCCCCACAATAAAGCAGTGTGAGCACAGATATATGCAGCACACTGAGCACAGATATGGAGCGTTTTTCAGGCAGAGAACGTATAATACTGGTGGTCACTGGTCAGCAAAACTCTGCACTGTACTCCTCCTATATAATACTGCTGGTCCCCAGTCCCCACAATAAAGCAGTGTGAGCACAGATATATGCAGCACACTGAGCACAGATATGGAGCGTTTTTCAGGCAGAGAACGTATAATACTGGTGGTCACTGGTCAGCAAAACTCTGCACTGTACTCCTCCTATATAATACTGCTGGTCCCCAGTCCCCACAATAAAGCAGTGTGAGCACAGATATATGCAGCACACTGAGCACAGATATGGAGCATTTTTCAGGCAGAGAACATATAATACTGGTGGTCACTGGTCAGCAAAACTCTGCACTGTACTCCTCCTATATAATACTGCTGGTCCCCAGTCCCCACAATAAAGCAGTGTGAGCACAGATATATGCAGCACACTGAGCACAGATATGGAGCGTTTTTCAGGCAGAGAACGTATAATACTGGTGGTCACTGGTCATCAAAACTCTGCACTGTACTCCTCCTATAATACTGCTGGTCCCCAGAATAAAGATATTTGCAGCCCCCTGAAACAAAGTTAGAGGATGTCAGCCACGTCCTCTCACTATCATTTCCAATGCACGAGTGAAAAATGGCGTCGACGCGCAGCTCCTTATATAGAATCCGAATCTCGCGAGAATCCGACAGCGGGATGATGACGTTCGGGCGCGCTCGGGTTAACCGAGCCATACGGGAGAATCCGAGTCTGCCTCGGACCCGTGTAAAATGGGTGAAGTTCGGGGGGGTTCGGATTCCGAGGAACCGAACCCGCTCATCACTATCAGAAACTGCAAAAATCTTTTTTTCCCCCTGCCCTGCTGGGCTGCACATGTGATCGCACACTTGCAAAGCGAAAATACACTCTCCCGTGGATGGCAACTATACGTTTGCACAGCTGCAAAAAGTAGCTAGCAAGCGATCAACTCGGAATGAGGGCCATTGGGCCTAATTATGACCTGATCGTAGCAGCAAATTTGCTAAAAAAGCTGCAAAAAGTAGCTAGCAAGCGATCAACACAGAATGAGGGCCATTGGGCCTAATTAAGACCTGATCGTAGCAGCAAATTTGCTAGCAGATGAGCAAAACCATGTGCACTGCAGGTGTGTGGGGGGGCAGATATAAAATGTGCAGAGAGAGTTAGATTTGGATGGGTTATTTTATTTCTGTGCAGGGTAAAAACTGTCTGCTTTATTTTTACAGTGCAGTTTAGATTTCAGTTTGAACACACCCCACCCAAATCTAACTCTCTCTGCACCCCTTCCCCCCTGCAGTGCAGCATGGTTTTGCCCATTTGCTAACAAATTTGCTGCTACGATCAGGTCTGAATTTGGCCCATTGTACTCTCTTTTCTCAGAGATCAGCGCATAAATAGTAGACTCTCTCAGAGCAGATTCCATGGAGGACATGCATGGTAAATAAAGGATATTCTTTCGAGGCTGCACATGGGTGCTCCCCTCTCTTAAACTGTCCCTGGAGGGGAATATATATTTGTAGTTGTATCCTGTATTTTCATGATTTGATTTTCTTAGCACTATTGTAGTTTTTCTTTAGTTTTTTTCTTACTCTAAATCAGGTAAAATTGAATTACATGCACTCCGGCATTAGAATCCTGAGTATATGAGAAATGTGTGACATTATTTATTATTTTAACAATGGGATTTACTGTATATGTTTATTTGTAATAGCTTTTATACTTGAAACTTATCATTATGGTTTAATATACTACTATTTTATCACACATTGCAATGTCTTGTTCCATATTATTTTCATTGAGTTAAACATCATGACATTCCCATAGTGTATATATGAACACAGTATATTATGTTCTAAAAATAATATTTTGCTGAAGCAATAGTTCATGTTACCATCTTATTTTCAGATTTAATGTGGTTATTGGGTAAGGAAAAAAACGGAGAGACACAAATATTTGATTTTCTTTTTTCATTTTAGATTTCATAGAGTGTTTATAAAATTGCTTTTTGCTATCAAAGCAGAATGTGAATAACTGTCCATACTGCAATTTCTGTAATTGAACTACATGCCATAAGGAAGACTCAGCTAAGAAATAAAGTGCTGAAATGTATGATGTTTTTAGTTTGTGAAGTACAGCACAACAATGTGAAACTATATCCAAAAATGTATCATGAAAGGAAGTTCAGCTGTTAACCCCTTCGTGACCATTGTTGGCATGAAGTCAAATGTGGGCAAGCGCTGAGCTGAATCTTTTTCCTGACCACCAGATCACAATACATAATGTTAGTCCTATATATGGGATGCGGTCAAGATGCCGCCGGCCGGAATCCCGGCGGTCAAAATACCGACGCCAGAATCCCGACCGCCACAATCCCGACATATTCTCCCTCCGTGGGTGTCCACGACACCCATAGAGGGAGAATATAATAGTGTGCCGAGCGCAGCGAGACGAGCGAAGCGAGCCCGCAAGGGGCTGCGTTCCACTCGCCACCCCTGTCGGGATTGTGTGGTCGGGATTCCGGCGTCGGTATTTAGTACTGATCCCCTATATAAAGTGTTTGATCAAATATACCGTGTTTTAATTTGTGTGAAAACATGGAGTTGCCCACTAATTGCATGCAATTTTATAGCAGTTTTTTTTCTTTCTTTTAAATAGAATAAATCAATATAATGGCCTGGATGTAATGAAGTCTGATTTCAGTGTCCGTGCAGGATGGCGGCTGAACTTGGAATTTTTTTTAAAAAGAGGCAATCCATGTAAAGGATAAACCACGCTTTGTACATGGATTGCACCTTTAAAAAAAAATGTCCAAGTTCAGCCAGCATCATGCAGGGCCACCAAAATCAGACTTCATTACATCCAGGCCATTATATTGTTTGCCCCTTTAAAAAAAAGTTCGAGTTCGGCCGGCATTCCACATGGGTGTAGTATGGCTGACCGGCGGTCTCCTGACCGCCGGTCAGCTTACCGACGCCGGGATCCCGGCAGCATACCGACGCCGGGATCCCGACGGGGAGGGGCGAGTGCAGCAAGCCCCTTGCGGGCTCGCTGCGCTCACCACGCTGCGGGCTCGGTGGTGACCTGCGGTCGCCACAGGTTCTATTCCCACTCTATGGGTGTCGTGGACACCCATGAGTGGAAATAGTCCCTGTTGGTCAGCATGCCGACTATCGGGATACTGAGCCGGCGGGATGGTGGAGGAGGTCATGTGACTGTCGGTCAGCAGACCACCGGTCACATGAATACCACCCTTCCACACAGCCGCTAACTTCGGACTTCATCCCAACCCATATTTAATTTCAGTTAATTAAGCTCTATAAGCAGTGGCAGACATTACCCCAGTAAAATATGACACCTCCATGACAGTCTGGCTGGCGCTGGTCTCCCATTGGAAGCACTCCATGCTAATCACAGCCAGAGATCAAGTACATGGGAGGCAGTGTTTTCTCCCCCCCCTTCCCCGATACAGCCAGGTCAGACTGCAAGTAGAAGAGTGAGCACATCCAGTGGACAACTACTCCCCTGCTATAACAGACACCATATCTGGCTTCTTGGGGCTGCAGCCTATACAGTTCCTAGATGCCTGGGCCGCTTTTTAATTTGTGTTCATGTGCATGATAGCACATTTTAGCCCAGCCAACACTGCTCCCACATGACCTGGTGACATCACACTGGTGGCGGAAGACAGACCACACAGGAATGACAGGTTGGAAGCTGCTGGTACCTATAAGTATTTTAACAATAAAGTTCACAATATAATTTTACCAGTCACAGTGCGATACATGGAAAATAAACAGGCAATCAATAAGTAACCTCAAATGTGACATGTCTACCATTTTATAAATGAAGCAGTCATTTTCCCTGGACTAAAAAACATCTGTGAAACTACTTTTTAAAAATTTAATTTGTGACATAAAGTGTCTGCCATTTGCCATTTAAGTGCTCAAATACCCAAACAAGTTATTTCCATCTCAGCTGTTATATTTTTCACAATACACTGACTAAAGTAAAAAATCTATGGGGCCTATTTATCACCATCCTCATTTTGGATGTGGATGTCATGTGATAAAATCGCCCAAGCTCGCACTGCAATAACTGATACAGGGATGTATCAATTATCGCATGCAGGGACAGAGCTTGCGGTCAAGCTCTGTCCCTGCGATCCCTCTTCACAGCATCATTTGGCAATTTTTCTTAAAAAATACCCCGATGTCCTGCTGTGCATGCACTGCCCCCCCCCCCCCCCGCAGACATCACTGCTACTGCCGCTGCCGGGTGCCAGATCTGGTGTGCTGCGGTGACCCCCGGTGCTGTAAAGTGTGCTGTCGCCTTGCAGTGTCACTTTACCGCACTGGGGTCACATTGCAGCATATTGGGGACCTGGTGCCTGGCAACGCTCAGCGGTGCAGCAAACACCAGCTCCCTGGACAGGTGAGTATTGTTTTTTGTTTTGTTTTTACTTTTTTCTTTTTTTAATGCTTTGATTAGCTTGTGTGTCCATCGGACATACATAGTTGGACAATGGACCCAGGTCCCGCTCAGTTTTCTCTGCTATGGCAGAGAAAGCAGGGAAAATGCCTCCCTATTGCAGGGCTGCCCTGTGATCTCGCCAGCCTGAGCTGGCGAGATTATCACAGGGCACGCTGCGGTATTTTTTCACATTTTTTTTTAGTAAATCTGGTCAGATCACATTTCCCATTAAAAGTATGAGGAATGTGATGTGGATTACTAAGAAAAAAAGTGAATTAAACGGTTTGGACATTTTTTCATGAAAACTGCTCCAAATGCCCTTTAATACATTCAGGTGATACTAAAATAATGTGAAACGGTGTGAAAACACTCTCTTTTACATTATTTTTGCAAAAATAATGGCCCTCATTCCGAGTTGATCGCTCGCAAGGCGATTTTAGCAGAGTTACACACGCTAAGCCGCCGCCTACTGGGAGTGAATCTTAGCTTCTTAAAATTGCGACCGATGTATTCGCAATATTGCGATTACTAACTACTTAGCAGTTTCAGAGTAGCTTCAGACTTACTCGGCATCTGCGATCAGTTCAGTGCTTGTCGTTCCTGTTTTGACGTCACAAACACACCCAGCGTTCGCCCAGACACTCCCCCGTTTCCCCGGCCACTCCTGCGTTTTTTCCGGAAACGGTAGCGTTTTTTCCCGCACGCCCATAAAACGGCCTGTTTCCGCCCAGTAACACCCATTTCCTGTCAATCACATTACGATCGCCGGAGCGATGAAAAAGCCGTGAGTAAAAATACTATCTCCATTGTAAAATTACTTGGCGCAGTCGCAGTGCGAATATTGCGCATGCGTACTAAGCGGAATTTCACTGCGATGCGATGAAAAATACCGAGCGATCAACTCGGAATGAGGGCCATTGTTAATAAATAGACCTCTAAGTGTTTTCAGCATTTATAACTATCACTAGTCAATCTGTCTATCCCTTCAATTTGAAGTCCTTAATGTATTCTGAAGTCTTAATAAAAAAAAACTTTTTGTTACAAACTGCCAGGTACATTTGAAGAATTAGACAATGTTGAAGAATTGGCCACAAAATAAATAAATAAAATAGTTTGTCCCTGTTAATAACAGTTGTGTAATGATATGGTTTTTGCCAGACACTTACAGTCAGGCTCAGACTGGGCCACCGGGGAGTCGGTGAACTCACCGGGAGGCCCTGCAGAGTATTAGCCACATCCTCTTTTGTGTGAGGGTGGGGCCTACAAGTGTTAGACTGAGGGGAGGAAAGGTGCGCAGCGCACTGCACTCGACTCCCCAACCACAGGAGCAGCAGGTGATACCAGGCGGCGGAGATGCAGTGTCGGGCTGAGGGGATGAGAGGCGCAAGATCTGCTCTCCTCCCCGTCACTCAGCCATGGGAGCAGCAGGTCATCCCGGGCGGTGGCAGTGACTGTTAAAGATGATTGTACCACTTGTCCTGAAGGTATTAGAGTGGCTATACACTGACAGAACTAGCTGCTCATTCCAAAAGCTCACATCTATGGCCTGTCTTGATGGTGAACTCCTGATGTAATTGCTTGCGAGACAGCCGGAGCTCCGAGACTCGCTGAATTTTTTTTTATGCAGTAAACGTTTACAAGGCAAAACCAACCAGGTTTTGCCTTGTAAACATTTGCTGCTTTAAAAAAAAGGTATGCATTTGGCTGGAGTCCTGGAGCTTCGGCTGTCTTGCAAGTCATTACATACGTCCCTATATATTATTATAAAGACCATATATTTTGCCAATACCCAGCAACATCTGGTAGATTTCAATAAAATGTTTTTCAGGATCAGCAACATTTTAAGGCTGCTTGACAGTGATTTTCAGCCAAATACTGTAGGTCTAAATACAGTACTAGTCAAAAGTTTAGACACACCTTCTCAATCAATGGTTTTTATTTATTTTAATTATTTTCTACATTGTAGATTAATACTGAAGACATCAAAACTATGAAAGAACACATGGAATTATGTTGTAAACAAAAAACTGTTAAACAAATCAAAATATGTTTTATATTTTAGGTTCCTCAGAGTAGCCCCCTTTTGCTTTGCACACTCTTGGCATTCTCTCAATCAGCTTCATGAGGTAGTATCCTGGAATGTTTTTGCAACAGCCTTGAAGGAGTTCCCAAAGGTGCTGAGCACTTGTTGGCTGCTTTTCCTTTACTCTGCGGTCCAACTCATCCCAAACCCTCTCAATTGGGTTTAGGTCAGGTGATTGTGGAGGCCAGGTCATCTGACACAGCACTCCATCACTTTTCTTCTTGGTCAAGTAGCCCTTACATAGCCTGGAGGTGTGTTTGGGGTCATTGTCTTGTTGAAAATCAAATGATGGTCCCAGTAAGTGCAAACCAGATGGGATGACATGGCGCTGCAGAATGATGTGGTAGCCATGCTGGTTAAGTGTGCCTTGAATTTTGAATAAATCACCAACAGTGTCACCAGCAAATCACCCCTACACCATCACACCTCCTCCTCCATGCTTCACAATGGGACCATACATGCAGAAACCATCTGCTCACCTTCTTTGCGTCTCACAAAGACAGGCTGTTGGAACCAAAATCTCAAATTTGGACTCATCAGAGCAAAGTACAGATTTCCACTAGTCTAATGTCCATTACTTGTGGTTCTTGGCCCAAACAATTCTCTTCTTCTTCTTGTTCATCATCAGTAGTGGCTTCTTTGCAACAATTTGACCATGAAGACCTGATTCATGCACTCTCCTCTGAACATTTGATGTTGAGATTTGTCTGCTACTTGAACTCTGTGAAGAATTTATGTGGGCTCTAATCTGAGGTGCCATTAAGTAGTGGTTTCTGAGGCTGGTAACTCTAATGAACTTATCCTGTGCAGCAAAGGTTACTCTTGATCTTCCTTTCCTGGGGCGGTCCTCATGAGAGCCAGTTTCATCATAGCGTTTGATGGTTTTTACAACTGCACTTGAGAATACATTCAAAGTTCTTGAGATTTTCCGTATCGACTAACCTTCATGTTTAAAGTAATGATGGACTGTCATTTCTCTTTGCTGAGTTGAGTGGTTCATGCCCTAATATGGATTACAACAGTAGTCAAATAGAGGTGTCCACTGTGTTCTAACCCTACCGCTGCACAACACAACTGATGGTCTCAAACACAATAAGAAGGCAAGTAATTCCACAGATTGACTCTTGACAAGGTACACCTGTTAATTAAAAACCATTCCAGGAGATTACCTCATGATGCTGATTGAAAGAATGCCAAGAGTGTGCAAAGCTGTCATCAAAGAAAAAGGGGGCTACTTTGAGGAACCTAAAATATAAAACATATTTTGATTTGTTTAACAGTTTTTTGTTTACAACATAATTCCGTTTGTGTTCTTTCATAGTTTTGATGTCTTTAGTATTAATCTACAATGTAGAAAATAATTAACATAAATAAAAACCATTGAATGAGAAGGTGTGTCTAAACTTGACTGGTACTGTAGGTATTATTGGCCATTACAGTGTGCATCAGTACTCAGAATTGGACTGAGGTGAGGAGAGGCACGCGCTGCACTCTTCTCCCCAGCACTCAGATGGAGCAGCAGGCAGCAGAGCCTGGGCGGCATCGGTGACTGTGTGAGACAGAGTCAGAGTCCTCAGACACAGGAGCGGCAGCAGTGAGCAGCACTGTGGGAGCTGTACCTGTGTATCTAGCACTGTGGGGGCATATGTGTATATGGCACTGTGGGCATATATGTATTTGGCACTGCTGGGGGCAGCAAATGTGTATCTGGCACTGCTAGGGATGTATTTGTATTTGGCACTGCTGAGGGCATGTCTGTATCTGGCACTGCTGGGGGTGTATGTGTATCTGGCACTATACTGGGGGCATCTGTGTGTCTAACACTGCATTACTTGGGGCATCTGTGTATCTGGTACTATACTGGGTCATTATGTGTATCTGGCACTATACTGGGGTCATTATTTGTATATGCTGTTGTAACCCAGGCACGTATACTACTGTTGTCTCCCGGTGTAACCCAGGCACGTATATTACTGTTCTCTCCCGATGTAACTCTGGCATGTATACTACTGTTATCTCCCGGGGTAACCCAGGCAAGTATACTACTGTTCTCTCCTGGTGTAACCCAGATGCATATACTACTGTCCTCTCCCAGTGTAACTCAGGCACATATACTACTGTTCTCTCCCAGTGTAACCCAGGCGCGTATACTACTGTTCTCTCCCGGTGTAACCCAGGCGCGTATACTACTGTTCTCTCCCGGTGTAACCCAAGCACATATACTACTGTTCTCTCTCGGTGTCACCCAGGTGCATATACTACTGTTCTCTCCAGGTGTAACCCATGTGCATATACTACAGCTCTCTCCCAGTGTAACCCAGGCGCGTATACTACTGTTCTCTCCCGGTGTAACCCAGGCGCGTATACTACTGTTCTCTCCCGATGTAACCCAAGCACATATACTACTGTTCTCTCTCGCTGTCACCCAGGTGCATATACTACTGTTCTCTCCAGGTGTAACCCATGTGCATATACTACTGTTCTCTCCCAGTGTAACCCAGGCACATACACGACAGTTTGAAGTTGGCAGCGAGGTAGAGATATTTTTTTTATATACAGTACTATGCTAGGTGGCACCTATAATTGCTGGCCACTCCCCCCTGGTGACATGGCCACACCCCTTCCAGCATATGGCAACTCCCCTTAGTGGGCACCTTTGATTGCATTTCCCTGGTGGGCCCTTCATGCCCCAGTCTGACACTGCTTACAGCACATATCATTTGTGCCTACTGTGCTGTATGTGGCAAAATTCTACATTTATCAATGCAGATAAGAGGCTGTTACATGGAAAACTTTACATTGGATTTCAACATCATGCCATTTAAGTACTTAAGTACCACTATGTTCAATTAAATACATTGTTTTCTTTATACTCCTAATATACTTGTCAGTTTAACATATGTGTTGCCTAAATAAATTAATATAATTAAGAAATCCTTTTTTGACATGTTATTTTTATTTATGTAAAGCTGGGTATTGTTGCTTGGACTGCACTTAGAAATCCACTTTTGTGCTGAGGAATGTGTTTCATCATAATTATACAGAGTTGGAACTATATGTTTGAGGAAGCTGCTGACATTAGTTAGAGGCAGAGAAACATGTTATTATTGATATCTGCATCAGGAGTGAGGCATACAAGCAGTGCCAGATTAAGGTCTTAATGGGCCTGGAGCTGAAATTTTTGAAGGGCCTGTTGTGTGCTTCCTCAGGGCTGTGATGGGGGCTACGGATATGGGTGCGTGACCAGTGCTGTATTTAAATATATGTATATATGCGTGTGTGTATGCGTGTTTGAAAATAAAATAAAAAATCTATCTATCTATATATCTTTATCTCTCTCTATATCTGTCTATCTAGCTATCTCTCTATCTATCTAGAAAGAGGAGAGAGTCACTGGGGGGAATTTATTTTTTGGGTGCCCATAAGTAATGGGCGCCCAATGGAACTATTCAATTGTATTGCCATGACTGCATGATTGCTGCTCACAGTCTCTTGAGGTGGTGAGCAGAAATCTGTGAAAAAGTGGCTGTTGGAGCGCCCAAACTGCTGTTTTGGCAGCATGACCAATAGTTTAGACTGGTTTAGCCACTTTATGCAGTTTTACCAAGTGCTTCTAAGTGATAAGCAATAGGTGCCCACGGACTTCACTTTAATTTGCATTACAATTTAATAGCTCTGTCGAGCTGCCATTAATTATGGGCATGCAAGAAACAATTTAATTCAACTCACTAAGGGGGTCATTCAGACCTGATCGCACGCTAGGATTTTTTGCTGCGCTGCGTTCAGGTCAGAACTGCGCATGCGTATTCACCGCAATGTGCAGGTGCGTCATACGATTACAAAGCGTATTGTTGCTGAGTGATGGATTGTATAAAGAATCCATTCGCACAGCCGATCACAAGGAGATTGACAGGAAGAAGGCGTTTGTGGGTGGCAACTGACCATTTTCTGGGAGTGGTAGGAAAAACGCAGGCGTGTCCCAATCGTTTGCAGGGCGGGTGTCTGATGTCAATTTCGGGACCAGACAGGCTGAAGTGATCGCAGCGGCTGAGTAAGTTCTGGGCAACTCAGAAACTGCATAAAACTTTTTTGTGCAGCTCGGCTGCACATGCGATCACACACTTGCAAAGCGAAAATACACTCCCCCATAGGCGGCTACTACCTGATCGCAGCGCTTCAAAAAATAGCTAGCGAGCGATCAACTCGGAATGATCCCCTATGTCAAAGGACACAGTGGGGGAGATTCAAATGTTTGAAAAGTCAGTTGGGTGTTTGTTTTTTCCTATCTAATAGACAGACACCCAACCAACTTTTCAAACATTTGAATCTCCCCCAGTATGTCTAATCAAAATAGATATGTAAGTGTGTGTGTGTGTGTGTGTGTGTGTGTGTGTGTATGTATGTATGTATGTATATATATATATATATTATATATATACATATATACTATGCTGTGAGGGCATCTGTGAAGCTTAACCTGTTACTGGGAGCGCCATACCGAAAAAAAAACGCCTCACCTCACCTCAGGAGGATCAGTCAGCCTGCCAGGCCCAGGCCACCTTCATGGAGAATCCTGCTGTCAATGCTGCCAGTGCTTCCTGGTGCAGTGGTGGCAAGGCGGCATACTCAGAGCCGGCCCTAACCAGTTTGATGCCCAAGTCAAGATTCTAGCTGGTGGCCCCTAGCATCGCCCGCTAGTTCCGCCTCTGACCAGCACCCTTCTCCCAGCATCGCACCCATCACCCAACAGTACAGATCACAGCAGCAGCCAGCAACACCCATCACCCCTCATAAAGGGGAAGAGAGGGATAGAGAGACAACGGGGTGAGAGAGAGAGGAGAGAGAAAGGGAGTAGAGAGAAAGGGAGTAGAGAGAAAGAGAGAGAAAGGGACACAGACAGCAGGGTAGAGAAAGCAGGGTGAGAGAGAAGAGAGAGAGAGGTGAGAGGGGGAGAAGGAGAGAGGGGGAGTGGGAGAGGGTTGAGAGAGGGGGAGCAGGGTGTAAGAGAGGGGAGGGAGAAGAGAACAAAAGAAAGAGAGAGATAGGTAGAAAGAAGGTTAGAGAGAAAGAAAAATAGGGAGAGAGAGAAAAAGAGAGCGAGGTGAGACAGAGGGAGGGGTGAAAGGAGAGAGCAGGAAAGAGAGAGAGAGAGAGAGAGAGAGAAATAAAGAGAATGAAAGAGAGTGGAGACAGAGAGGAAGGATGAGATATAAGGGAAAGAAAGAAAGAAAGAAAGAAAGAAAGAAAGAAAGAAAGAAAGAAAGAAAGAAAGAAAGAAAGAAAGAAAGAAAGAAAGAAAGAAAGAAAGAAAGAAAGTTGAGATAGGTGGGTGATAGGTTTGAAAGAGGGAGAGGGGGGCCGGGGAGAGGAGGCAGGGGAGAGAGAATGAGAGGGAGAGAATAGAAAGAGAGAGAGAGAGGGAGAGAGGGGTAGAGAGAGAGAGAGAGAGAGAGAGAGAGGTGAGACAAAGGAGGGGGTGAGAGAACGGAAGGGGGAGAGGAAAGAGGTGACAGAGTGTGGGTGAGAGAGAGAGAAAGAGAGAGGAGAAAGAAAGGAGAGAGAAAGAGAGGTGAGACAGACAGCAGGGTAGAGAAAGCAGCGCAAGAGAGAGTCGAGAGGAGGAGAAAGAAAAAAAGACAGAGAAAGAAAGAGAGACAGAAGGTTGTTAGAGTGGGGGAGCAGGGTGTAAGAGAGAGGGAAAGAGAGCAAAAGAAAGCGAGGGAGAGAGGGTTAGAGAGAGAAAGTATGAGGGAGAAAAAGGTGAGACAGAGAGGTAGTGTAAGAGAGAGGGTTGAGAGAGAATGGGATGGGGTGGAGAGCAGGGGATAGAGGGAGAGAGAGAGAGAGAGAGAGAGAGAATGAGAGAGAGACAGGGAGGATGCGAGACAAAGTTGAGTGAGACAGGGGTGTGTGAACGAGGGAGAAGGTCGGAGAAGAGGGAGCAGGGTATAGAGAGAGAGGGGGGACAGAGAAAGAGAGAAAGAAAGAGCAAGACAGAGAAATGAGAGAAAGAAAAGAGAGTGAGAGAGAGAGTTAGAGAGAGAGAGAGAGAGAGAGAGAGAGAGAGAGAAGGGGGTGACAAAGAGGAGGGGGATGCAGAATGAAAGAAAAAGAAAGAGGGAAACAGTGGGGGTGAGAGAGACCAGGGTTGAGAGAGGGGAAAGAAAGAAAAAGAGAGAGGTGAGACGGAGGGAGGGTTGAGAGAGAGGGGGTACAGATGGCCCTGTGTACTTAGCTCTGTCCCCCTGCCCCCAGTACAAGTGACACTGTGCGTCCCTCCCTTCAGTGAAACGGCACTGTGTACCTCGGGCAGTAGTGGGTCCCCCTTCTCATCAGTGACAGTAAAAGCGGGTCTCCTTTCTTCTCCGGCAGCAGTGGGTCCCTTCTTCTTTTTTTTGTTGGATCATGACGTTGGGCAACAGCGTCAGAGAGTGGAAGAAAAGCTTAGTGTGGCTGGATTGGCTGGACCACCTCCTCCTGCTAGTACTGCTGCATGCCCCTTCATGGCACCACACTGCCGCAGGTCCCTGCTTAAAAAAAAAAAAGTGGCAGAAACAACATGGGATGGCTCCGACAGTACCTCCAGTCACCCCACACAGCCTGTTACCCCAGTCACCCCCCTCCCCACACACACAGCCCACAGCCTGCTCCCCCCAGCCACACACCCCTCACCACACATACACAGCCTGTTCCCCCCAGCCACACACCCCCTCCCCGCACATACACAGCCTGTTCCCCCTAGTCACACACACACACTCACATACACACACACAGCCACCCCCCAGCCAAGTCATCCCCCCTCCCCTCAAACTCACACGGCCTGTTACCCCCAGTCACCCCCACACACACACAGCCTGTTACGCCCAGTCACCCCCCACACACACAGTCACCCCCAAATACACACACACACAGCCTGTTACCCCCAGTCACCCCCCCACACACACAGCCTGTTACCCCCAGTCACCCCCCACACACACGCACAGCCTGTTACCCGCAGTCATCCCCTCCCACACACACAGCCTGTTACCCTCCCAGTCACACACCCCCACACAGCCTGTTACCCTCAGTCACCCCCCCACACACACAACCAGTTACCCCCCAGTCACCCCCTCCCACACACACACACACACACACACACACACACCCTGTTACCCCCAGTCACCCCCCCACACACACAGCCTGTTACCCCCAGTCACCACACATACACTCAGCCTGTCCCCTCCCCCCACACACAAACACACATGTATTCTGTCCCTGTCACCTCCAAGTCCCCACAGAGGAAGCAGTAAGGGCAGGCCACACACAGACTACCGCCAGAAGCCAAGCAAATTCGGGGGCGTGGCCTAATATCGGACCCCCCGTGGTCACGCCCATTCTTATGAAGAAAAGCCTACCATGCAGCGTTACAGCATCTGGCTGGAGGCGGAGCTACCCGGGACTCCGGAAGAGAGGAGGAAACACTGACTGGTGTCACGTCATTGCCTGTGCGGTGCAGGGAGGGTTAGTGACCCCATCCACTCCGCTGCCCTGTGTATGAAGTTTGTGCCTGCGGTGGCCTTTGTGCGTGGGTGCCACAGGAGGAGGGGAGGTTACAGCCCACTGTCGGAGGGTGGCAATTGCAGGCTGCTGTAGCAGGAAAAATGTTTCCTGTCTACAGCCGCAGCACAGTGGATGCAGTGGGCCTATTTTGATGGGTGGGCCTGGAGCTGCAGCTCCATCCGCCCCATTGTTAATCCGGCCCTGCATACAAGTTGGAGCTGGGATGAACATACATGTAAACCTATGCTCTAGACGGCATATGGGACTGCACAAAATACAGAGCTGCAATTAAACAAGCCAAGCAGGACTGCAATATCCTGAAAAATCACGGCCTATAAAAATCTAGGCCCTCATTCCGAGTTGATCGGTCGCAAGGCGAATTTAGCAGAGTTACACACGCTAAGCCGCCGCCTACTGGGAGTGTATCTTAGCATCTTAAAATTGCGACCGATGTATTCGCAATATTGCGATCACAAACTACTTAGCAGTTTTAGAGTAGCTCCAGACTTACTCTGCCTGTGCGATCAGTTCAGTGCTTGTCGTTCCTGGTTTGACGTCACAAACACACCCAGCGTTCGCCCAACCACTCCCCCGTTTCTCTGGCCACTCCTGCGTTTTTTCCGGAAACGGTAGCGTTTTCAGCCACACGCCCATAAAACGGCCTGTTTCCGCCCAGTAACACCCATTTCCTGTCAATCACATTACGTTCGCCGGAGCGATGAAAAAGCCGTGAGTAAAAATACTATCTTCATAGCAAAGATACTTGGCGCAGTCGCAGTGCGAATATTGCGCATGCGCACTAAGCGGAATTTCACTGCGATGCGATGAAAAATACCGAGCGAACGACTCGGAATGAGGGCCCTAAAGAGGTGTATGATTTCCACAGCTGCCTCACAAAAAAAGTACACATTGTGAACTTTCTGCCTTTTTGGAAGACTATATAAACTATTACTTGGATTTTACATCAAAAAATTACACTAATTGTTGCCACAATATAGGGATTGAAATTACTAAATCTATATACGAATACATTATAAAGCTATGCTATCTTTAATTATATTGTATATTACATACAGTAAAAAACATGTATTCAGTTTAGCATGTAAATGAAAAAGTCTTTTTAGTATGTTTTATATAATCTAGTGATAGGTGCAATTTTAGCCATTTTTTTACAATTGTAAATTTTATTGAAAGTTGTAGTTATGAGATAGGGATGGGAAACAGAAAATAAATAGGTACGGGCATGAGTGAATACATTCATTAGTGGTACATTTGCAAAGATAGGTAATCATTGAATCAAATATAAATAAATGATAAATGATCAAGTTAAGAAATGAGTAGTAATGAGTGAGATAGATGTCTATCCAGCCAAGAGGGGAAAAAACATAATAGAAGGTAAGGACATGGCTTAATAATGCCTACAAGTAGTCATATGAGCTTAAATATAGCCATTTATAATTATAATAAAAACTATATTAATTGAGCAAGTGCTTCCCTTTATCCTGTTTGGACTAGCCCGTACAGATGTAGCTAATCTAGAACCACAGGGATTTACAATTGCTTATAATTGGAAGCTGCAGCACAATTAATTTGGAAATATACTTTGTCAGTGCCAGTGTGACCAGTGCTTTTTATTTGTTTGAGTTGTCTTTTACAGGTGTACTAGGAATGCTTAACATTAACCGGAACATTTTTGCTGGACTTGGCTCTGATTCATTGTCCAGCTTTGTATTTGGATTTGTCAAACCACCATGACGGGTTTTGGATTTGGATTTTTTTTAGATTGACAAAAAAAGCTAAAATCACATAATTGCCCTTTTTTTTGTTCCTAGAGTATTATGAACCTCAATAACATTAATTTCCAGAAATTTCCAGTCAATTTTTAAAACTTCACAACTTACAATATTGTTTTCTCCATTATTGGGCAAAGGCTGCACTGACCTGATTGGTTATTAAGCAACAAAGTAGTGGCACAAACACACAACAGTGTGAAACATTGCCACACAGCAGTTGCAGAAATGAAAGTTGGTATTGTCCTTGGGCCCTCCCACCCACTGTTATGTTGGATATTAAAAAGGCAATGCACACTTTAACAAACCAAGCACTTCAGCGACAGGGACACGCTTTTTTGGCTGAAGTGCTTGGTTTGTTTAATAATCAGCTAATAATAATAAGCTAATAATCAGCTTAAGGCAACAGCTCTACTGTGGCTAGATGCTATTGTCATTGTCATCCTCACCCTCATCAGTGTAGGCAGCTTAAGTAATATAAAACCATTTAGTACAAGCGCCTACAAATTGCCTTTTTTTTCCAGTACTCAAAGAGACTCTGTGACATGTCTGTTTGTATGGTGTCATGAAAAAAATCCTCAACCATTCTTTGAATAGTGATCATATCAGATGGAGTTAGGGTCAAGGTGTCACTAATGTTAGGCAATTCTTTTAGTCCCAACCAGATGTCAAAACATTGGGTAGACTTATCTGCATCACCACTGGGTCTTTTGGGAAAGCTGATTTTTTTATGGATGCTGCTGAAGAAACTGCTGAAGAAAATGTGTCACTTAAGCTGCCAACTTGCGCACCAGGAGCTCTTTGCATCTCTTAAGATACGGGTCAGTTGGAAAGAAAGTTGCAGCATATGACTTAAACCTATAGTAGGATCAAGCACGGTTGCTAAAATGTAATGATTGGATTTCAAGATATTGGCAACCCATGCATCCTGGCAAAGTGAATAAAGGAGTTGATCTACAAGTCCAGCATACTTTGCGGATTCATTTTGGTTAATCTCCTCCTTCAATTTCTCCAGCTGATTTTCCTAATTAGGGGAATCACATTACTCAAGCTAGCAGTGTCAGCACTAACTTCAAAGGTGGCTGCATCCAAGTATTTCAGCACTTAGCACAAGGCAGAAAGTACTCTCTACTGTGCTGGGCAAAGGTACATTCCCCCTCCTCTCCAAATGTCATGGCTTAATGTATAGCTTTGAATGGCTTTTTGCTGTTCCTCCATCTGCTGAAGCATATAGAGGGCAGAGTTCCACCTTCTTACCACCTCTTGCTTGTGTTGATGGTAGACCAAATTAAACTGTTCTTGCAGGTTCTGCAGTCTTTGGCATGCTGTTGCTTAACGCTGAAAATGTCCCAACATTTTGTGGGCCATACAGCATTTCCTGCACGCCCTTGTAACTTTTTAAAAAGCCCTGTACCACAAAGTTGATTGAGAAAAACAGAGGATGTGTTGGAATTCATCCAGCTGTAATGCCTTCACAATTTTTGTGGTGTTATCAGAAATCATAAAACCAGAGAAGAGTCCAAGGGGGTCATTCCGAGTTGACTGCTCACTGCCGATTTTCGCAGCACAGCTATGAGGGCAAAAAATGGCATTTATGCGCATGCGTATGCCCCGCAATGCACACACATGATGTATGAGTACAATGAATGATGTGGGTTTGCACAGTCTCTAGCGAAGATTTAAGTCGCACTGATGGCCGCAGAGTGATTGACATGAAGTGGGCGTTTCTGGGTGTAAACTGACCGTTTTCAAGGAGTGTTTGGAAAAACACAGGCATGCCAGGGAAATCGCAGGTGTGGCTGGGCAAACGCTGGGCGGGTGTGTGACGTCAAATCCGGACACGAATAGGCTGAAGTGATCGCAAGCGCTGAGTAAGTTTTGAGCTACTCTGACACTGCACAAATTGTTTTTGCAGAGCTCGGCTGCACATGCGTTCACACTTCTGCTAAGCTAAAATACACTCCACAGTGGGTGATGGCAGCATATCGTTTGGACAGCTGCTAAAACTAGCTAGCGAGCGATCAACTCGGAATGATCCCCTAAGTGAGGTAAGCCAGGTTGGTATGACATCGATTAGTTTTTCTAAGAGGTTGTCAGCGGTATGCCTCTTATTAAATCTGGTGATACACAGAGTAACCTGTCTTTGAATGAGCTGGCATTGTTTGTTAGATACTACTTTTGCAGCTGGTGAAGGCAATTTACTCATTCAGTGGGCTGTCAGAGTCATGTAATCTTTAGTTTGCCCACTATCACTTGTCCATTTATTTGTGGTTAAGTGGACGGTGGGTACAATGGCATTTTGTAGGCCAATAATTATTATTTTTAACACCCTGGTACAGTTGACTAATGGCTTTTCAGCTAAAATGTAACCAAGATGGAATTTGGTACCGGGGACGCAGGACCTCAATTAACTGTGTAAAACCCACTGTATTAATGGTGAAAATTGGACTGCAGATTTAATACTAGCATTGCCTTGATGGTGTTAGTGATCTGCTGTGTAACTGGATGAGAGCTGTTATACTTGCTTCCCCTTGCAAAGGTTTGTTTCACAGTCAATTGATTTTTTACAACACTACTATTAGTTTTCTTGGTCCCCTTCTGGTATTAAGATTCAACCTCAGCAGCAGCAGCAGCAGCAGCAGCAGGCGAAGCACTCAAGGATTCTTCTGAGGATATCTTGAATGGGGGGAAGTCACCTAGCCTTAACAAAGTAGAAGCAGGACTACCTCTAATGATTGCTGAGGATATTGAGGATGAAGGTGTTTGCTGTGGAGATTGCAGGTGCTGGGATCTTGTTGAGAGAAGGGAGCTAGCTGATGCTGGACTACTTGTTATTTTTTTTAGCACCCAGGACACACTTAGACTCTCCTCAGGGATTTGTGACATTTCTGTTTCTGAACGCACAGTTTGTTCAACTGCCTTAGTGGTTTTCAGTTTTTTCCACCACTTTTAGACTCTGAGTGAAAAGGTCTTGCATCATAATGAGAGGCAGGAGAAGCTTCACTGACAGTTGTAGAACCACCACTCAGAAATAAAGGCCATGGCCTGAGCCTTTCCCTTGCCCTTGCATGTGGTAAATGGAATGTTGACAATGTTATGTTTGTCTGCACCAAACCTTTCCTTTTATAAGTGGTGTCTTTTTCTTTAACACTGTATATTGGGTTTTTTAGTTTAGATGCCATGACTTTGATCTGCTATGCCCTTGAGCATTGGATTTAGGAGAGGACATTGCATATACATCATTGTCATCATGACTGTTGGCAGCAGCTGCATCACTAGTATTTGGTTGCTCTAGTGTTTGGTTGCTCTTCTCTAAACTGATAGTTATCCCTTTGCCAATTTTCAGATCACTGCGTGGATCACAGGGCTTATAGATGCACATGAACAAAGCGCACTTTAGTAAAATGCACCAAACAGTACAAAAACAAAAGATATATTATATATTTAGTTATTTTTAAACTTGCAGCTCGGTTCGAACTGCATGGATCACAGGGCTTATAGATGCATGTGAACAAAGCACACTAGGGTAAAGCGTACCACTAACAACCTGTACAAATTACAGCAGAGTTCTGCACAGCATACAGCAGCATGACCACTATAAACAGTCACTTTATACAGGGGAGCCACTTGTGAGCCTGGAGTCTCAGTACAGCCACTACAGTAGAGTATAGTGCAGCTTTCAGCTGCATGCTGTGGGTCCTCTGTACATTCACAGCACAGCCACTTGAGAGTTCAGAGTCTTACTCCTTAATTACAGCTACTACAGCAGAGTATAGTGCAGCTTTCAGCAGTGTGGCCCTGAGACATTCACAGCACAACTACTTGTGAGTCCACAGTCCTACTCCTGAATTAAAGCTACTACAGCAGAGTATATCCCAGCTTTCAACAGTGAGCCCCCTATACAGTCACAACACAGCCACTTGTAAGTCTGGAGTCCTACACATTAATTACAGCTACTACAGCAGAGTATAGCACAGCTTTCAACAGCGTGCCTCCTATACAGTCACAAAACAGCCACTTGGAAGTCTGGAGTCCTACTCCTTAATTACAGCTACTCGGCAGAGTATAGCACAGCTTTCTGCAGCATGCCCCCTATACATTCCCAGCACAACCAACAGCCACTACAGCAAAGAACACTGCAGCTTTCACCAGTGTGCATTTGTGTGAAATGGCGCTGAGTCTCTGCCATGGTGACTTATATAGAATCCAAGTCCCACGAGAATCTGAAGATGATATTCGGATATCATCTTCATATTCGGATGATATTCGTGGGATTCGAGTCTGGTGGGAACACCTGATCTGCAGCTCCGGTGGATTCGGATCCACAATGTTTAGAGCTGTCCATATTCCAAGGAATAAATGCTTAGAAAATAGGCAGGGTAGCATCCTCCAAGGGATTCACTATGATTTACCGGCGGCTGGGATGCCAACTGTCAATATACCGACAGCGGCATCCTGGTCACCAGTATGTCAGCAGCGGGGCGATAGTATGCTGACTGCTCTCGTCACAAGATCTATTCCTACTCTATGGCTGTTGTGGACACTCCCAAGTGGGCATAGTACTTTAGCATCGGTATTCTTTATGGCAGCATTGTCTGCTGTCGGGATTCCAGCATCGGTATCCTGACCACTGGGATTCCGACAGTCAGCAAATTAAATGGATACCCCTCCAAGTCCCGAATCATCAACAGTGCTAGGCAGCCTTGGTTTGTTTCCACTAAACCTGTAACAGGAAAATCATGAACATAGGTTTTGTCCACTTTAGTAAAAAGTAACCCTACCGAGACTATTCAGCTGCACTCCCTCTCCAAGAGGTTTTAAAACTAATGCTGAATATTTCTCAGGCTACTCCCTATCCCCTTGGTTTTGGAAGACTGATTCATTCACAATGCTGGGGTCCCTGGAATCGCAACTTTTATACCCAAATAGTTTTTATGCTGAGTGTACAGAAAAGAAAATATTTGGTAAAAGTTTCAAAATATATTAGAAATAAATCACCAAACTCTCATTTACCACTTTATCAGTGGCAGCTCCTACCTTTCCGCTATCCATGCCACTAAGGAGAGGAGAGGGGAGTCCTATCACTCTCCCGGGTCCTGGCACCTGCACAATGCAGCTGACAGGTGCTGGGTCCCGGTGCATGTGCACAAGTGGTGGTTTGAGTGTGCATACACAAACCCCCGACTTCTATGGTCTACATCAGTTGAGTTGAGCTCACTCAAGTGATGGATTTTATTGGGGGGGGGCTGCAGTTCTGCAGCCCAGTGGCACCAAGAGGGAGGGGTACAAATTACCTTGGCCCAGGTCTGATGGAGAGACCCTGTGGGGGCCAAGGTGTACCCCCGCACACACACCTGGAAGCAGCAGTTGCACCTTTTTTTTCTCAGCCCAGCCCACATACAATTTTTTCTGTATTTTTTTCAATGGGTGCATTGCCATGACTCCTGTGCTTAGGCCCTGAAAAGTACCTGGTCCCAGCCAGACTCTCTACTGCCCTGGGTGGGAGGCATGTCATGCTCCTGTGAGTGGGTGCTTCTCATGTCCTGGACATGTCCCCAAAGAGGTGTGGCCATGCCCCAGCATGTTGTGGTCACACCCCCTCCAGGGGGTGCAGGAAGATGTTGTACCAGGGCCAAGGATTTCTCTTGGCAGCCCTGCTGCAGCCCATAGGTAAAATCAGCCACTGCACTTTACTGTATATTAAAACGCATCATATACAATATGAAAAATATGAAAAAGTTCATATACATAGTGAACAAGTCACACAAAAATTATTATAGATAAAGTAATTGGGACTTGCATTCATTGGCATCAAAAATCTTCTCATGCATTTTTTCATACTTTTGAGTCTCCTCAATAGCTTTTACTGCTTAGTATTGACATTTACTCCCATGGATACTGTACTTTAATCCCTCTGACAGTTAAGCTATTTCTCCATGCCAAGAATTTCTTTCTGCTTAAACAGGAAACAGTATTGTTGAAAGCACCCTGCTTTGGAATTTTCATTTATGACTGCTCATTTCTCATAAAGGTAGTGGAATGCAAATTGATATTTAATAGGCCTTAACAAAAACCGTGCTAATTTTAAACATGACAACGCTAAGCTGTGGTTGGACTGGCTTACAGGGGAAACCCCAGTTAGGGACCATTGCCTAGGCTCCCCACATTCTTCTCTAAGGTTCAGGTTCCAGACTGTTTAATTGAATTAAACATTATACTTATGTTGCTTAAAACATGCATTTTCTACAGTGCCCTGCTTTTATTAATGTGGTACATTATCATGCATGCACTAGCAGTATTTACTAATATATATGTACCAATGGGTCCAGACCATGCACTCTCTAATGGTTAGACAAACCAATCTTTTGGCTGACCACACCCTCTCTAGAGAGTGGCCACACCCTAAACATGGAGCCATACCACTGCATTCCCCCAGTGGGCCCTTTATCTCCCAATCCAACACTTACCTCAACAACATATAGGAGAATTCCACCAGATTGGTACTATCTAGTGATGTGCCCTGGACATTTTTCGGGTTTTGTGTTTTGGTTTTGGATTCGGTTCCGTGGCCGTGTTTTGGATTCAGACGCGTTTTGGCAAAACCTCCCTGAAAATTTTTTGTCGGATTCGGGTGTGTTTTGGATTCGGGTGTTTTTTTTTACAAAAAAACCTCAAAAACAGCTTAAATCATAGAATTTGGGGGTCATTTTGATCCCATAGTATTATTAACCTCAATAACCATAATTTCCCATCATTTCCAGTCTATTCTGAACACCTCACACCTCACAATATTATTTCTAGTCCTAAAATTTGCACCAAGGTCGCTGAATGACTAAGCTAAGCAACCCAAGTGGCCGACACAAACACCTGGCCCATCTAGGAGTGGCACTGCAGTGTCAGACAGGATGGCACTTCAAAAAATAGTCCCCAAACAGCACATGATGCAAAGAAAAAAAGAGGTGCACCAAAGTCGCTGTGTGACTAAGCTAAGGGACCCAAGTGGCCGACACAAAAACCTTGCCCATCTAGGAGTGGCACTGCAGTGTCAGACAGGATGGCAGATTTAAAAAATAGTCCCCAAACAGCACATGATGCAAATCAAAAAAGAGGTGCAATGAGGTAGCTGTGTGGCTAAGCTAAGCGACCCAAGTGGCCGACACAAACACCTGGCCCATCTAGGAGTGGCACTGCAGTGTCAGACAGGATGGTAGATTTAAAAAATAGTCCCCAAACAGCACATGATGCAAAGAAAAAAAGAGGTGCACCAAGGTCGCTGGATGGCTAAGATAAGCGACCCAAGTGGCCGACACAAACACCTGGCCCATCTAGGAGTGGCACTGCAGATTTCTAATGAGAGGATGAGTGCTTCCATCCTCATGTGAATCTGAACCACTAGCCATGAACATAGGCCAGGGCCTCAGCCGTTCCTTGCCACTCTGTGTCGTAAATGGCATATTGGCAAGTTTATGCTTCTCATCAGACGGTTTTAATTTTGATTTTTGGGTCATTTTACTGAACTTTTGTTTTTTGGATTTTACATTCTCTCTACTATGACATTGGGCATCGGCCTTGGCAGATGACGTTGATGGCATTTCAATGTCTCGGCCATGACTAGTGGCAGCAGCTTCAGCACGAGGTGGAAGTGGATCTTGATCTTTCCCTATTTTACCATCCACATTTTTGTTCTCCATTTTTTGATGTGTGGAATTATATGCCAGTAATATTTCAATAGCAATGGCCTACTGTACCATACTGCTATATATTATATACTGGTGGTCAGTAAAATTATGCACTGTCCTCCTACTATATATACTGCGCACAACAACTAAAATGCACCACAGGTATGGATGGATAGTACACTTGACGACACAGAGGTAGGTAGAGCAGTGGACTACTGTACTGTACTGCTATATATTATACACTGGTGGTCAGCAAAATTATGCACTGTCCTCCTACTACTGCGCAAAACTTAAATGCACCACAGGTATGGATGGATAGTATACTTGACGACACAGAGGTAGGTAGAGCAGTGGACTACTGTACCGTACTGCTATATATTATATACTGGTGGTCAGCAAAATTATGCACTGTCCTCCTACTACTGTGCAAAACTTAAATGCACCACAGGTATGGATGGATAGTATACTTGACGACAAAGAGGTAGGTAGAAAAGTGGACTACTGTACCGTACTGCTACATTTTATATACTGGTGGTCAGCAAAATTATGCACTGTCCTCCTACTATATATACTGCGCACAACAACTAAAATGCACCACAGGTATGGGTGGATAGTACACTTGACGACACAGAGGTAGGTAGAGCAGTGGACTACTGTACCATACTGCTAAATATTATATACTGGTGGTCAGCAAAATTATGCACTGTCCTCCGACTACTGCGCAAAACTTAAATGCACCACAGGTATGGATGGATAGTACACTTGACGACACAGAGGTAGGTAGAGCAGTGGACTACTGTACCGTACTGCTATATATTATATACTGGTGGGCAGCAAAATTATGCACTGTCCTCCTACTACTGCGCAAAACTTAAATGCACCACAGGTATGGATGGATAGTATACTTGACGACACAGAGGTAGGTAGAGAAGTGGACTACTGTACCGTACTACTATATATTATATACTGGTGGTCAGCAACATTTTGAACTGTCCTCCTACTACATATACTGCGCACAACAACTTAAATGCACCACAGGTAGGGATGGATAGTATACTTGACGACACAGAGGTATGTAGAGCAGTGGACTACTGTACCGTACTGCTATATATTATATACTGGTGGTCAGCAAAATCATGCACTGTCCTCCTACTACTGCACAAAACTTAAATGCACCACAGGTATGGGTGGATAGTATACTTGACGACACAGAGGTAGGTAGAGCAGTGGACTACTGTACCGTACTGCTATATATTATATACTGGTGGTCAGAAAAATTATGCGCTGTCCTCCTACTATATATACTGTGCACAACAACTAAAATGCACCACAGGTATGGATGGATAGTATACTTGACGACACAGAGGTAGGTAGAGCAGTGGACTACTGTACCGTACTGCTATATATTATATACTGGTGGTCAGCAAAATTATGCACTGTCCTCCTACTACTGCACAAAACTTAAATGCACCACAGGTATGGGTGGTAGGTATACTTGACGACACAGAGGTAGGTAGAGCAGTGGACTACTGTACCGTACTGCTATATATTATATACTGGTGGTCTGCAAAATTATGCACTGTCCTCCTACTATATATACTGTGCACAACAACTAAAATGCACCACAGGTATGGATGGATAGTATACTTGACAACACAGAGGTAGGTAGAGCAGTGGACTACTGTACCGTACTGCTATATATTATATACTGGTGGTCCGCAAAATTATGCACTGTCCTCCTACTATATATACTGCACATAACAACTAAAATGCACCACATGTATGGATGGATAGTATACTTGACGACACAGAGGTAGGTAGAGCAGTGGACTACTGTACCGTACTGCTATATACTATATACTGGTAGTCAGCAAAATTATGCACTGTCCTCCTACTACTGCGCAAAACTTAAATGCATCACAGGTATGGATGGATAGTATACTTGACGACACAGAGGTAGGTAGAGCAGTGGACTACTGTACCGTACTGATATAATACTGGTGGTCACGGGTCAGCAAAATTCTGCACTGTCCTCCTACTATATACTACAATGCAGCACAGATATGGAGCGTTTTTCAGGCAGAGAACGTAGATATTATCAGCACACTGAGCACAGATATTTGCAAGCACACTGAGCACAGATATTTGCAGCACACTGAGCATAGATATTTGCAGCACACTGAGCACAGATATTTGCAGCACACTGAACACAACTGAGAGAACGCTGCACATGTCCTCTCCCTATCATCTCCAAAGCACGAGTGAAAATGGCGGCGACGCGCGGCTCCTTATATAGAATACGAATCTCGCGAGAATCCGACAGCGGGATTATGACGTTCGGGCGCGCTCGGGTTAACCGAACAAGGCGGGAGTATCCGAGTCTGCCTCGGACCCGTGTAAAATGGGTGAAATTCGGGGGGGTTCTGATTCCGAGGAACCGAACCCGCTCATCCCTAGTTCTATCACTGATAAGTTATTATAAAGTACTATGGGGGTCATTCTGAGTTGATCACTAGTTGCAGTTGTTCGCAGTGCAGCGATCAGGCTAAAAAACTGAAGTTCTGCGCATACGTATGTGGTGCAATGTGCACGCGCGACGTATGGGCACAATGTATGATGTAGTTTTGCACAGGGTCTAGCGATGCATTTCTGTGGCACTGCTTGCCGCAGAGTGATTGACATGAAGTGGGCATTTCTGGGTGGCAACTGACCGTTTTCAGGGAGTGTGCGGAAAAACGCAGGCATGGATGGGCGAACACTGGGCGGGTTTGTGACGTCAAATCCGGAACTGAATAGTCTGAAGTGATCGCAAGCGCTGAGTAGGTTTTGAGCTACTCTGAAACTACACAAAAAAATGTTGTAGCCGCTCTGCGATACAACTGTTTGCACTTCTGCTAAGTTAAAATACACTCCCAGTGGGCGGCGGCATAGTGTTTGCACGGCTGCTAAAAACTGCTAGCAAGCGATCAACTCGGAATGACCCCCTATATGTATTTAAGCTCATTATGCAAACAAAAAACAAAATAAAATAAAATATTTCAGGTACAATTTTAATACTGTACCTACACAAAATCTGAGAAATCTATTACAGTAAATATACAGTATATACAGATGCGTTCAGTGGGGGTTATTCAAAGTTGTTAGCAAACCAAAAAAGTTAGCAATTGGGCAAAACCATGTTGCACTGCAGGCAGGGCAGATGTAATATGTGCAGAGAGATTTAGATTTGGGAGGGTTATTTTATTTCTGTGCGTGGTAAATATTGGCTACTTTATTTTTACACTGCTATTTAGATTTCAGTTTAAACACACCCCACCCAAATCTAACTCTCTCTGTGTACATGTTACATCTGCCCCACAAGCGTAACATGGTTTTGCCCAATTGCTATCTTTTTTAGTTTGCTAACAACTCTGACTAACCCCCAGTGTCCATTTATCTTCATTTTGCCAATGATTATCTGGACAAAGCTATTTTGAAGGGGAAAAAAATCAAGAATATAATACTAACACTAGTGAGATAATTATTGAGTCTTCATATTTTTAATGCAAAACATAATTAGTCACACAGTAGAGTTCTAATAACAGTGTTGATTTGATCATCTTCATTTGAGTTTATGACTTCCTAAACAGCAGGAACAAGAGATGCTTGTTTTTATATGTATTTCTGCAAATAAACCAATAATGGTAATTTAGGCATGCAGTACTTGTAATCTACTTTACAGTGACAAAAAATAAAAACATGTACAGTATAACAATTATGTAAAGTAACAATATGTACTGAATGAGTTAAAATCTATCAATTATTCATGTAAAGTTGAACTTTTGTATATGAGCAAGATGTGTATGTACACCTGCGTTTTCATATCTGTATTTACATTAATTGAAAATCAGTGTATAATGCACATGGAACAATGATGCAATCATCATCATGCTGAAATTTGCTCAGTTTTATATAGGTGAACAAATTACATCTCACAGCTAAATAACCACTAGTGGGTTTTACCTATGGGCTGAAGCAAATCCACCTCCCCTAGTGGAGTGGCTTCCCATTGGAAACATTTCTACTAGTCACATGCCAGACAGGCATTCCCAGTGGGTTGTGTTTTCCTCATTGGAACTGACAATCTGGACTGAAATTACAGACACTGCTTCCAATGGGAAGTCACATCCCTGCTTTTATTACAACCCTACCCAGATTCTAGGGACTACAGCCAGGAATGAACATGCACGTCACACCTGGGGGCTGATTCTAAATCACATACAACTTACAATGTGTACAGATGTCACAGGTTTAAGCATATAGCATATAGCACATGCACCAGAGAATCAGCTTCTACACATGAACTGGATCAGGTATCTACACATAGATGGATATCACTGTCAACAGAACATACATTCATTGAAATGTGTAATAGTGGAATGCCCAGAACAGGCTCCCTGTCAAAGATCTGTCTGGCATACATCAATGGGAGGGTCTAAGCCCTTTAGTATGTCTATTTGGTCCCAATGTTATCAATCTGTGAAGTTTATGACTAAATCCATCCAGTAGAGAGCCCAGAACAAGTTCCCCGAGTAAAAGTTCTGCCCAGCATACACAGCCGTGAGGTCATCCAACTGGGACCCCAACAACTCCATTAGGCATCCCAGACCAATTGCCACCTCTCTGTGAAGCTTATGTGCAAATACATCCAATGGAAATCCCAGAACAGGCTCCCTGTTTCAAAGTTCTACCCTGCCATTCTGACTTGAGGTCCGATCGGGACTTAAACCTTTCCATTGGGCATCCCAGACCAACTTCCACCCTTTTGTGAAGTTTTTGTACAAATACATACAGTGGAAGGCCCAGAACAGGCTCCCCAGGTCAAAGCACTGTCTGGCGCATTCCGCCGTGAAGTTTGGCCTTGACCCCAACAAACCTGAAGCCTGGCCGGGATCCAAATGGACCACCTTGCATTGGTTTCATCCAAAGCAGTGGAGGGGTGCCCAAATTAATAAAAGACCACACAACCAGACCAAATTATATATATATATATATATATATATATATATATATATATATAGTACAGTATTTTGGAATTATTCATTAATCTTTATTATATAGAGTACATATCAGTTTGACCATCTATGTCCCTGCTTTCCTGTGCACTTCACTTATAAACAATGGCATAGTCAAGTGTGTGGGGGCAAATTGTGAATACCATGGCCCTGTGAGGATCTTATGTGGCATCCCACGTAGGGGAGCATGACTACTCCACCCCATGCCTGGTGTCACCATCATTATACCCCCTCAGCATCCTTAACAATCTTTTATCCCTTAAGACAATATTACTGTATTTACTGTATGTCAGTCCAGACCAGTTACAATATGTACATTTGGCAATAGAAGAGTGTGTATCATAAACATCATGCCATTTTGTAATTACAAGGCATCCCTCCTACTGTTGTGCACTGGCAAAAAATGTGGTGCATGTCAGTTTGACAATTAATTGATAAAGGAGTAATAAGAGTAGGATAAGTATAAGGCTTTTTACTTTTTGTTCAATTTATTCTAATATTTAGTTTAATAGAGGGGCTGATGCAATTTCAATATTTTTGATGGTATAAAAAGGGCATGTACAGAATGTCTGATGGAAATGTTTTAAATGCATTCATTTCTTACCTCCTCTATCATACCTTATTTATACTTTTTACTGATGTTGTGACTTTTATGTCCCACCTACAACATATTGTATCTATTTGTACCTTATTTTGACTCCGCCCCTCCTATATATCTTTTGTATGCATTTTGCACCTTTATATCTCCTGAAGCCCCAAGTTACAGTATATATATTTTCTTTATAATTTGATGACATTTCCTCTCCTCAATAGCCCCCATATATATTTTTTTCTTAATTGGGACATTTATCTATTGTACCATCTCTCTCCATATATATATATTTTCTTTTTTTTATAATATTTTTTTATTGGAGCAAATGTATTCAAACAGTGTACATAGTCCAAAAATAAGTCTTATAGTATAACAGCTTAACATGTAAGTCTAGGAACCTAGTGAGATAGTGTTTTAACACAGCATTGAAAATTTTGTGATAGCATATTATAGGATAGATTAGCAAAAGGCATATGGTAATCACAAGTTAAATGAAAAATACATTGCTCCAAACTCCTCCTTTTCCTCCAAATTTTCCAAACCAAAATGGGAAGAGCATGAGCTACGGCCGTAGTCCATGGTCATAAGATAAACTACAAACAAAAACACACACTGCCTATGTAGTGGAAACTATATTGCAAAATAATAATATAAGTTAAATATTCGGCTGTGGTCACCAGTCAAATAGTACTGCAGCTTGAAACTGAAACTAAAGGGTAAGCAGCACATAAACCATCTTTGCGCCATAACCAATAGGGATTCTAGTCATCTAAAAGCATGGTTAAAGTCATAAAGGTATGTCTAGTATGAGGAAGATGATAAGGGTTATGGGTAAGTAACCACCTCCTCATGTAACAGCCCCGAAAGGACCTAGAAATTGCGACAAAATAAAAACTGCAAGAGATGAAATGAGTTCCAAATATAGTGTACACAGATCAATCAATGAGTGCTGATGTGACCAATATGAAGCCGTCACCAATAGGATCTCAATGAGGCAGTGTGGGGCTGGTACCACAAAAATAATATGTGTTGTAGTGTTTAATGGCAGCTTAGAGGAGGTGAATCCACTGAACCGTACAGAGGAAATGGCCACCCCAACCATATCCGTGGGCTCAGAAGGAACAAACTCATCTCTGAGAGTAGGATCAGTGGGATCATCAATCTCTGAGTTATCCTGTGACAAGATAGGTGCTTCCATATTGTGAGAGCAATCAACCAAAGAAGCTCGTTCCCGATCAAAAACAGACAAAACATCACAATTTTTTTTCTCTAGGTAAGGTATGAGGCATCGGGACACCTCCTCAGCCAACTGGGCAGCGAAACCAATGGTCTCAGACATTATGTAAGTTTGACAAGTGCCAAGATACACTGGTGATTGATGTGAGTGAGGAGTATACACAAATAAAAGGCAATATCAAAACAATATGAATAGAGGGCAGAGCAGAAAGAACAGTGCACTAAATGTGTCAAAGCAATGCAGCATATATCTACTAGCAATATATTGTACAGCAGCCGAAGGCATGAAAATAGGACGATACTGTGGGCTGCAATTCTGTAAATACCCGGGTAACAGAACTAAAATTACAATCTGATGCAGGAAGTAAAAATAATCACAAGTCCTGTAGCACCTTTCTCTGTAGAGTCTTCAAAGAAGGCAATCATTTACAGGAGCCCAAGAGGAGGGCCTAATGAAAACAACAAAGAAATGAATAGCAGAAGTGGAGATGGGAATTGGGGGGGGGGGCGCAGAGACAAAGACAGTAGAAGGGGGGGGGATGAGAATTAAAGAGAGGAAACAAAAAAGACAAAAAGAGGGGGGGTTGCACTTCGACAGTCAGGTTCTCCAGCAAGTAATTTCACCACCGATAATATGGCATTGGAGTCAACAGTGCAAACAAAGTCTCGAAGGTAAATGCAGTATATAGTTAAGCCAGAGAGAAAACCTCGCTCAACTGTGATCCTTGTATTTCTAAGCAGGGATGGACCCGCCAGCTCCAACGTCCACTCACGAAGGCACGGACAGCGGCTCCAGTGGGCTCAGCGCTCTCTGTAGGGAAAGCGCTAGCAGCAAGGGTGAGCGCACAGCCACGGCGATCCGCTCGGGCACCTCCGGCGTAACAGATTCGGGTGGGTCATATAGGTCACAGCTGACTCGATTATCCCAACGATGCACCCGCGGGCGGTGGTCCCGACAGACGACAGGGGGACAGCCCGTGCTGCGCTCCAACCCCAGAAGGAGAGAGGTGGTAGGGTTCAAGGGGGCTCCCCCCGCCCAGCAGGTAGCAGCTCCGTAGACGTCAGTCCACCCTACCTCGGCTAGCAGCGCGAGGGACCAGGGGAGATGAAGGGGGGCAAGGTAGTCGGCGCTCCATAGCTCCAGGCACGTTCCTCCCGAGCTTCCACCAGAGTTAGGTAACGGTGTTAGGTGGGTCCAGGGGGGACAACACTTCTTCCGCCAGATAATGATAGCTCGTTCAGGAACGAGTTATGGAGCCGGCAGACAGACTCACAGTGAACGAGGGAGGGAGCACGCTACGCGCAGTGTCTCAGGCTGCCATGAGGGCCATCAGTGTCGGTGGCTGGACCCCAGTGGAATATAAGCACACCCCAACAAAAGTGACCTTAAAATGTTCCTCTCAGCTTGATCTCTGCAGGTGGTTGATTATAATATCAAATTAAGCAGGATTTAAGCAGGATGGGCACTGATTATGCAGGTCGTTGTAGGGAGCTCAGTTAAAATGCGGCCATACTGGATGCCCCGCCCACCGGAAGTCATATATATTTTCTTAATAAATCATTGCCATTTCAATAAATTTATAGCATTTTCTCAATACAGTATATTATAAGTTCATAAAGAGATGTGGGGACATGTTTCAGTGTATCTTTAATATCTACTTAACATAATACTGTAGGGGTTTTCAACAAAACTAAATTTGCTATTTGCATAATAAAAAGTATGGGTATGGTGTAACAAAGCATATAAGAGCATTTCTTAATAATAAAAAATAACACATATATGCAAACAAAAAATAAAATATAGGCTTATTTTATAACTTCTTTTGGTGGCTTAATCTCAAAAGCAAGAAATATGAACCAGCAGTTAAGGAGATATAATGGTAGTGTCCAGGTATGTAATGTCCTAATACATTTCATCCAGTAGGGATTCATTAGGGAAATATATATATAAAAAGACCAATATAAATAATTATGAAAGTATACTGTGAATATTGCTATGCAGTCATGATAAGTGTATGTATACCTATAACAGTATGCACAATGTCCACATTGAAAGGTTTAACATGTTAATTATCAATCAACACAAAAAAATCTTAACCTAATATAAACACAAATGGGAAATACAAAGGAAAGCATAACTGCATGACATTAATTAATATAGGTTGTCCTCTTTCATTATCAAATTGAAATTGTATGTTATTCAGTAGACCAAATGAAATTGTCAATAAATAATATGAATAGTTTGAGGGTTCAATTTGCAAGTAGCCAACCACTAACAGCATATCATTGCACCGGAATACATATGATATACTGACCGTCAGGATGCTGGCTGTCCATATCCCGACAGCGGCATCCCACCCACCAGAATGCCGACAGCGGGGAGAGTGCAAAGAGTCCCCTTGCTGGGTTTTGGCTTGCCACAGGATCTATATCAACTCTATGGGTGTTGTGGACACCCACAATTGGGAATAGTCCTGTTTTGCTGGGATTCTGGCTGGCGGCATTGCTTGCTGGTGGGATTCCAGCATCGGAGTCCTGACCGCCGAAACCCAACAGCCGGCAAATTAAACAGATCCCCAATGCACCAGCCTACCAGCACCTTCAAGAGATATAAGAGAAATTCTGTAGGAAGGGGACAAGCAGCTACAAACACACTTAAAATTGGAAAAAGTGGCACAAATATAGTCTGATAGACTGCTAACCACAAAAATATATATTTGCTCTTACCTGTCTGTTATTAATTTAACAGTCCACAGCAATCTAACAATACAAGTGTATTGTTAGCCTGAATTTAAATGCATTAAAATAGTGTGACAAGAACACTGGGCTAGTGTTTGAGGGCAGGTATGTTTGTTCCAGGTTCTTGACTTACATGTTTTAGAAAATGAAAACTTCTAGGAAAATGCTTTTGTTTTGTTAGAACCTCTTCAGTTTGCTGGAAAAGCTGGATAAGGGCCCTGAGAGAGAGCTAGGGCGAGTTCCAGACATTGGACCCAGTTCGGATCTTTGGCCTCACAGAGGGCTAATCAGGGCTTTCAGCTGTGCAAGAGTCTTATAGGGCTTCTAGCCTGATTAGGGTGTGCAGACTGCCTGGGAAGACTGCAGGATCTCTGTGAGAGAAACACGCTTCCTGATACAAGTGAGCTATACAGTGTTTACTGGAGAACTCTGTGTTTTTGTTTAATGATAGTTAGGAACATCTTGTGTTTAGTTAGTTAGTTTAGTTGTGTTTAGTTAGTGCCGGACAGGCAAGGTATTGTCTTTTGCTGTTTGTTTTATTTTCTGTATAATAAAACTGGCTGGGGCCAGTTGTACCGGAAACTGGACTTGTGTGGTTCCTCAGCTGCTGCATGCTGCCATTCTTCCAAGGAAACGGCACCTTGTACCCTTACAGTGTTACAACATGGTGGAGAATGCAAGCACTCCGTTCTGCGCATAAGTTAAAGCAGCAGCTTTGTGAGGCCTGCAGAAAACGGTGGTTTATGCAGATACAGCCCAGTGTGAAGTTATTGAGACTCGCCCTGAGGATTTGATATGTGTCCTGGGTGAAAGCAGCTACAAAGCCGCCTGAAAAATCTGTCGACATGGAGGAACTGCTTAAAGCCTTGCTGCAAGCTACAGCGGCTCAGCAGGAGGCCAACAGACAGCAGCAGGTGGCAATGGAGGAAAATTGGAGACAACAGCAGGTGGCAATGGAGGAAAATAGGAGAAAACAGCAGGCAGCTGTTGACGATCTTTACAGGCAACAGCGTCAGGATAGAGAGGCCTTAACAGAAGTGGTGCAGAGCCTTGCAGCCCGGATTGGAGATGTGGCCGTCAGTGCTCCGACCAGTCTAGTTTTATACGGGCCAGTCACTTCCTGCAGAAAATGACAGAGGCTGATGATGTGGAGGCCTACCTGACCACGTTTGAAAGGACTGCCGAGCGTGAGAACTGGCCGAAAGCACAGTGGGCAAGTCTGCTGGCACCTTTTCTGTCTGGTGAGCCCCAAAAAGCGTACTTTGATTTAAGCCCTGCTGAGGCTCGGGACTATGATAAACTAAAGACTGAGATCCTGACCTGCCTGGCAGTCACGCTGTCAGTATGAGCACAACGGGTGCACCGTTGGGTGTACGTCATGGAGAAGTCTCCTCGCTCCCAGATGCATGACCTTATTCAGCTAACAAAAAAATGGTTACAGCCAGAGACATTAACTGGTCCCCAGATGGTTGAAAGAGTCGTCATGGACCGCTACTTGAGATCTTTGCCCATGGTCCTGCGCAAGTGGGTGAGCCATGGAAACCCGGGTACTGCTGACCTATTAGTGTACATGGTAGAGAGGTATTTGGCAGCAGAGGAACTACTGATGACCACCCAGCAACCCATAGATCCTCGACAGCGCCCTTCAGTAAAGACTGGTAAGACTGTTCCGTGGGAAAATGTTGCTGGGCGGTTAAGAGAACGCAAGGCTGGAGAGACTGTAAACACTGGCCCTGGAGACAGGCCAATGGGGCTAGAACGGTCTATGCTGCCCAAACGGGTTGATAATCGTGTGGTTAAATGTTTTAGGTGTGGTATGCCAGGTCATGTTATTGCCAATTGCCCAGTCACGCAAGAACCCATGCAATGTGATGCTGCCTTTGAATGTCGCAGAATGTCTTTCTTTGCTAGGTTAGCCTGTACTGTGGTACCTTCACCTGAGCTGGAAAAACAAATGTGTGATGTGTTCTTAGAGGGTAACCGGGTAGAGGCCTTGCTAGATTCAGGAAGTTTAGTTACCCTCGTGAAAGCGGGGTTAGTGAACCCCTTAAAGGTCCAGCAAATTCCTATTGGGGTAACTTGCATACATGGGGATACCCAACATTATGTTACTGCTGAAGTGAATATAGAAACTTGTTGTGGGTCAGAAATTGTTAAAGTAGGACTGGTCCCCACCTTGGTGCATGATGCCATAATAGGGAGGGATTTTCCTCATTTTTGGAAACTGTGGGAATCACGTTTATCAATAGATGTGAGAAGTATAGAGCCAGTTGATAATACCGGTGATTTCATGGATGTACTAAAGTGTCTTCAGAACTTTCTGACCCTTTGCCTTTTGCTAGTTTGGTTGGGGAAGGGACAGATGGGGAATCCAGTGAAGACCCTCTTGCTGGGAACAGAGACATAGTAGTTAGAACTGAAAGCGTGCCTGACCTGGAGGTAAAGAAGGATCTGTTTGCGTCTGAACAGTTAAAGGATCCTACCTTGATAAAGGCTAGAGAGAATGTTAAGATTGTTAATGGGGAACCTTTGGTACCAGGTGACAGGGTTACATATCCCCACATGGCCATCTGTAATGAGCTCTTGTACCACATTGTCAAAAGGGGTGAGGACGTGGTGGAACAGCTGGTAGTTCCCCAGCCTTATCGGAGAACGGTAATAGATTTAGCTAATAGTCACGTTACCGCAGGACATTTAGGGCCAGAAAAAACCACTGAAAGAGTTTTACAAAGGTTCTTTTGGCCAGGTGTTTATAAAGAAGTGTCTGAATATTGTTCTTCCTGTCCTGAATGCCAGTATCATGCCCCTAGACCCCATTTCAGAAGCCCACTAGTTCCCATGCCTATAATAGAGGTCCCGTTTGACAGAATAGCCATGGATCTCGTGGGGCCCTTGTTAAAGTCAGCTCGGGGCCATCAGTATATCCTGGTAATTATGGACTATGCTACTCGATATCCTGAGCCTGTCCCTTTACGCACTATCACAACCAAGGCGATAGCTAGGGAGCTGGTGCAGGTTTTTAGTAGAGTGGGAATACCAAAAGAAATTTTGACTGACCAAGGTACTCCATTTATGTCAAGGATCATGAAAGAATTGTGCAAATTATTTAAGGTCACTCACCTCAGGACGTCCATCTACCATCCCCAAACTGACGGGTTGGTGGAAAGGTTTAATAAAACATTAAAAAGTATGTTAAAAAAGGTTGTTGAGAGAGATGGGAAAAACTGGGATTGTTTGTTGCCCTACTTGTTAATGGCCATCAGAGAAGTTCCTCAGTCCTCTACGGGGTTTTCTCCATTTGATTTGTTGTATGGTAGACACCCCAGAGGGCTGTTGGACATTGCCAAAGAGACGTGGGAAGGACAGCCCACTCCTTATAGAAGCGTTATTGTACATGTAACACAAATGCAGGATAGGATTGCAGCCGTGGTACCTATTGTCAGAGAGCACATGGAACAGGCCCAAAGTGCTCAACAGAGGGTCTATAACCGGAATGCCAAGATACGGGTATTTGCTCCTGGAGATAGAGTTCTTGTTTTGGTACCCACTGTGGAAAGCAAATTCCTAGCTAAATGGCAGGGTCCATTTGAGATTAGGGAAAAAGTGAATGAGGTTAATTACAAAGTATACCAGCCGGGAAAGAGAAAACCCAAACAAATCTACCATGTTAACTTAATCAAACCCTGGAAAGATAGGTTGTCTCTGTCAGCGGAGCCTTGCCCTTCGGTGTCTTCACCTCGGTTGCTTCCAGCAGTAAAGGTATCAGAGACATTATCAGCTGATCAGAACAATCAGGTTAAAGAATTTCTCATCCAAAATAGGGAGATATTTTCAGAGCTGCCTGGCCGAACGACCATAATAAAACATGACATTGTCACAGAACCAGTGGTCAGGGTTCATTTAAAGCCATATAGGATTCCTGAAGCTCAGCGAGAAGCTGTTTCTAAATAAGTTAAAACCATGTTAGAACTTGGAGTCATAGAGGAATCTAACAGTGAGTGGTCCAGTCCCATAGTTCTCATCCTGAAGCCCGACGGTAGCATACGCTACTGTAATGACTTTCGTAAGTTAAATGAGGTGTCCAAGTTTGACACATACCCCATGCCCCATGTGGATGAGCTTATAGAAAGACTGGGAACAGCCAGGTTTCTCACCACGTTGGACCTGACCA
Organism: Pseudophryne corroboree; assembly: GCF_028390025.1. NCBI lineage: Eukaryota > Metazoa > Chordata > Amphibia > Anura > Myobatrachidae > Pseudophryne > Pseudophryne corroboree. The sequence goes on along the minus strand of NC_086444.1, from coordinate 927,272,432 downwards.
AAGGTTACTGGCAAATACCTTTATCTGATAGCGCAAAAGAAAAAACAGCCTTTTCGGTTCCGGAGGGGCTGTACCAGTATAAGATGTTACCCTTTGGGTTGCATGGGGCTCCAGCACCCTTTCAACGGGCGATGGATAAAATTTTGAGGCCCCATGGAAAATATGCAGCTGCCTATTTGGATGATGTGGTAATTCACAGTACAGACTGGGGGTCCCATTTGGTTAAAGTGCAAGCAGTACTGGACTCAATCAGAGAGGCAGGGTTAACTGCTAACCCAAAGAAGTGCTGCCTCGCAATGGAGGAGGTCAAATACTTGGGCTTCACCATAGGCAGAGGTCTGATTAGGCCCCAATTGAATAAAATTTATGCTATTCAAAACTGGCCTCGTCCAGTGAATAAAAAACAGGTAAGGGCTTTTTGGGGAATAACTGCGTAATATAGACGGTTTATTCCCAATTTTGCGGCCACAGCGGTGCCGTTGTCAGACCTTACCAAAGGGAAGCAGTCAAATATGGTGAAATGGAACCCTGATGCAGAAAAAGCGTTCCAAGCGTTAAAAGTGGCTTTGTGTTCACAACCGGTATTGATAACACCAGATTTTTCAAAAGAATTTGTGGTACAGACAGATGCCTCAGAGGTAGGGATAGGGGCTGTGTTGTCCCAAACCAGAGATGGGGACGAACACCCTATCATTTATTTGAGTAGGAAACTCAATGAGCATGAAAAAAGGTATTCCATTGTGGAAAAGGAGGCTTTGGCCATTAAGTGGGCACTAGATACCTTGAGATATTACCTCTTGGGTAGACAATTCAGACTAGTGACAGATCATGCCTCTTTAAAATGGATGTATGTAAATAGAGGCAAGAATGCTCGTGTAACTAGATGGTTTCTAGCGTTGCAGGATTTTAAGTTTACTGTCGAACATAGACAGGGTACACAATTGGCCAACGCAGATGCATTGTCCCGCATCTTCTTTTTGGGGGCTACAAGTGTTCCGGCCCCTAGGTCGAAACAGGGCAGGGGGATATGTGACAAGAACACTGGAATAGTGTTTGAGGGCAGGTATGTTTGTCCCAGGTTCTTGTCTTACATGTTTTAGAAAATGAAAACTTCTAGGAAAATACTTTTGTTTTGTTAGAACCTTTTCAGTTTGCTGGAAAAGCTGGATAAGGGCCCTGAGAGAGATAAGGCGAGTTCCAGACAATGGGCCCAGTTCGGATCTTTGGCCTCACAGAGGGCTAATCAGGGCTTTCAACTGTGCAAGAGTCTTATAGGGCTTCTAGCCTGATTAGGGTGTGCAGACTGCCTGGGAAGACTGCAGGATCTCTGTGAGAGAAACACGCTTCCTGATACAAGTGAGCTATACAGTGTTTACTGGAGAACTCTGTGTTTTTGTTTAATGATAGTTAGGAACATCTTGTGTTTAGTTAGTGCCGGACAGGCAAGGTATTTTCTTTTGCTGTTTGTTTTATTTTCTGTATAATAAAACTGGCTGGGGCCAGTTGTACCGGAAACTGGACTTGTGTGGTTCCTCAGCTGCTGTATGCTGCCATTTATCCCAGGAAATGGCACCTTGTACCCTTACAGTGTTACAACAGTAAATAAAAGCACATATTTTGAGCTTATACTTACACACAACTGAATTTCAAATGCCTTTAGGCAACACAAAGTCAAGTTGTTTTTATGATCTAAATAATCTAATGTAGAAAGCTTTTTCTCATGTGCTAATATCACCATTTTTTAAATTGCTATTTGATTGTTCATAAAAGTCATGCTGACTTGAACTAATTTATACAAGAAGAAACAGTTTCATGCTTTAGGCAAATTTATTAAAACGTGTTTAAATGTTTTATAATATCATACAGTATATGTTTCATTCTATGCACCCATTATTATTTTTTTGTTGTCTCAATTAATTAAATGTTTAATTTTTTCAGTTATCATATGTTTTCAGTATACCATATTATTAATACAGTTTATACTTTATTTTACTTACTGTAAGTTTATCAATGTAGACAGCAAAAGTAATTTGTAATAGTTTCCATATTTAAAAATATAATTGATGAAATTTGTGATTCAGTAAAAGAGAATTATTAATCCAAAACTCCTTCACCAGTCCACATGGCATTATTGACCGTCGATCCACAATTGATACACATTCACCGACATTAAGGAAAGAAAATATGCCCCAAATTGTGCACACTTGGTGGGTACATTTTTAAAGCAAGAAAACAGTTATGTAAAATAGTGATTGTGTCAATGCTTGCCTCTATTTATGTATTTACAATCTGCCATCAGGAAACGTTTTTGTATAAACAACTATTTTATTACTGGTTACCAGCAAGTCAAAATGACAGAATAACATAATAGTAATGTCAGTGCAAGCAGCTGTGCATGCATGAATGGAGCAACACTTGAGGTGTGGAGCAGCATTAGCTTTCTATTATATAGGATACAGTGGCAGGATAGCACAGTGGTTAGCATTGTTGCTTCTTATTCTGGGTGATCAGGGCCCTATATGCATAGATTTTTTTCCAGATGCTACAGTTTTCTTACTGTACATAGGTCTATTCATCATTAATTACTTTAAGTGAAAGTACTGTATATATTACCTATAATTATAAAAATAATAAACATGACCTACTGATTACATACAGTTGGAAATGCTGGAGATGTTACTGATATCACATGCTTAACTTGCAGTTCTGATGTGATCCACCATTCCCATACAAAAGTTATCAAAAAGTTTATCAAATTTCAAAAACTGCAGGTATTTGGAGTTTCATTGTGTTTTAACTAGAAAAAAATATATGTAAACTGTTACGCCTAAGGATTGAGGTTGGCTTGTGTAGGCATGTGAGGCTGAAGCAGGAACTACTAAGGTGTAGATCAGGGGTGGCCAAAAAGGTAGATCACGATCTACCGGTACCTCGTGGAGCACCTAACGGTAGATCGCGACCAACCTAACGAAACTTAACCAGCTCCCAGTATCCCACTAATGCAGCGTGCCAGTGACATCATGACACTGTGAGAAGCCCACCACCACTGCTTCTCTTCCTTTGACCCCTAGCCTGCCTATCATGGCGTGCTGTCATAGGGAGCTGCTGTTCCGCCTGGCTGCCTGTTCGGTAGGTAGTGTTTGGCGGTGTTATTGAAGATTTATATGGAGAAGGTGGAGGGAGGAGGAACGGGGTCTGAGGCAATGAAATATATGTTTTAATTTTTTGTAGGAGACAATTTTTTTTTACTTGTATGGGCAATTTTACTACTGTGTGGGGGCAATGTATTTTTACTACTGTGTGGGAGCCAATGTGTTTGAAGTTTTTACTTGTGGGGGGCCAATTTGTTATGTTGGGTGAGAAAGTACCTACACCCTGAGCATCGAGGAGGTCATACCCCCTTTTTATTATGCCTTGCCCCCTTTTTGGGCATGCATCTGTGGCGCACGCTTTTGTCCAACCTAGATAGAAAATGAAAGCTTTTCAGCTTTCAAAGTAGATCACCAACTACAAAAGTCTGGCCACCCCTGGTGTAGGTGAAGCTGGGAAGTTTGATCCAACTTTTCTTCACAGATTATGGAATGAGAGTTGGCAGAGAATCTGCTGGTAGTATGTGAGGTGAGAGTCTTTGGAGTTCTAGTGGCAGCTAGCCCAAAGGCACAGACAGTAAAATAATAAACTTTATTGATACTAGGGATGTAGTTGTTCTGACCATCTAGGTAGCATAGCTGTTGTGATAACTGAAGGGATTGAAGAGCTTGAACTGAGCTAGAACAGTATTGTGGCAGAGTTTGCAGCAGAGTTGAAAGCAGACAGAGAGCACTTTTGGACTGATACTGATAATAGGACACACCAGCCCCTGTATGTTATACTGGGTTAATTTAATTAACACTGGGGCAAACCGCACTGGATAAATGGACAGAGCACCCCTTTCAGATACAGCAGACAGAGCACCCATGGACTGATACAGCAGACAGAGCACCCCTTTCAGATACACCAGCCACATGCCAGTCAGACAACATGGTACTGAGATGGACATGTCCGTTCAGTTCACTCTCAACAGCCGAAATGAAAATGGCGCCAATCACTGGGGACCTTTATAGAAACCAAAACCTTCAAGAATCCGACAGCATGATGATGATGTTTTGCCTCAATTTGGGATCCAATTAAGGTGGGAAACGCCAAGCCGGGCTCTGATACGGACTCGGATCCCAAAGTTCGGGTAGGTCCGGTTCTCGGAGAACCGGACCTGCTCATCTCTATTAAAAACATTTCTGACCTGGTTCAGATGGTCTGTTTGCTGATGATTATTAAAGTTCCAAAAAACACCTAGGAGTAAATTCACTAAAGGTTGGCTTGACGTTTTTGTAATTGGTAATTTTTTTGATTAATTTTGCAAATTGACCATTTACTACAGGCAAATCTGAAAGAATAACAACCAAAAAAACAATTTTAGAACATTGGACTATCAATTATCAATGTTTTTACATACAGTATACTAGAATAGGATACACAAATTTATTAGTGGTTATTTTAAAAATGACCAAAAAGCTGGCTGGAAAACAACAAAAAGCCCAGACAAACAATAGACCTGTCTGGTAGGTGAGTTTGAGAGAAGCAATGCATAGATTTTTTTTTATTTGTGCAGGCTTTGTTATATTACAATGTAAGTAATGGGGTATTTCTTTATTTTCTTTTAAATGTGATTGCTCCCCCAATCGGTAACCAGTCCTAGACCTCACAGCCTGGGCTTGAACATGTGGGGAAAAATGGTGTGGGTTCCCCATATTTTCCTCTAAGTAGTGCTGTGCCAAACCAGCCAGGGGAATAATGCTATAGGGAGACATACAGCATGGGGTCCCCTTGTCATATAACATTAACCAGCCGCAATCTAGGCAGGGTTGGCCTGGTATTCTTTAGAAATTTGGAACACCACAAAAAAATGGGGTCCCCCATCCTGAGGATAACAAAGGCCTGTGTTGAAGCCAGGGCTTTACCCCACAACCCATGATTACAAGGTAAGAGGAATTAACAGTAGCCCAGTCTAGGGAGGACAAAGTGAGTGGATGAAAGTCTATATTTTCTCCAGGGTAGGTCTCTGGAGATTTTGTGAAAATATTTTAAAGGTGAAAGCAGCAAAACTGGAGTCTGTGGATTTTGAAGATAAAAGCAGGGAATCTCCAAGACAGTTACTTTTGGAACAGAAGAAATGTTGATGTTGTCTATTGCTAGCAATTGTTAATATCAGAAACACTGTATTAATTTGATTATGTGTAATCCCTAAACTTAAAGTGTTTTAATTAGAGATGAGCGGGTTCGGTTCTCTGAGAACCGAACCCTACCGAACATCATGTCCGAGCCCGGATCCGAGTTCAGCTCGGGACTTCCCGCCAGACACGGAAACCAGAATGAGGCAAAATGTCATCATCCCTCAGATTCTCGTGGGTTTTGGATTCCATATAAGGAGACACCATTTTCACTCCAATCCTGGAGAGTATAGCTAGAGGACATTTCTCCTCAGTGTCTGTCTATGTGGGAAAATGGTGTGGCGACCTTCTCTTATGTGTCATTCCAGTGCTGTCTTGTGCTGCATCAGTCCAGTGGTGATGTCTTGTGCTGCATCAGTCCAGTCACAGTGGTGTGTCCTGTGCTGCCATAAGTCCAGTGCTGCTGTATAAGTCCAGTGCAGTGGAGCTGTGTTGTGCTGCATCAGTCCAGTGGTGGTGTCCTGTGCTACCATAAGTCCAGAGCTGCTTCTGTAGAAGTCCAGTGCAGTGGTGCTGTGTTGTGCTGCATCAGTCCAGTGGTGGTGTCCTGTGCTGTCATAAGTCCAGTGCAGTAGTGTTGTGTTGTGCTGCATCAGTCCAGTGGTGGTGTCCTGTGTGCCATAAGTCCAGTGGTGGTGTCCAGTGTTGCCATAAGTCCAGTGATGCTGCTGTATAAGTCCAGTGCAGTGGTGGTGTCCTGTGATGTCATAATTATAGTGGTGATGTCCTGTGCTGCCATAAGTCGAGTGCTGTGACCGTATAAGTCCAGGGGTACTGCCGTATAAGTCCAGTCCAGCAGTACTGCCATATAAGTCCAGTGGTATTTGCCGTATAAGTCCAGTCCAGTGGTAATGCCGTTTAAGTCCAGTGGTACTGCCGTATAAGTTCTGTGGTACTGCCATATAAGTCCAGTGGTACTGCCGTATAAGTCTAGTGGTACTGTCGTATAAGTCCAGTGATATTGCCATATAAGTCCAGTGGGACTTTCATATACATCCAGTGGTACTGCCATATAAGTCCAGTGATACTGCCGTATAAGTCCAATGGTACTGCCGTATAAGTCCAATGGTACTGCTGCATAAGTCCTGTAGTACTGCCGTATAAGTCCAGTGGTACTGCCGTATAAGTCCAGTGGTACTGCCGTATAAGTCCAGTGGTACTGCCGTATAAGTCCAGTGGTACTGCCATATAAGTCCAGTGAAACTGCAGTATAAGTCCAGTGATACTGCAGTATAAGTCCAGTGGTAGTGCTGTATAAGTCCATTCCAGTGATACTGCCGTATATGTCCAGTGGTACTGCCGTATAAGTCCAGTGATGCTGCTGTATAAGTCCAGTAATACTGCTGTATAAGTCCAGTGGTACTGCCATATAAATCCGGTGGTACTGCAGTATAAGTCCAGTCCAGTGGTACTGCCACATAAGTCCAGTGATACTGCTGTATAAGTCCAGTGATACTGCCGTATAAGTCCAGTGGTACTGATGTATAAGTCCAGTAAAACTGCCATATAAGTCCAGTCCAGTGGTACTGCCGTATAAGTCCAGTGGTACTGCCGAATAAATCCAGTGGCACTGCTGTATAAGTCCAGTGGTACTGCCATATAAGTCCAGTGATACTGCAGTATAAGTCCAGTGATACTGCCGTATAAGTCCAGTGGTACTGCCGCATAAGTCCAGTCCAGTGGTGCTGTCTTGTGCTGCATCAGTCCAGTTGTGGTGTCTTGTGCTGCCATAAGTCCAGTGGTGGTGTTTTGTGCTGTATATTATTTACTCCAAATAAAAGGGTTATATACTTATATTATTATCCAAATAACTTTTACAGTGTCTGCCCTGTGTGGTGTAGGGGTACACTCACCTGTGCTGCATATTATTATAATAGTTCCAAATAAAAGAGTTATCATTATCCAAATTATTTTTACAGGGTTTGCCCTGTGTGGTGTAGGGGTACGCTCACCTGTGCTGCATATTATTATAATAGCTCCAAATAAAAGGATTATTATTATCCAAATTATTTTTACAGGGTTTGCCCTATGTGGTGTAGGGGTACGCTCGCCTGTGCTGCATATTATTATAATAATTCCAAATAAAAGGGTTATTATTATCCAAATTATTTTTACAGGCTTTGCCGCATGTGTGTGGTTTAGGGGTATGCCCCCCTGTGCACCAATATTGTGTGTGTAATACAATTGGGCAAATTCCAGCAAATCCCATTTTTTGCACATACAATTAATTTGGTGGTGCAGATTTTTTTGAGCAATGACAGGGGCATGCAGGATATGCTTTCGGTGGGCCAAAAATTTGCGGACCAATTTCGACATTCAGCAACTGCATGCCACTCCTAGATGGGCCAGGTGTTTGTGCCACATACTTGTGTCGCTTAGCTTAGCTATCCAGCTACCTCATTGCACCTCTTTTTCTTCTTTGCATGATGTGCTGTTTGGGGCCCATTTTATTAAATCTGCCATCCTTTCTGACACTGCAGTGCCACTCCTAGATGGGCCAGGCGTTTGTGCCGCACACTTGTGTCGCTTAGCAAAGTCATCCAGCTACCTCGGTGCAACCTTATGGCCTACAAACAATATTGTGAGGTGTGAGGTGTTCAGAATAGACTGGAAATGAGTGGAAATTAATGTTATTGAGGTTAATAATACTGTAGGATCAAAACTACCCCCAAATTCTGTAATTTTAGCTGTTTTTGTGTTTTTAAAAAAATCATCCAGATCCAAAACCAAAACTAAAACCCGAAAAGGTGGTTTTGACAAAACCAATCCAGATCCAAAACCAATACACTAAACACGAAAAGTGCCTGCCGCACATCTCTAGTTTTAATTAAACTCAGTGATGTGGATCTAAAAGTAAATTAATTACAATAAATACACCCCAAGACATGATCTCTTTAGCAAAGTGCACTAGATATGCAGCACAAAAAATCTTGGTTTTACTCTTGTGGCACCTATTTTGTTCCCCACAATATTTCAAATCTAATGCCTATTTGGCACACTCAGACAATGACACTGAAAACTATAAAAATGTTAGACTTAAGATGAAAGGGCAATTATGGGCAATTATGGCCTTCTAATACTTTCACTATATTAAACTTACAAGTCTCATTCTTGTGTTAAAATATTAAATGAGTGCCTTTTGTGTGCTTTTTTAAATTGAAAAACTATGGGGGAAATTCAGACCTGATCCCTTGGCAGCGATTTTTTTACAGCCCAGCCATCGGATAGTCGCCGCCTACGGGAGGACTGTATTTTAGCTGTGCAAGTGTGCGACTGCATATGTAGCAGAGCTGCACAAACTGATTTTGTGCAGTCTGCGCAGTGCAGGACTTACTTAGCCGCTGCGATAACTTCAGCCTGTCTGGGACTGGATTTGACGTCAATGCTTGGACACGCCTATTTTTTCCTGGACACTCCTTGAAAAAGGCCAGTTGCCACCCACAAATGCCCTCTTCCTGTCAATCTCCTTGCGATCGCCAGGATGTTCAGAATTTTTGCACCATCCCGTCGCTGACCAGTGATCCCTGTTGCTGCAGTCCATCGCTCCTGCACATTGCGGTGCATACACATGCACAGTTCAGAACTGATCGCAGGCTGTTAGAAAATGCAGCCTAGTGATCAGGTCTGAATTGGCCCCATTATCTTATAAATACCTTTCTCCACTAAAGTGCATGTGGAATGTGAAAAATCTATATAACAAAACTAAGTGGAGATAAACATAAGGGAGTAGCAGGAGAGAAAGACTCAAAGAAAAAAGAAAAGGGGAAAGCAGATGGGGAAGGGGGGTCAGAGGGATAAAGAGAAACAGACAGTGGGGGTAAGAGAGATATTGTAGATGTACAGATAAAGCCAGCCAGAAGAGTAAGATCATGTAAAAGTGTGGGGGACAGGAGGAGAATAAATTATGGCAGAGAGTGCTGAGGAAAGATATTAGGAGGAGAGGAAACAAATACAGTTGAGGCAACCACAATGCCAACTGCTAAGATGTACCATAGAAAAGTAAGAGGTAGAACTGAGTTTTACCAACTAAGAGCTCTGTAGCTCAAAGCTACAGTACTGTTATGATTCCTGTACTCCAGACCGGAGGAGATCTTATGGCAGGGATCTGAGTACAGGAAAATAAGCTGGTTGTGGGAGCTGGATAGCCTAGTAACCCCTGGCGCCCTAACTCCGTTGTCTCGCCCGTGTTATCAGAAATCCCCTGCGAGACTATGGTTGCTTGAGCCCATGGCAGCCGCGTTCGAAGGGCGGATTATGTCTGCCCAACCCCGATGCCCCCGCAGGTCTTAATGGGAGACAAGGGGAAGTCCGAGACAGGGTGATAACAAGGGGCCCTCTGACTAAGCAACCAGGCCAGGGGTTACAAGCTAACTAACTAAATCAAAAGGTATGTGCGGACTAGCCACCAGGAAAAAGGACAACCAAGGATCCACTGATCCGACACTCCTATCCGGCACCGCCGGACACCAGAGTGGATCTGTGGAAGCGGAATCCTCCGCAAAGCTCCAGAACACAATTAAACAAAATAATAAACAGAAGCGGACAAGCCGCAACACACGGCTGCGCCGCGACTCACGAACACCACCAGATGTTAAAGGTGCTCGGTCAGACTCCAGGAACAGATGGTAACTTCCGAGTACAGGATCTCTGAGGACAGGAACAACCGAAAAGACCGGGACTGGGAACTCTCTGCAGCAGACACAGGCAAACAGGAAGCTATCACCGGCGTCTGTAAGAAGTCCTGAGGGTGCCTTTATTCAGGCACCCTCCAATCAGGATCCAGACAGGACAATCAAATAGAAATGCCGTGCAGCTTGCATGCTGCACGGCCAGCACATAATCAGGGTAATGAGAATAGGCCCAGCAACGGGGAACGCGGCTGAACGTGGCATCCCCGTTGCTAAGGTCAGAGCGGCTCTGTGCGCCCGGCGTCTTAGCGTTGCCAGGGAGCCGGCGGCTGAACGCGCACGGCGTCCCTGGTTGCTAGGCGCCGGGCCGCACGGCCGAGCGGACCCCGTCGCCTAACAGTACCCCCCCCTTGAGGAGGGGTCAAGGAACCCCTAAAGCCAGGTTTCCGAGGAAATTCACGAAAAAATGCCCTTTTGAGCTTTGGGGCATGAAGGTCTTCATCCAGGACCCACGACCTTTCCTCTGGCCCATAACCTCTCCAATGCACCAAAAAATAAAGCCGACCCCGGGACAACTTGGAATCGAGAACCTTCTCAACCAAGAACTCTTGCTGACCCTGTACATTAACTGGTGATCTCCCCTGAGATTTTTTACGAGGAAATCTGCTGGACGAAACATATGGTTTAAGCAATGAGCAATGGAAGGTATTTCCGATCCGTAAAGTTTTTGGTAAACGTAACCGGAAAGCAACTGGATTGACTTTTTTGATAATGAGAAATGGTCCAATATATCTAGGACCCAATCTGGCTGAGGTTTGTCGAAGTTTGATGTTGCGAGTCGACAACCACACCCTGTCTCCTACTTTAAAAGTGCACGGCCGCCGGAGCCTGTCAGAAAATTTTTTTTCCCGGAAAGCTGCTTTTCTGAGAGCCAGGTGCACTTTTTTCCAAATAAGTTTAAGATGAGAGGTCAGGGCCAGAGAGGAGACAGAGGAATGTTGAAAAAATGAATTAGCTCTGGGGTGGAAACCAAAAACTGCAAAAAATGGAGACACATTGGTGGAGGAATGACAGGCATTATTATAAGCAAACTCCGCCAATGGAAGAAACTCAGACCAGTCATTTTGGAGTTTGGCCGAGTACAAACGCAAATATTGTTTTAGAGATTGGTTAACTCGCTCAGTCTGTCCATTGGATTGTGGATGATAGCCGGAGGTTAATGATAATTTCATCTTTAATGAAGCACAAAAAGACTTCCAAAATTGCGCAATGAATTGTGGACCCCTGTCAGAAACAATATCAGTGGGTAACCCATGGAGTCTGAAAACATGACGGAGGAACAAGACTGCCAATCCCTGGGCAGATGGCAATCGGGGAAGAGCAATAAAATGGGCCATCTTGCTAAAACGGTCCACTACCACCCATATGACTCGGCATCCGGCTGACAGAGGGAGATCCACCACAAAATCCATGGAGATATGCGACCATGGCCTAAGAGGAACTTTCAAGGGCATAAGTTGACCAATAGGCAAAGAACGGGGAACTTTATGCTGTGCACAGACCTGACACGAAAAAACAAACTCTTTAATGTCTTTGGAAAGACCAGGCCACCATACTGAGCGGGATACTAATTCCAAAGTCTTAGCGATTCCCGGATGCCCTGCAACTTTGCTATCATGAAATTCCGCCAAAACAGTTGCTCTCAAAAACTCAGGAACAAAAAGACGACTAGCAGGAGTATTTCCCGGAGCTTGATGTTGAAGCAGCTTTAATTGGGAAAATACATCCTGTGTGAGACCTGCCTGAATGACTGAAGGCGGAAGTATGGGAGTAACAGGACTGTTGTCTTGAACCGGAAGGAAACTGCGTGACAGGGCATCTGCCTTGGTATTCTTGGAACCTGGTCTGAAGGTGATAATGAATTTGAAACGAGTAAAAAATAAAGCCCAACGAGCCTGTCGGGCATTCAGTCGTTTAGCCGATTCAATGTATTGAAGATTTTTGTGATCAGTCAAAACTGAAATGGTGTGGGTAGCTCCTTCAAGCCAATGTCTCCACTCCTCGAAAGCCCATTTAATAGCCAGCAATTCCCGGTTACCAACATCGTAGTTGGATTCTGCAGATGAGAATTTCCTGGACATAAAGGCACAAGGATGTAACTCAAGGGAATCTGGATCCTTCTGAGAAAGGATAGCCCCTACTCCAACCTCCGAGGCATCCACCTCAATAATGAAAGGTAATTCTGGGTTGGGATGTTTAAGGACAGGGGCTGAGACAAAGGCTTGTTTTAAGGCCTGAAAAGATAACTCCGCTTCACATGACCAATTGGTAGGATCTGCTCCCTTCTTAGTAAGTGCCACAATGGGAGCAACTAGGTCAGAGAAAGAGTGAATAAATCTTCTATAGTAGTTTGCAAACCCTAAAAAGCGCTGGATTGCTTTTAAATTGGTGGGTTGCGCCCAACTAAGGATGGCTTGGAGCTTTTTTGGTTCCATTCGGAATCCCCGAGGGGAAATAATGTACCCTAAAAAGGATACTTCCGTGACATGAAATTCACACTTCTCCAGCTTGGCATATAAGTGATTTTCACGTAATCTCTTTAGCACCTGACGCACCTGGGTAACATGTTGTTCCACGGAGTCAGAATATATCAAAATATCGTCTAAATAGACCACGACGAATCTTCCCAGAAACTCACGGAGCACATCATTAATGAGATCCTGGAAAACTGCCAGAGCGTTAGATAGGCCGAATGGCATGACCAGATACTCATAGTGGCCCGACTGAGTACTAAATGCCGTTTTCCACTCATCCCCTGACCTGATTCTGATGAGGTTATATGCTCCTCTAAGATCAATCTTAGAAAAAATAACAGCCGAACGTAGCTGATCAAAGAGGACAGAGATCAGCGGCAGAGGGTAAGTATTCTTTACTGAGATTTTATTCAAAGCTCTAAAGTCAATGCAGGGTCTGAGTGAACCATCCTTCTTCTCTACGAAGAAGAAACCTGCACTTAAAGGGGATTTAGATGGCCTGATAAACCCTTTCCCAAGGCTTTCTTTCACATACTCATTCATGGCCACAGTTTCAGGACCAGACAATGCATATAACCTTCCTTTAGGCAACGTGGCACCAGGAATTAACTCAATGGCACAATCATAAGGCCTATGGGGAGGCAAAATATCCGCATTGCCCTTGGAAAACACATCAACAAAATCCTGGTATTCCCCAGGAATATGTGCGGAACTGGCGGCAGCTACTCGGATAGGAAGCGTAATACATTCTTTATCACAGATGGTACCCCATTGTAGGATCTCCCCAGACTGCCAATCAATGACGGGATTATGAAAGGCCAGCCAAGGATGACCCAGAACCACAGGAACTGCTGGACAATGGGTAAGGAAAAACTCAATTTTTTCAGAATGCAGAGCTCCCACCGAGAGCAAAACAGGAGGTGTACATAGAGAAATAACCCCATTGGATAAAGGACTCCCATCTAAACCATGCATGGTGATACACCTACCTAAGGTTAGCTGAGGAATACCTAAGGCCTTGGCCCATGTTAAATCCATAAAGTTTCCTGCAGCTCCACTGTCCACAAAAGCAGAGACCGAGGAACAGAGGCTGCCATAGGAAACTTTAGCAGGAACCAACAGTGAATTATTTGAGGAGATGAGCTGCAGACCAAAGTGAACCCCCTCACAATTCACTTGGTCAGGAAGTTTCCCAACTTGTTTGGACAACTACGGGCAAAATGTCCCTTACCTCCGCAGTATAAACACAGACCATAATTTTGCCTCCTGGTTCTTTCTTCCGGAGACAATTTGGAGAGACCAATCTGCATAGGCTCCTCTATGTCTACAGGAATGGAAGGAACCCAGGGAGAGGACCCGACAGATGCCCCTTTTTCAGCCCTCCGCTCTCTGAGCCGACGATCTATTTTAATAGATAGCTCCATGAGGTTATCGAGGGTCTCAGGAGCGGGATACTGGAGGAGACTGTCTTTTATAGATTCCGATAAGCCGAGGCGAAACTGACTGCGCAGGGCTGGGTCATTCCAGCCACAGTCGTTCGACCAACGGCGAAACTCCGTACAATAATTCTCTGCGGGATTCCTACCCTGTCTAAGAGCACGCAACTGACTTTCTGCGGACGCCTCTCTATCAGGGTCGTCATACAATAGCCCTAAAGATTTTAAAAAGGCGTCTACAGACGATAAGGCCGGATTGTCTGTCTTTAAACCAAAAGCCCAGGTCTGAGGATCCCCCTGAAGTAGAGAAATAATAATCCCAACCCGCTGAGCCTCTGTACCTGAGGTAACTGGTCTTAAACGAAAATACAGTTTGCAAGATTCTTTAAAATTAAAAAACTGTTTTCTATCCCCAGAAAAACGGTCAGGCAGATGCATTTTTGGTTCAGGGATGACCCTCGGGGAAGTCCGTAACAGATCTTCCTGTGACCTCACCCGGAGGGACAGATCCTGAACCATCTGAGTAAGTTCCTGAATCTGACTAACAAGAAGCTGGCCAGGGTTTGGCCCAACACCGGTGGGATTCATAAGGCCGACAAAAATCTCCCAACTAAAAAGTGAAAAAATTTACTGTAAGTTAAATCTTTTCTTTTGTAGGCCGGTGATAATGTTATGATTCCTGTACTCCAGACCGGAGGAGATCTTATGGCAGGGATCTGAGTACAGGAAAATAAGCTGGTTGTGGGAGCTGGATAGCCTAGTAACCCCTGGCGCCCTAACTCCGTTGTCTCGCCCGTGTTATCAGAAATCCCCTGCGAGACTATGGTTGCTTGAGCCCATGGCAGCCGCGTTCGAAGGGCGGATTATGTCTGCCCAACCCCGATGCCCCCGCAGGTCTTAATGGGAGACAAGGGGAAGTCCGAGACAGGGTGATAACAAGGGGCCCTCTGACTAAGCAACCAGGCCAGGGGTTACAAGCTAACTAACTAAATCAAAAGGTATGTGCGGACTAGCCGCCAGGAAAAAGGACAACCAAGGATCCACTGATCCGACACTCCTATCCGGCACCGCCGGACACCAGAGTGGATCTGTTTAAGCGGAATCCTCCGCAAAGCTCCAGAACACAATTAAACAAAATAATAAACAGAAGCGGACAAGCCGCAACACACGGCTGCGCCGCGACTCACGAACACCACCAGATGTTAAAGGTGCTCGGTCAGACTCCAGGAACAGATGGTAACTTCCGAGTACAGGATCTCTGAGGACAGGAACAACCGAAAAGACCGGGACTGGGAACTCTCTGCAGCAGACACAGGCAAACAGGAAGCTATCACCGGCGTCTGTAAGAAGTCCTGAGGGTGCCTTTATTCAGGCACCCTCCAATCAGGATCCAGACAGGACAATCAAATAGAAATGCCGTGCAGCTTGCATGCTGCACGGCCAGCACATAATCAGGGTAATGAGAATAGACCCAGCAACGGGGAACGCGGCTGAACGTGGCGTCCCCGTTGCTAAGGTCAGAGCGGCTCCGTGCGCCCGGCGTCTTAGCGTTGCCAGGGAGCCGGCGGCTGAACGCGCACGGCGTCCCTGGTTGCTAGGCGCCGGGCCGCACGGCCGAGCGGACCCCGGCGCCTAACAAGTACAGAGTGAAATTGGCTATACTAACCTTCATACAGCAAGCATCAGTGTCCTATCTTCCCTTACAAACAATAAATCTTATTTCAAGAATTTAGTTGGTCATCTTAGCAGGAAACACTTCTGATCCATCCAACTCCTCCTTTTTGCCTATATAGGCTTTTGGGTAATTGTTTGTATGCTTTTGGGAAATACTAATAATTTAGTTATTTAGTCGATTTTTAACATAGTGATTAACATAAGGTACTACAGTATCTATAGGAATAAAATAATCTGTAATTTTTTTTGTAAATGTTTCTTTTTCCCATTTTTTTTTTACTTTTTATGGTGATGTTATTTATTATTTGTATTCCACATATTTGCACTTATATTTCCAATATTTCCAGTTTAATAGTAAAGATTATTAATATGAGTTGCATCCTTGTTGTTTTCATTAATTCCATTAACTGCACTCGACTTGCTCCATTTTTGTATTTTGATTATTATCATTAAAGTATAGTATGAATATATATATATATATATATATATATATATATAATTCAAAATAAGGGAGCACTCACCAGTCTTCAAACAGGAAAAGGTAATTTATTCAGACCATCAGCATATAGTTTATGTCGATGTTTCGGTCACAAATCTGACCTTTGTCAAGATACCAATGCAATGAACTAATGTTACCTATATACCCATATAGGTTCCTCCCTCCAATTAATCACAGCAACTCCCCCACACCCCACATAACAAACAGTTACACACAGTAAACAAACAACAAACATGTGTTAAAATCAAGAGATCACTATATTTTGTTCTACCCCCTTGTTGGTAATCAATCACTTACCCCTTATTGCAGCCACCATCAAGTATCTATACTGTGAGAATCAATACACACAGCGTGCGTTCCACCGCCGACCGCACTTCCGGTCAGTGGAACGCAACTTCCGCATTGACATACAGGACATTGTCATAGTGTAGTCTCTAGCCACGGGTCACGTGATCGGCACTTCATGGCGCTGCCTAGCAACAGATACATCAAGGCTAGATGCATTCCACCATAGACCAAATATCTAGTCCGTGGGACGCCGGGAGTCACTGGCCACATAAATGGTGCGTCTTAAAGGCGTATCACACTCATATTACATTAATGATATGCTATTGGCAACACACTTTGATATAAATCAGCCTAGTCAGATTATGTATGTATAGAAAAAATGTATGTATACATCTCCAGCTATGGCTGCAAAGGGAGCAAGTGTTTACAAGGGAGAATAACCTATAGCGGGTATCATTATAAATACCATCATATAGCAGCTTTAACCATATTCGATCCAACCTACATATATGATGGATCCCGTCCAGGAAGTTCAGCTCTGCATGTTTTCGCTATAAAACTAATAGGTATATAGTGGCATATATTTTAAATGTCATCCCGTATGGAAGTTGGTGCTAAGATATATATGCCCTTGATTGACATATGATTTATAGAAAAGTTTAAAACACAGTGATTAGTTCATAGGTTTATTAAGGTAGGTCCGGTTCACGAGGTTCTACCTACATGTCGGTTTTTTAGAAAGTAAAAAAAGTTTTTATGTAGGTAATAAGTCATGCCGTACACTTCTTTGTTCGTATGCCATGGTTTGTTATATGCATTTGCACTTTGCTTCATGAACACTGTTTATCTATGTATTATTGATATATACACTAGAGATGAGCGCCTGAAATTTTTCGGGTTTTGTGTTTTGGTTTTGGGTTCGGTTCCGCGGCCGTGTTTTGGGTTCGACCGCGTTTTGGCAAAACCTCACCGAATTTTTTTTGTCGGATTCGGGTGTGTTTTGGATTCGGGTGTTTTTTTCAAAAAACCCTAAAAAACAGCTTAAATCATAGAATTTGGGGGTAATTTTGATCCCAAAGTATTATTAACCTCAAAAAACATAATTTACACTCATTTTCAGCCTATTCTGAACACATCACACCTCACAATATTATTTTTAGTCCTAAAATTTGCACCGAGGTCGCTGTGTGAGTAAGATAAGCGACCCTAGTGGCCGACACAAACACCGGGCCCATCTAGGAGTGGCACTGCAGTGTCACGCAGGATGTCCCTTCCAAAAAACCCTCCCCAAACAGCACATGACGCAAAGAAAAAAAGAGGCGCAATGAGGTAGCTGACTGTGTGAGAAAGATAAGCGACCCTAGTGGCCGACACAAACACCGGGCCCATCTAGGAGTGGCACTGCAGTGTCACGCAGGATGTCCCTTCCAAAAAACCCTCCCCAATCAGCACATGATGCAAAGAAAAAGAAAAGAAAAAAGAGGTGCAAGATGGAATTATCCTTGGGCCCTCCCACCCACCCTTATGTTGTATAAACAAAACAGGACATGCACACTTTAACCAACCCATCATTTCAGTGACAGGGTCTGCCACACGACTGTGACTGATATGACGGGTTGGTTTGGACCCCCCTCAAAAAAGAAGCAATTAATCTCTCCTTGCACAAACTGGCTCTACAGAGGCAAGATGTCCACCTCATCTTCACCCTCCGATATATCACCGTGTACATCCCCCTCCTCACAGATTATCAATTCGTCCCCACTGGAATCCACCATCTCAGCTCCCTGTGTACTTTGTGGAGGCAATTGCTGCTGGTCAATGTCTCCGCGGAGGAATTGATTATAATTCATTTTAATGAACATCATCTTCTCCACATTTTCTTGATGTAACCTCGTACGCCGATTGCTGACAAGGTGAGCGGCGGCACTAAACACTCTTTCGGAGTACACACTTGTGGGAGGGCAACTTAGGTAGAATAAAGCCAGTTTGTGCAAGGGCCTCCAAATTGCCTCTTTTTCCTGCCAGTATAAGTACGGACTGTGTGACGTGCCTACTTGGATGCGGTCACTCATATAATCCTCCACCATTCTATCAATGTTGAGAGAATCATATGCAGTGACAGTAGACGACATGTCCGTAATCGTTGTCAGGTCCTTCAGTCCGGACCAGATGTCAGCATCAGCAGTCGCTCCAGACTGCCCTGCATCACCGCCAGCGGGTGGGCTCGGAATTCTGAGCCTTTTCCTCGCACCCCCAGTTGCGGGAGAATGTGAAGGAGGAGATGTTGACAGGTCGCGTTCCGCTTGACTTGACAATTTTGTCACCAGCAGGTCTTTCAACCCCAGCAGACCTGTGTCTGCCGGAAAGAGAGATCCAAGGTAGGCTTTAAATCTAGGATCGAGCACGGTGGCCAAAATGTAGTGCTCTGATTTCAACAGATTGACCACCCGTGAATCCTTGTTAAGCGAATTAAGGGCTGCATCCACAAGTCCCACATGCCTAGCGGAATCGCTCCGTGTTAGCTCCTTCTTCAATGCCTCCAGCTTCTTCTGCAAAAGCCTGATGAGGGGAATGACCTGACTCAGGCTGGCAGTGTCTGAACTGACTTCACGTGTGGCAAGTTCAAAGGGCATCAGAACCTTGCACAACGTTGAAATCATTCTCCACTGCACTTGAGACAGGTGCATTCCATCTCCTATATCGTGCTCAATTGTATAGGCTTGAATGGCCTTTTGCTGCTCCTCCAACCTCTGAAGCATATAGAGGGTTGAATTCCACCTCGTTACCACTTCTTGCTTCAGATGATGGCAGGGCAGGTTCAGTAGTTTTTGGTGGTGCTCCAGTCTTCTGTACGTGGTGCCTGTACGCCGAAAGTGTCCCGCAATTTTTCTGGCCACCGACAGCATCTCTTGCACGCCCCTGTCGTTTTTTAAAAAATTCTGCACCACCAAATTCAAGGTATGTGCAAAACATGGGACGTGCTGGAATTTGCCCATATTTAATGCACACACAATATTGCTGGCGTTGTCCGATGCCACAAATCCACAGGAGAGTCCAATTGGGGTAAGCCATTCCGCGATGATCTTCCTCAGTTGCCGTAAGAGGTTTTCAGCTGTGTGCGTATTCTGGAAAGCGGTGATACAAAGCGTAGCCTGCCTAGGAAAGAGTTGGCGTTTGCGAGATGCTGCTACTGGTGCCGCCGCTGCTGTTCTTGCGGCGGGAGTCCATACATCTACCCAGTGGGCTGTCACAGTCATATAGTCCTGACCCTGCCCTGCTCCACTTGTCCACATGTCCGTGGTTAAGTGGACATTGGGTACAACTGCATTTTTTAGGACACTGGTGAGTCTTTTTCTGACGTCCGTGTACATTCTCGGTATCGCCTGCCTAGAGAAGTGGAACCTAGATGGTATTTGGTAACGGGGGCACACTGCCTCAATAAATTGTCTAGTTCCCTGTGAACTAACGGCGGATACCGGACGCACGTCTAACACCAACATAGTTGTCAAGGACTCAGTTATCCGCTTTGCAGTAGGATGACTGCTGTGATATTTCATCTTCCTCGCAAAGGACTGTTGAACAGTCAATTGCTTACTGGAAGTAGTACAAGTGGGCTTACGACTTCCCCTCTGGGATGACCATCGACTCCCAGCGGCAACAACAGCAGCGCCAGCAGCAGTAGGCGTTACACGCAAGGATGCATCGGAGGAATCACAGGCAGGAGAGGACTCGTCAGACTTGCCAGTGACATGGCCTGCAGGACTATTGGCATTCCTGGGGAAGGAGGAAATTGACACTGAGGGAGTTGGTGGGGTGGTTTGCGTGAGCTTGGTTACAAGAGGAAGGGATTTACTGGTCAGTGGACTGCTTCCGCTGTCACCCAAAGTTTTTGAACTTGTCACTGACTTATTATGAATGCGCTGCAGGTGACGTATAAGGGAGGATGTTCCGAGGTGGTTAACGTCCTTACCCCTACTTATTACAGCTTGACAAAGGGAACACACGGCTTGACACCTGTTGTCCGCATTTCTGGTGAAATACCTCCACACCGAAGAGCTGATTTTTTTGGTATTTTCACCTGGCATGTCAACGGCCATATTCCTCCCACGGACAACAGGTGTCTCCCCGGGTGCCTGACTTAAACAAACCACCTCACCATCAGAATCCTCCTGGTCAATTTCCTCCCCAGCGCCAGCAACACCCATATCCTCCTCATCCTGGTGTACTTCAACACTGACATCTTCAATCTGACTATCAGGAACTGGACTGCGGGTGCTCCTTCCAGCACTTGCAGGGGGCATGCAAATAGTGGAAGGCGCATGCTCTTCACGTCCAGTGTTGGGAAGGTCAGGCATCGCAAACGACACAATTGGACTCTCCTTGTGGATTTGGGATTTCAAAGAACGCACAGTTCTTTGCGGTGCTTTTGCCAGCTTGAGTCTTTTCAGTTTTCTAGCGAGAGGCTGAGTGCTTCCATCCTCATGTGAAGCTGAACCACTAGCCATGAACATAGGCCAGGGCCTCAGCCGTTCCTTGCCACTCCGTGTGGTAAATGGCATATTGGCAAGTTTACGCTTCTCCTCCGACAATTTTATTTTAGGTTTTGGAGTCCTTTTTTTTCTGATATTTGGTGTTTTGGATTTGACATGCTCTGTACTATGAC
Organism: Pseudophryne corroboree; assembly: GCF_028390025.1. NCBI lineage: Eukaryota > Metazoa > Chordata > Amphibia > Anura > Myobatrachidae > Pseudophryne > Pseudophryne corroboree. The sequence goes on along the minus strand of NC_086444.1, from coordinate 927,251,443 downwards.
ATTGGGCATCGGCCTTGGCAGACGACGTTGCTGGCATTTCATCGTCTCGGCCATGACTAGTGGCAGCAGCTTCAGCACGAGGTGGAAGTGGATCTTGATCTTTCCCTAATTTTGGAACCTCAACTTTTTTGTTCTCCATATTTTATAGGCAGAACTAAAAGGCACCTCAGGTAAACAATGGAGATGGATGGATTGGATACTAGTATACAATTATGGACGGACTGCCACGGTTAGGTGGTATAAAAAAACCACGGTTAGGTGGTATATATTATAATAATAATACAATTATGGATGGACGGACTGCCTGCCGACTGCCGACACAGAGGTAGCCACAGCCGTGAACTACCGCACTGTACACTGGTTGATAAAGAGATAGTAGTATACTCGTAACAACTAGTATGACACTATGACGACGGTATAAAGAATGAAAAAAAAACCACGGTTAGGTGGTATATATTATAATAATAATACAATTATGGATGGACGGACTGCCTGCCGAGTGCCGACACAGAGGTAGCCACAGCCGTGAACTACCGCACTGTACACTGGTTGATAAAGAGATAGTAGTATACTCGTAACAACTAGTATGACACTATGACGGTATAAAGAATGAAAAAAAAACCACGGTTAGGTGGTATATATTATAATAATAATACAATTATGGATGGACGGACTGCCTGCCGACTGCCGACACAGAGGTAGCCACAGCCGTGAACTACCGCACTGTACACTGGTTGATAAAGAGATAGTAGTATACTCGTAACAACTAGTATGACACTATGACGACGGTATAAAGAAAGAAAAAAAAATACCACAGTTAGGTGGTATATATTATAATAATAATACAATTATGGATGGACGGACTGCCTGCCGACTGCCGACACAGAGGTAGCCACAGCCGTGAACTACCGCACTGTACACTGGTTGATAAAGAGATAGTAGTATACTCGTAACAACTAGTATGACACTATGACGGTATAAAGAATGAAAAAAAAACCACGGTTAGGTGGTATATATTATAATAATAATACAATTATGGATGGACGGACTGCCTGCCGACTGCCGACACAGAGGTAGCCACAGCCGTGAACTACCGCACTGTACACTGGTTGATAAAGAGATAGTAGTATACTCGTAACAACTAGTATGACACTATGACGACGGTATAAAGAAAGAAAAAAAAATACCACAGTTAGGTGGTATATATTATAATAATAATACAATTATGGATGGACGGACTGCCTGCCGACTGCCGACACAGAGGTAGCCACAGCCGTGAACTACCGCACTGTACACTGGTTGATAAAGAGATAGTAGTATACTCGTAACAACTAGTATGACACTATGACGGTATAAAGAATGAAAAAAAAACCACGGTTAGGTGGTATATATTATAATAATAATACAATTATGGATGGACGGACTGCCTGCCGACTGCCGACACAGAGGTAGCCACAGCCGTGAACTACCGCACTGTACACTGGTTGATAAAGAGATAGTAGTATACTCGTAACAACTAGTATGACACTATGACGACGGTATAAAGAAAGAAAAAAAAATACCACAGTTAGGTGGTATATATTATAATAATAATACAATTATGGATGGACGGACTGCCTGCCGACTGCCGACACAGAGGTAGCCACAGCCGTGAACTACCGCACTGTACACTGGTTGATAAAGAGATAGTAGTATACTCGTAACAACTAGTATGACACTATGACGACGGTATAAAGAATGAAAAAAAAAACCACGGTTAGGTGGTATATATTATAATAATAATACAATTATGGATGGACGGACTGCCTGCCGACTGCCGACACAGAGGTAGCCACAGCCGTGAACTACCGCACTGTACACTGGTTGATAAAGAGATAGTAGTATACTCGTAACTACTAGTATGACACTATGACGACGGTATAAAGAAAGAAAAAAAAATACCACAGTTAGGTGGTATATATTATAATAATAATACAATTATGGATGGACGGACTGCCTGCCGACTGCCGACACAGAGGTAGCCACAGCCGTGAACTACCGCACTGTACACTGGTTGATAAAGAGATAGTAGTATACTCGTAACAACTAGTATGACACTATGACGACGGTATAAAGAAAGAAAAAAAAATACCACAGTTAGGTGGTATATATTATAATAATAATACAATTATGGATGGACGGACTGCCTGCCGACTGCCGACACAGAGGTAGCCACAGCCGTGAACTACCGCACTGTACACTGGTTGATAAAGAGATAGTAGTATACTCGTAACAACTAGTATGACACTATGACGACGGTATAAAGAATGAAAAAAAAACCACGGTTAGGTGGTATATATTATAATAATAATACAATTATGGATGGACGGACTGCCTGCCGACTGCCGACACAGAGGTAGCCACAGCCGTGAACTACCGCACTGTACACTGGTTGATAAAGAGATAGTAGTATACTCGTAACAACTAGTATGACACTATGACGACGGTATAAAGAATGAAAAAAAAACCACGGTTAGGTGGTATATATTATAATAATAATACAATTATGGATGGACGGACTGCCTGCCGACTGCCGACACAGAGGTAGCCACAGCCGTGAACTACCGCACTGTACACTGGTTGATAAAGAGATAGTAGTATACTCGTAACAACTAGTATGACACTATGACGGTATAAAGAATGAAAAAAAAACCACGGTTAGGTGGTATATATTATAATAATAATACAATTATGGATGGACGGACTGCCTGCCGACTGCCGACACAGAGGTAGCCACAGCCGTGAACTACCGCACTGTACACTGGTTGATAAAGAGATAGTAGTATACTCGTAACAACTAGTATGACACTATGACGACGGTATAAAGAAAGAAAAAAAAATACCACGGTTAGGTGGTATATATTGTAGAGATGAGCGGGTTCGGTTCCTCGGAATCCGAACCCGCCCGAACTTCATGTTTTTTTTCACGGGTCCGAGCGACTCGGATCTTCCCGCCTTGCTCGGTTAACCCGAGCGCGCCCGAACGTCATCATGACGCTGTCGGATTCTCGCGAGGCTCGGATTCTATCGCGAGACTCGGATTCTATATAAGGAGCCGCGCGTCGCCGCCATTTTCACTCGTGCATTGAGATTGATAGGGAGAGGACGTGTCTGGCGTCCTCTCCATTAGAATAGAGATAGATTAGATAGAGAGAGAGAGATTGTGCAGAGTCGCAGACAGAGTTAGTTTACCACAGTCAGTGACCAGTGCAGTTGCTAGTTAACTTTTATTTAATATAATATATCCGTTCACTTCTCTCTGCTATATCCGTTCTCTGCCTGAAAAAAAAAACGATACACAGCACAGTCAGTCACACAGTGTGACTCAGTCTGTGTGCACTCAGCTCAGCCCAGTGTGCTGCACAGTCATCAATGTATAAATTAAAAGCTTATAATTAATTGTGGGGGAGACTGGGGAGCACTGCAGGTTGTTAGCAGGAGCCAGGAGTACAATTATATTAATTAACAGTGCACACTTTTGCTGCAGGAGTGGTGACCAGTGCCTGACCACCAGTATAGTATTGTTGTATACTACTAATATCTCTTTAAATATCAACCAGTCTATATTAGCAGCAGACACAGTACAGTGCGGTAGTTCACGGCTGTGGCTACCTCTGTGTCGGCACACGGCAGGCAGTCCGTCCGACCAGAATTGTATTATTTATTATTATATACCTACCACCTAACCGTGGTTTTTTTTTCATTCTTTATACCGTCATAGTGTCATCCTAATTGTTACGAGTATACTACTATCTCTTTATCAACCAGTGTACAGTGCGGTAGTTCACGGCTGTGGCTACCTCTGTGTCGGCACACGGCAGGCAGTCCGTCCGACCAGAATTGTATTATTTATTATTATATACCTACCACCTAACCGTGGTTTTTTTTTTCATTCTTTATACCGTCATAGTGTCATCCTAATTGTTACGAGTATACTACTATCTCTTTATCAACCAGTGTACAGTGCGGTAGTTCACGGCTGTGGCTACCTCTGTGTCGGCACACGGCAGGCAGTCCGTCCGACCAGAATTGTATTATTTATTATTATATACCTACCACCTAACCGTGGTTTTTTTTTTCATTCTTTATACCGTCATAGTGTCATCCTAATTGTTACGAGTATACTACTATCTCTTTATCAACCAGTGTACAGTGCGGTAGTTCACGGCTGTGGCTACCTCTGTGTCGGCACACGGCAGGCAGTCCGTCCGACCAGAATTGTATTATTTATTATTATATACCTACCACCTAACCGTGGTTTTTTTTTCATTCTTTATACCGTCATAGTGTCATCCTAATTGTTACGAGTATACTACTATCTCTTTATCAACCAGTGTACAGTGCGGTAGTTCACGGCTGTGGCTACCTCTGTGTCGGCACACGGCAGGCAGTCCGTCCGACCAGAATTGTATTATTTATTATTATATACCTACCACCTAACCGTGGTTTTTTTTTCATTCTTTATACCGTCATAGTGTCATCCTAATTGTTACGAGTATACTACTATCTCTTTATCAACCAGTGTACAGTGCGGTAGTTCACGGCTGTGGCTACCTCTGTGTCGGCACACGGCAGGCAGTCCGTCCGACCAGAATTGTATTATTTATTATTATATACCTACCACCTAACCGTGGTTTTTTTTTTCATTCTTTATACCGTCATAGTGTCATCCTAATTGTTACGAGTATACTACTATCTCTTTATCAACCAGTGTACAGTGCGGTAGTTCACGGCTGTGGCTACCTCTGTGTCGGCACACGGCAGGCAGTCCGTCCGACCAGAATTGTATTATTTATTATTATATACCTACCACCTAACCGTGGTTTTTTTTTTCATTCTTTATACCGTCATAGTGTCATCCTAATTGTTACGAGTATACTACTATCTCTTTATCAACCAGTGTACAGTGCGGTAGTTCACGGCTGTGGCTACCTCTGTGTCGGCACACGGCAGGCAGTCCGTCCGACCAGAATTGTATTATTTATTATTATATACCTACCACCTAACCGTGGTTTTTTTTTTCATTCTTTATACCGTCATAGTGTCATCCTAATTGTTACGAGTATACTACTATCTCTTTATCAACCAGTGTACAGTGCGGTAGTTCACGGCTGTGGCTACCTCTGTGTCGGCACACGGCAGGCAGTCCGTCCGACCAGAATTGTATTATTTATTATTATATACCTACCACCTAACCGTGGTTTTTTTTTTTCATTCTTTATACCGTCATAGTGTCATCCTAATTGTTACGAGTATACTACTTTCTCTTTATCAACCAGTGTACAGTGCGGTAGTTCACGGCTGTGGCTACCTCTGTGTCGGCAGTCGGCAGGCAGTCCGTCCATCCATAATTGTATTATTATTATAATATATACCACCTAACCGTGGTTTTTTTTTCATTCTTTATACCGTCGTCATAGTGTCATACTAGTTGTTACGAGTATACTACTATCTCTTTATCAACCAGTGTACAGTGCGGTAGTTCACGGCTGTGGCTACCTCTGTGTCGGCAGTCGGCAGGCAGTCCGTCCATCCATAATTGTATTATTATTATAATATATACCACCTAACCGTGGTTTTTTTTTCATTCTTTATACCGTCGTCATAGTGTCATACTAGTTGTTACGAGTATACTACTATCTCTTTATCAACCAGTGTACAGTGCGGTAGTTCACGGCTGTGGCTACCTCTGTGTCGGCAGTCGGCAGGCAGTCCGTCCATCCATAATTGTATTATTATTATAATATATACCACCTAACCGTGGTTTTTTTTCCATTCTTTATACCGTCGTCATAGTGTCATACTAGTTGTTACGAGTATACTACTATCTCTTTATCAACCAGTGTACAGTGCGGTAGTTCACGGCTGTGGCTACCTCTGTGTCGGCAGTCGGCAGGCAGTCCGTCCATCCATAATTGTATTATTATTATAATATATACCACCTAACCGTGGTTTTTTTATACCACCTAACCGTGGCAGTCCGTCCATAATTGTATACTAGTATCCAATCCATCCATCTCCATTGTTTACCTGAGGTGCCTTTTAGTTCTGCCTATAAAATATGGAGAACAAAAAAGTTGAGGTTCCAAAATTAGGGAAAGATCAAGATCCACTTCCACCTCGTGCTGAAGCTGCTGCCACTAGTCATGGCCGAGACGATGAAATGCCAGCAACGTCGTCTGCCAAGGCCGATGCCCAATGTCATAGTACAGAGCATGTCAAATCCAAAACACCAAATATCAGAAAAAAAAGGACTCCAAAACCTAAAATAAAATTGTCGGAGGAGAAGCGTAAACTTGCCAATATGCCATTTACCACACGGAGTGGCAAGGAACGGCTGAGGCCCTGGCCTATGTTCATGGCTAGTGGTTCAGCTTCACATGAGGATGGAAGCACTCAGCCTCTCGCTAGAAAACTGAAAAGACTCAAGCTGGCAAAAGCACCGCAAAGAACTGTGCGTTCTTTGAAATCCCAAATCCACAAGGAGAGTCCAATTGTGTCGTTTGCGATGCCTGACCTTCCCAACACTGGACGTGAAGAGCATGCGCCTTCCACTATTTGCATGCCCCCTGCAAGTGCTGGAAGGAGCACCCGCAGTCCAGTTCCTGATAGTCAGATTGAAGATGTCAGTGTTGAAGTACACCAGGATGAGGAGGATATGGGTGTTGCTGGCGCTGGGGAGGAAATTGACCTGGAGGATTCTGATGGTGAGGTGGTTTGTTTAAGTCAGGCACCCGGGGAGACACCTGTTGTCCGTGGGAGGAATATGGCCGTTGACATGCCAGGTGAAAATACCAAAAAAATCAGCTCTTCGGTGTGGAGGTATTTCACCAGAAATGCGGACAACAGGTGTCAAGCCGTGTGTTCCCTTTGTCAAGCTGTAATAAGTAGGGGTAAGGACGTTAACCACCTCGGAACATCCTCCCTTATACGTCACCTGCAGCGCATTCATAATAAGTCAGTGACAAGTTCAAAAACTTTGGGTGACAGCGGAAGCAGTCCACTGACCAGTAAATCCCTTCCTCTTGTAACCAAGCTCACGCAAACCACCCCACCAACTCCCTCAGTGTCAATTTCCTCCTTCCCCAGGAATGCCAATAGTCCTGCAGGCCATGTCACTGGCAAGTCTGACGAGTCCTTTCCTGCCTGGGATTCCTCCGATGCATCCTTGCGTGTAACGCCTACTGCTGCTGGCGCTGCTGTTGTTGCCGCTGGGAGTCGATGGTCATCCCAGAGGGGAAGTCGTAAGCCCACTTGTACTACTTCCAGTAAGCAATTGACTGTTCAACAGTCCTTTGCGAGGAAGATGAAATATCACAGCAGTCATCCTACTGCAAAGCGGATAACTGAGTCCTTGACAACTATGTTGGTGTTAGACGTACGTCCGGTATCCGCCGTTAGTTCACAGGGAACTAGACAATTTATTGAGGCAGTGTGCCCCCGTTACCAAATACCATCTAGGTTCCACTTCTCTAGGCAGGCGATACCGAGAATGTACACGGACGTCAGAAAAAGACTCACCAGTGTCCTAAAAAATGCAGTTGTACCCAATGTCCACTTAACCACGGACATGTGGACAAGTGGAGCAGGGCAGGGTCAGGACTATATGACTGTGACAGCCCACTGGGTAGATGTATGGACTCCCGCCGCAAGAACAGCAGCGGCGGCACCAGTAGCAGCATCTCGCAAACGCCAACTCTTTCCTAGGCAGGCTACGCTTTGTATCACCGCTTTCCAGAATACGCACACAGCTGAAAACCTCTTACGGCAACTGAGGAAGATCATCGCGGAATGGCTTACCCCAATTGGACTCTCCTGTGGATTTGTGGCATCGGACAACGCCAGCAATATTGTGTGTGCATTAAATATGGGCAAATTCCAGCACGTCCCATGTTTTGCACATACCTTGAATTTGGTGGTGCAGAATTTTTTAAAAAACGACAGGGGCGTGCAAGAGATGCTGTCGGTGGCCAGAAAAATTGCGGGACACTTTCGGCGTACAGGCACCACGTACAGAAGACTGGAGCACCACCAAAAACTACTGAACCTGCCCTGCCATCATCTGAAGCAAGAAGTGGTAACGAGGTGGAATTCAACCCTCTATATGCTTCAGAGGTTGGAGGAGCAGCAAAAGGCCATTCAAGCCTATACAATTGAGCACGATATAGGAGATGGAATGCACCTGTCTCAAGTGCAGTGGAGAATGATTTCAACGTTGTGCAAGGTTCTGATGCCCTTTGAACTTGCCACACGTGAAGTCAGTTCAGACACTGCCAGCCTGAGTCAGGTCATTCCCCTCATCAGGCTTTTGCAGAAGAAGCTGGAGGCATTGAAGAAGGAGCTAACACGGAGCGATTCCGCTAGGCATGTGGGACTTGTGGATGCAGCCCTTAATTCGCTTAACAAGGATTCACGGGTGGTCAATCTGTTGAAATCAGAGCACTACATTTTGGCCACCGTGCTCGATCCTAGATTTAAAGCCTACCTTGGATCTCTCTTTCCGGCAGACACAGGTCTGCTGGGGTTGAAAGACCTGCTGGTGACAAAATTGTCAAGTCAAGCGGAACGCGACCTGTCAACATCTCCTCCTTCACATTCTCCCGCAACTGGGGGTGCGAGGAAAAGGCTCAGAATTCCGAGCCCACCCGCTGGCGGTGATGCAGGGCAGTCTGGAGCGACTGCTGATGCTGACATCTGGTCCGGACTGAAGGACCTGACAACGATTACGGACATGTCGTCTACTGTCACTGCATATGATTCTCTCAACATTGATAGAATGGTGGAGGATTATATGAGTGACCGCATCCAAGTAGGCACGTCACACAGTCCGTACTTATACTGGCAGGAAAAAGAGGCAATTTGGAGGCCCTTGCACAAACTGGCTTTATTCTACCTAAGTTGCCCTCCCACAAGTGTGTACTCCGAAAGAGTGTTTAGTGCCGCCGCTCACCTTGTCAGCAATCGGCGTACGAGGTTACATCCAGAAAATGTGGAGAAGATGATGTTCATTAAAATGAATTATAATCAATTCCTCCGCGGAGACATTGACCAGCAGCAATTGCCTCCACAAAGTACACAGGGAGCTGAGATGGTGGATTCCAGTGGGGACGAATTGATAATCTGTGAGGAGGGGGATGTACACGGTGATATATCGGAGGGTGAAGATGAGGTGGACATCTTGCCTCTGTAGAGCCAGTTTGTGCAAGGAGAGATTAATTGCTTCTTTTTTGGGGGGGGTCCAAACCAACCCGTCATATCAGTCACAGTCGTGTGGCAGACCCTGTCACTGAAATGATGGGTTGGTTAAAGTGTGCATGTCCTGTTTTGTTTATACAACATAAGGGTGGGTGGGAGGGCCCAAGGATAATTCCATCTTGCACCTCTTTTTTCTTTTCTTTTTCTTTGCATCATGTGCTGATTGGGGAGGGTTTTTTGGAAGGGACATCCTGCGTGACACTGCAGTGCCACTCCTAGATGGGCCCGGTGTTTGTGTCGGCCACTAGGGTCGCTAATCTTACTCACACAGTCAGCTACCTCATTGCGCCTCTTTTTTTCTTTGCGTCATGTGCTGTTTGGGGAGGGTTTTTTGGAAGGGACATCCTGCGTGACACTGCAGTGCCACTCCTAGATGGGCCCGGTGTTTGTGTCGGCCACTAGGGTCGCTAATCTTACTCACACAGTCAGCTACCTCATTGCGCCTCTTTTTTTCTTTGCGTCATGTGCTGTTTGGGGAGGGTTTTTTGGAAGGGACATCCTGCGTGACACTGCAGTGCCACTCCTAGATGTGCCCGGTGTTTGTGTCGGCCACTAGGGTCGCTAATCTTACTCACACAGTCAGCTACCTCATTGCGCCTCTTTTTTTCTTTGCGTCATGTGCTGTTTGGGGAGGGTTTTTTGGAAGGGCCATCCTGCGTGACACTGCAGTGCCACTCCTAGATGGGCCCGGTGTTTGTGTCGGCCACTAGGGTCGCTTATCTTACTCACACAGCGACCTCGGTGCAAATTTTAGGACTAAAAATAATATTGTGAGGTGTGATGTGTTCAGAATAGGCTGAAAATGAGTGTAAATTATGTTTTTTGAGGTTAATAATACTTTGGGATCAAAATTACCCCCAAATTCTATGATTTAAGCTGTTTTTTAGGGTTTTTTGAAAAAAACACCCGAATCCAAAACACACCCGAATCCGACAAAAAAAATTCGGTGAGGTTTTGCCAAAACGCGGTCGAACCCAAAACACGGCCGCGGAACCGAACCCAAAACCAAAACACAAAACCCGAAAAATTTCCGGCGCTCATCTCTAATATATTGTAATACAATTATGGATGGACGGACTGCCTGCCGAGTTCCGACTGCCGACACAGAGGTAGCCACAGCCGTGAACTACCGCACTGTACTGTGTCTGCTGCTAATATAGACTGGTTGATAAAGAGATAGTATACAATACATACAACAATATACTACTATACTGGTGGTCAGGCACTGGTCACCACTAGTCACACTGGCAGTGGCACTCCTGCAGCAAAAGTGTGCACTGTTTAATTTTAAATTAATATAATATTATGTACTCCTGGGGGCTCCTGCTATAACAACCTGCAGTGCTCCCCAGTCTCCCCCACAATTATTATAAGCTTTGCCTTTTATACATTGATGTGCAGCACACTGGGCTGAGCTGAGTGCACACAGACTGAGTCACACTGTGTGACTGGCTGCTGCTGTGTATCGTTTTTTTTCAGGCAGAGAACGGATATAGCAGAGAACGGATATATTATATTAAAATAAATAAAAGTTAACTAACAACAACTGCACTGGTCACTGTGGTAAACTCTGTCTGACTCTGCACAATCTCTCTCTCTCTTCTAATCTAATTTCTAATGGAGAGGACGCCAGCCACGTCCTCTCCCTATCAATCTCAATGCACGTGTGAAAATGGCGGCGACGCGCGGCTCCTTATATAGAATCCGAGTCTCGCGAGAATCCGACAGCGTCATGATGACGTTCGGGCGCGCTCGGGTTAACCGAGCAAGGCGGGAGGATCCGAGTCTGCTCGGACCCGTAAAAAAAACATGAAGTTCGTGCGGGTTCGGTTTCAGAGAAACCGAACCCGCTCATCTCTAATATACACATGTATTTTATGCACCATTTTTATTCATTGCTGTGTGGGACTTAGGTTCTGCACCTTACGTGCTTGTTTGTGTTGTGTTGTTACTATGGTAACCTGTCCTGTGTTCCCCTTCCTTAGCGTGCCCCTGACACTGTGGCCAGTGATTACGTCACTTCCGCAGAGAGTCACAGGAAGTAGTCAGGAGTCCCGGGCAGCGTCCGGTGGCGAGCGGGAATGGTGGAGCTGGTGAGTATAAATGTTTGTGAGCACTAATACTTGTTATCCTGATGATGGGGAAGAAAGCCCCGAAACGTTGATGTTTTGCACTTAATTGTGTGCAATAAAGTTTTTCTGATTTTCAACCTTGGAGTGCCGCCTTGCTTTCTTGTTCTATACATAGGGGGTTGCCATACCCAAGGAGGGCACCCAAGTCCAGTTGCCGTTTGGGGGGTTGTAGCTACCCTGTGGAGTGCCGGATTTGTTCTACTATATATATATATATATATATATATATGCACACACATCAGATAGAGATAATTCAAAACTCTGTACTCACCTAAATAGATCCCCAGAGCCAGTGAAACACCCGTGGTGCGGTGGGATCCGGCTGGGGATTGCATGCTGACGTCATCAGGGTGAGACCCATTCAGTCTAGCACTCCCTCCAGTTGCCAGGGAAACAGTATTAACAAAGACAAATCATGCAAGAAGCAGGAAGGAGAGTGTAAACAGGGTAGAGCAAGAAAAAGAGATGAATATACTACATGATTCATAATAAATTATTAGGCAAACATATAAAAACTTCTTCTATGTACAGTATGCCAGAAGGCAAAAAGTACACTCATATTAAATAGGAGTCACAGGGCCCACAGTTTTCTAAAAGATAATCTTGACTAATCAACAGTGAGATAGATGAGATAACAGACATATTGAGCATTTGGTACAATCATAAAAAGAAGGGTCAAGATCAAGAAGAGGAATATAAGGAACACATTAGAGAAAGCAATGTAATGATAAATATTAATTGAGACTGAAAGGATGAATGGTGTTTAAACTGAAGATACATTTTGCCTGCATTCTCAATAGTATCTTGTCACGATCTCCTCCTCGTGAGGGGTAAGGTGCTTGATCAATCATCTTGTAACATAATGTGGCTAATGGATGTTTATGATCCCTAAAATGTCTGGCCACTGGTTGCTCGCAGGCCTTGCCCTCAAGAGCATGGTGTACTGCACAGTGATGCGCTGCCATCCTCTCCTTAAACTGTGGTGATGTCTTACCGACATAAAGCAAACCACAGGGAAAGCAAATGATGTAAATGACATATATATCTTAATGATCTTGCCAGAATGTGGATGCACAAAAGTATTGCTGGGTTTCAGGAAGCCACAGGTGTTGTACCCTATACATTTGTAATGGCCTGATTTCTTAGATAGAAAGTGTTGTGCAGACACTTTCTTGACGGAAGTAATGTCTGCCCGGACAAACATATCTCTGATGTTTCTCCCCCGATGGTAACAAGGCATAAGTTGGCAATTATTCAAAGTTGAAACATCCAGGTCTTCCTTAACCACCGGCCAGTATCGTTTTGCCACTTTAACTTTATCCTTACTGGTCGTGGAGTAAGTGCTGATAAATGGAATACACTCATTCTTAGCTGATCTGTTTGTGAGGGATCTCATTGTGTCATTCCTAAGGATTGCCAACACTTTGGTCTGTTTTGGATCATAGCCCCTGAGAATGAATCTAATGATCATCTCAGCCATGTTCTTCTCCGCCACTATAGGATCACTGCAGATCCTATTTACTCTCAATAGTTGCGAGAATAGTAAACTCTTCTGCGGAATGGTGGTGGAGGTACAAGCGCAACAAGCCCCTTGCGAGCTGGTTGCGGTCGCCGCACTGCAGTCATCCCGGGTTCTGTTCCCACTATATGGGTGTTGTGGACACACAAGAGTGGGAATAGTCCCTGTTGGTCAACATGTCTACCATCGGGATTATGAAGGGGCAGGATGTAGGGGGAGGTATTGTGACCGCCGTTTTCCTGACTGCCGATCACATAACTACATCCCATTCATACTGATATCTAAATTTCCTTTTACAAATAAAGCTATCTAACATTTTTGTGCTACATGCAAAAGAAGACAGTATTCACCCTGCCCAGAATGAAAGTATTTGATCCCCTTGCATGGCAAGAAGGTTTGTTCCAGATACAAAGTTACTTGCTTTTTTGCTTTACTTACAACTATTAATCAGGCCCAATGTGACCTTTTGTATGAAATATCATTCAGATGTGGATCAAAATGATATGTCGTACACATTGATTAATATGTACCTCCCCATCTGTCTTTCTGTGGCCATCAGTCATTGAATAGTCCAATTGAGTATGCTGCACATCCTTGGCCAACACAGTTTATTTTACATGCAGCATTTAATGATACTGTACATCACACCATTGTACAGTGGATTGTTTAGTGTGTAAGGTAATGCAATGTATTTTTAGATCACTGGGTCACACTATCATATAGTGTGTATCCAGTTTAATATAGTGCAAAAAAGGATCTGTGACTTTAAGAATAATATAAAGAAACCTTGCCACATGCTTGGAGGACATCTGCTCTACAGGTACTGTACAGTGTTGATTTTCCCACAAGGGAACAGGAGGAAACCCCTGGTGGCCCAAGTAGATGGGGCCCACCTCCTTCTCTAGGGATCAGGTCCCAGACTGTGCAATTTAATTAAACAATACATCAAGGGATTGCAATACTGCTTAAACACCTCGGATACATCTGTGGTAACTATTATTCATGCTTGGCAAATATTTGGGTCCACACAAGACTAAAAAAAGGGGACTATAATTCAGGAACAGGTTCTTTAATCATCCTGATCCACACGCAAATCTGGTTGGGAGTAACACCATTTGCAACAATTTTTGTAATGTATTTTCTATATATTTAATTTTTTAATTTTAAATGGATGCTATATTGAATTTTATTCTGAGCTAATTAAATATGTGTATTGCAATAACCTACTCATCTCATTTGTGACTTTTAAAGCGCTATATGTTTTATTGTGTACGATAACAATAACATTCTAATCTATAGCTAGTTTAAGAATATTTTAAATATGAAATATTACTATATTACTAAATTACTCCTTATGATTTTCTATCATTTCTGAATATTCTCTTATTAGTATCTAATTGCTCTATAAAGTCAGGTTTACTTTCACCAATTTTGGTTCTTGTTTACACTTTGGTTTACTTGCATATCCTAAAACTTGAATTCATTAATTTATGTGTTCCATGGGTCTCATATAATACTACATTCTATATTTATTCATTTTTATTATGACTTAAGCTGCATCTTTGAAAAGATTTACATGAACGATTTTGAGATGAGAATTAGCAATTAGGTTAGTAACTTCACATGACATAAAAATAGGCAATGCCATACATTTTAATAGAAGACTGATGGCTTAAAGAAAGTTTTGTATTGGCTGACATTTCCCAGTGAAAACTACTCTTTCTTGATATTTTGCTGGCAGTCTCCTAATCTCTGCATGTTGTTTGTAAGAGCTACATTAACTACAAGAATGAGCTATCATGCCGGGATGAGAGAGAATGCTCTGTTAATTACACAGTAGTAGCATGGCATACTACCTTGACCTTTTCAATATTCTGTATTATTTTCTGTCAAAGTATTCAGTGTAGCATTCATGCTCACACTTTAGAAATAAACAAGGAAAGGTCATCGTTTCTATGCCTTCTCTGCTAATGAAGACAAGGAAAGAATTGTGGTTGAATTGTTTTTTTGCAGCAGATGCTATTCCCAAAGTATCAAATTTTCATTTTACACAAAACAAACATAATATATGATGTGTAAAAATGAAATGTTTAATATGCATCAATGTAATTTGAAGGAACATTGTGAGTTAATAAATAATTGTGTTTATAATACGACAAAATGCATGATGGCTTCTGGAAGAATAGGCTACATTTGAGAAATCCGTATTGCTTATACGCATTTGTTTATATTTAGTTATAGCTTTTTAGGTTTAATTTTTTTTAAATTGCCTACACTATATGCGTGCTACTGTATGTATTGGAAGAAAAAATATAATATGCAATGGCATCGAGATCCCAGCGATTGGAATGCTGGCAGTGAGAAGACTGACTGTGGCATACCTACGCGCAAAATCCTGACACCTGCTAGGTAAGAATTCTAACCCTCACTCTCTTCAACCCTAACCCTAACCACCCTTAAGCACAGCCTAACTCTAACCAACCCATCCACAGCCTAACCCTAACCCTCCCTACTAAGTGCCTAACCCTTCCCGGAGCCTAACACTAACTTCACCCCCTGGAGCCTAACACCAAACCTCCCTCTATTGCCTTAACCTAACCACCCAACCCCACCTCCCCCAGCAGCCTAATTCTAATCCTCTCAGGCATACTTTTATTTGGAATGCTGGCCATCTGGATTCTGGCACAGACATGGGGGGTCATTCTGACCCGTTCGTACGCAGCGGTTTATCGCTGCGGTGCGAACAGGTCCGGAATGCGTATGCGCGGCAACTGCTGTGCACGTGCATGACATTGCCCGGCGACATAGGTCACCAGGTTACATCGCGGCTAACGAAGAAAGTGGTCGTAGAGCTGACCACAAAGAAGATTGACAGGAAGAAGGCGTTCCAGGGCGGATCCGGACCGTTGGCTGCCGTTTTCAGGGAGTGGTAAGGAAAGCACAGGCGTGTCCAGGAGAACGGAGGGCAGATGTCTGACGTCAAAGCTGGCCCCAGCATCGCAGGGATCGTCACACAGGGTAAGTAGGTATAGGCCTAGTCTACATCTGCTTGAAATTTTTTTAGTTTAGCAGGGCTGCACAAGCGATCGCAGCCCTGCTAAGCTAAAATACACTCCCACATAGGCGTGTACTAGTTGATCGCAGCAGCAGAAAAAAGTTGCTGGCTGCGATCAACTCGGAATGACCACCATTGTGAACAATGTTGGGATCCCGGCGTCGGTCTTCTGACCAGCGTCGGGATGCTGGCATCGGTACTCTGACTGTCGGTATCCCAAGTGTTGGTATACTAACCAGATCCCACTTGCAGGAACTTCTGCAATGTTGCCTACATTTTAATGATGCACAGATGAGCATTTGCTGTTATACATCAATATAGAGTATAAACCATAACATCCATGAGTTTATTTATGAAATTCTCTCAATATGTAGTGCAAAACATGTTGTTATTTCAGAAGTGCACCTAGACGTTCTTCTAAGCACACATAAAGGATGAAACATGTTTTTTTTTACTGATGGAGAACACAAACAAAGGGGCTGGTTCTTGGTTTGGAGCAAAGCAAATAAACAATCAAACAAAAAACAAGTAACTTTGCACCTTGGTATAACCACTGCAGGTTGGGGCAGGTTTAAAATGTACAGAGAGATTTAGATTTGGTAGGGGTATATCCAAAATGAAATCTACTTTGCTGTGTAGAAATAAAGCTGTCCAGTATTTGCAGATTGCATGCAAAGTCAGACAGTATTTAGTCTGTACGGCGATGTCTGCACAGAAGACACCACCGGCACCCCCTCCCTGCCGACACCGCTGACAACCCTGCCCAGAGGACATAGCTGGCATCCCCGCACAGAGAACACAGCTGGCATCCCTGCACTGCTGACAGCCCCTGCACAGAGGACACAGCCGGCTCCCCCTCATAGAGGACACTGCTGACACCACTAGCACACCCACACAGAGGACACTGCTGGCACTCCCACACTGCCTCACTGATACCACCAGGGGCATTTATCATTGGGGGACCCCCTCGTGCCTGCTGTTGCAGTAAGTGCACTATCGGTGTATCAAACCCCCCACTGTATCTGACCCGTACTGTATCCGAATCTGCACTATATTCAACCCACACTGTATACAACCTGCACTGTAACCCACCTCCACTGTAACCTGCACAGTATCCAACCTGCACTGTCTGTAACCTGAACTGTATCTGACCTACACTGTATCCGATCTAAACTGTATCAAACTGACAATGTATCTCACTCACACTGTGTCTGATCTACCCTGTCTGTAACCTGCATTATATCTAGCCCTCACTGTGTTCGGCCCACACTGTTTTTGACCCACATTGTATTCGACCCACACTGCATCCTATCTACATTGTCTGCAACCTGTACTGTATCTGACCTGCACTTTATCCAGCCTGCACTGTATCCAACCCACACTGTATCTGACCTGTACTGTAAACTGCACTGTATCTAACCTGCACTGTACCCGACCACACTGTATCCCACCCACAGGTATGGAACATAGTTTTTATGGTTCAGGAGATTTTGTGAAATAGCTCAACAAAAAGGCTGATTGATCAGGGCTTTACATCGGCACATAGTGCCAGTCATCATTAGCCCAGGGCCACCAGGAGGGAGGTAAAGATTGGGCACTGGGGATAGATATGTACTGGGGCCTGTGCAATTGTGTAGAGAGCATCCATGCCTGCTGCTGCTATTTTATACATGGTTTAAGTTTTTTTTTCTGTTGGTTACCTACTGGGAAAGTCCAGGAACAGAGCATTTTCTGCCTCATGAAGAGGGTCAGGTAGGCAAGTATGCTGTAACCTGCATGTTTTCGGCTGGCTGGGATAAACAGCTCACCAGTATCATGAGTTCTCTGTGTGCTGATCTCACTCTCTGCTAATGAGTGCAGCTGTAGTGATTAATCTTCTGTGTGAATTCAGAACTCAGTAAGTCTCTGCATGGTGTGCCTGCATAGCAACTATTGAGGATTCATATGCAGTTCTATACTTCTGTGCCAGTATCCACAAGTCCAGTGGTTACCAGATATACCTTCCTGTGCTCTCAGGACCAGTGGCCATTATTGCCTGTCTATGCACACACCACGCTGGAGTTCCCTCCAAAGCCAGCTATGGACGTCGCCATGACAGTTCCTGGTCAGCTGACCTTTTAGGGTTCAATCCGGACTCACTTCCACATCATGTGAGCCGCTCATCCACTCAGCTGTAAGCACTGGGTATAAGTTCCAGGTCTCAACCTGCACTGTATCTGACCTGCACTATATCCAGCCTGCACTGTATACAAGCAACACTGTATCTGACCTGTACTGTACAAGCTGTCAGTACTTTGGTGTCGCTCAGCCTGGAGTGAGCTCCAGAATTTCCTGCTGGTAATAGACTCTGTGCAAGTTACCATTCCCCGCACTGCCTGACTCCCTGGATGATTTAAACGCCCATCGTTGCCACTATATCCCGGCAGCTCCAGATTCACTGAAAGTCCTCCAGTGAAGCAGAAGGACTATCCTATATCCCTAGTGGCATTTGCAATTGTCATCTCACGCACTTCCTGACTTCCTGGATGATTTAAAGGGCCATTGCTGTCTCTACATCCAGGCATCTCCAGACTCACTGGAAGTCCTTCAGTGAACCTGAGGGACAGTCCTGTAGGGGTCATTCCGAGTTGATCACTAGTTGCATTCATTCGCTGTGCAGCGATGAGGCAAAAAAAAGGCACTTCTGCGCATGCGGCGCAATGCGCACGAGCGACGTACTATTACAACAAACGATGTAGTTTCACACAGGGTCTAGCAAAGCTTTTCAGTCGCACTGCTGGCCGCAGAGTGATTGACATGAAGTGGGCGTTTCAGGGTGTCAACTGACCATTTTCAGGGAGTGTTCGTAAAAATGCAGGCGTGCCAGGAAAAATGAAGGCATGGCTGGGCGAACGCAGGGCGTGTTTGTGACATCAAAACAGGAACTGAACAGTCTGAAGTAATCGCAAGCGCTGAGTAGGTATTGAGCTACTCTAAAACTACACACAAAAAAAATTGCCGCCGCTCTGCGATCCTTTAGTTGCACTTCTGCTAAGCTAAAATACACTCCCAGTGGGAGGCGGCATAGCATTTGCACGGCTGCAAAAAACTGCTAGCGAGCGAACAACTTGGAATGACCATCTATATCCCTAGCGGCCTTAGAGACTTTGCTGGTTCTTGCCAGATTCCAGTTCTCCGCTGCGCAAGGTAGCACACCATTGTATCCAGAAAACCTGCCACTGCTGTCTACACATTGCAGTATCCATTGTGCAGAACCACCGCATTACAGCTACTGGGAAACCAGCAGTGCTGACACTGCACTGCACAGCATACGGAATCTCCATTGCGCTACCTCAGCTGCCCAGCATCTGGAAACCTGTGTTGCTGACATCTTCAGCTTCTGTTACAAGTATTGCTGACGTCCTCAGTTTCTGCTACAAGCATTGCTGACGTCCTCTGCTCCATCTACAAGTATTGCTTACATCCTCAGCACTGGTGTATCTAGGGGTCCGAGCACCCCCCCATGCACATATTTGAAATAAGGAGGATGTATCAAAAAAGGGCGTGACCTTGTGGGGAAGGGGCGTGGCCACACAATAGTATGTCCAAATAAAATAAATTACACCGCACAGTAGTGTCTTTTATTCACGTTATGCCACACAGTATCATATTACACCGCAAAGTAGTGTCTCTTATTCACGTTATGCCACACAGTATCACATATCATCGCACAGTAGTGTCTCTTATTCACGTTATGCCACACAGTATCATATTACACCGCACAGTAGTTTCTCTTATTCATGTTATGTCACACAGTATCACATATCACCACACAGTATTGTCTCTTATTCACGTTATGCCACAAAGTATCACATATCACCGCACAGTAGTGTCTCTTATTCACGTTATGCCACACAGTATCATATTACACCGCACAGTAGTGTCTCTTATTCACGTTATGCCACACAGTATCACATATCACCACACAGTAGTGTCTCTTATTCACGTTATGCCACACAGTATCATATTACACCGCACAGTAGTTTCTCTTATTCACGTTATGTCACACAGTATCACATATCACCACACAGTATTGTCTCTTATTCACGTTATGCCACAAAGTATCACATATCACCGCACAGTAGTGTCTCTTATTCACGTTATGCCACACAGTATCATATTACACCGCACAGTAGTGTCTCTTATTCACGTTATGCCACACAGTATCACATATCACCGCACAGTAGTGTCTCTTATTCACGTTATGACACACAGTAGTACCCCTATAGGAAACACTGTCTATAGAAGGCATATGGGGAATGCAAATAGAAAATAGAAATGTGGACCATTGCTAGTAAATATATTTCTATTTGTATAAGTGGAATGTGGTCAAACCGCATTCAGGGATGCGACTGCAATATCTCTGTTCTCAGCGCTCCGTCGATTGGATCACATTGGCTGTAAACACCTCTGCCTGATTGACAGGCAGAGGCATTCGCGGGGGGCAGTGATGGACCATTACGGGGACGGCGTGTGGAAAACGGGGTCGGGCCATCTGCATTTTCGGGGCAGCTGAGTGACATCACATGCAGCCACCCCTATGTGAAAAATGACAGCGGACCACCTGCATACACAGCCTAGCTGCAGCTGCAAGGGGTTTTCCACAGTTGCTGCGACCACAATTAAATTGCAGTCGCAGTCGCTGAGCAGGCCATTCAGCATGCTGGAATACCTTGCCCTGCGATGGATGAGCATCACCCAGCATGCAATAGAAAGGGAATCTGCAATCCTTACCGAATATCCCCCACTGCCATTAGTACATAGGCACACACATATACACTTACTGTACATACTGTTACACTCAAAACACATACAGTACATATGATATACAGTACAGTCACACATGCAGTATATACAAATAGATACACACATGCACACATATATACAGTCACATACACACATAGTTACACACTTATTCACATACATAGTTACACACTAATACACACATAAATACAGTATATACTTATACACACAAACATACATACACATAGTCACATACATAAATGCAGTCACAGACACACATACAGACAGACAGACTATAGAATGTTTACCCCCCTCACTTCACAGACAGGGTACACTCAATGCATGTACTTTAGTAGCTCCTTGTCCGCTCCCCCTCTCCTCCATGCTGCTGGGTTGCCTGGCACTGACTGAGTGCCGTGTAGCTCTGCTCCCCTGCTTCCACTTCCTGAAGGCAAATGCTGTGCAGTGCAGCCCTGTGTCACCCCTCCCCTCCCTTAATCCGGATTGTACCTTGTGACTGTCTGTTACTGCTGGCATCCAGCGGCACAGCACTGCACTAGTGATCAATCAGACTCAGGCAACAAGGGATGCTGGGAGCTGTAGTTTATGTTCAGTTTGATTACAAGTGAGGTACGGTGCGCTGCCGCCTGACACTGGCGCCGGCACTAACAGACAGTCGCCATATCCGACAGTACTACTGGATTCTACTCCCTGGCCATGGATGGCACTGCCAGGTGGCGCCCCCTCCTTGCCTGGCGCCCCGGCGAGTGCCATCCTGGCCAATGGTTAGATACACCCCTGATCCTCAGCTTCGGTTACAAGTATTGCTGATGTCCTCAGCTTCTGCTACAAGCTTTGCTGACGTCCTCGGCTTCGTGTTCAAGTATCACTGACATCCTCAGCTTCATCTTCAAGTACTGCTGTTGTCCTCAGCCTCGTTGACAGCCATAAAACTGGTTCCAGCCAGTGATCTATGACTTTCCTGCATTGCTGATCCTCCCAGCATTCCATCAACTCACCAGTTCTCACGTGACTCTCCATTAGGTTACAACCCAGCTACCCATTGCACTGGTGGCATCCACCACCAGTGTTCCAGTACCCATAGCTGGTCACCTTCCCTCATAGAAAACACTGCCTGACTACCATGTCTGGACGAGTGGATTGTTCACTAAGCCAGCCCGATTCTGCTTACTGCACTCAAGACCAAGCACAGTGTCCAGTACTAGTCCGGGTTCACAAATAACCTCCGCTGTGACAACAACATGGTTTGCCCAATTGTTAAACTTTTTTGGTTTGCTAACAAATCTGACTAAGACCATGTGTATGGTTCTGAATCAGGCTCCAGTGCCCAGCCTCAAAGAAAATATTCAGAAAATGTCTAGAGTTAAGTATCTTTAAAATTCATATAATGAACTTGCAATGTTGTGCTGTACATAAAAATAACTAAGAGAAAGTAAGTGAAATACTAGCTCTAAGATAATTTATGAGAGCAAATCTGGTAATGCAATAAGCATGATAACAGTGGTGTCCCTCTGCAGTGTTGGTAACAGATGTAAAATGGTCAAAGGGCATGACATACAGCTAAGGAGACTTTGCTTAATGTTCAAAGTTATAAAATAAGTGATGAGTCTGATGAAACCTTTAACAGCAATGTAGGGATAGGGTGTACTTGATTCATAACATTGGGTGCACGAATGCAAAAAAGATATTTGTTCAATAATTGTCCCTGCTCTCTGAACTGTTGGAACGTAGCAGTGATGTAGAAAGAGGAAACAAGGGATCCAATATATTATCATACTGAAATGGCTCATATAGGCCCTACACACTTGCTGTTGTGTATGAGTGATATGAATGATCTCGTTCAGTAATGAACGATAAATCGTTCATATCGCTCATTGTGTATGCACCAACAATGAATGATGGAAGTCCCCACAGTCGTTCAACATTGCTTTTCCCTCATTTAGCATAGCAAGCCAATATGGACGATGGTCGTTAATCATTGAAAACAAACATCGTCCAAATCGCAAACATCGCCAAGTGTGTAGGGCCTAATAGATGGGGCAGGTATAGTACCATGTCCTATCAGCTGTTTTTCATGAAAGAATCCTTACTGCTGGAGCAGGTGTCAGATGATCAATCAAAATCCTTGCTGTGAGCACATACCTCCAGTGTAACTTTCCACTATTAGCTATTGTCTTAATATTATCGATAGAAAGTGGCTCAGCATGTGTGAGTGTTTCAGGTAGGGATGAGCGGGTTCGTTTTCCCTGAGAACCAAACCCTACTGAACATCATGTCCCGAGCCCGGATCAGAGCCCAACTCAGGTTTTCCCACCAGACTCGGAAACCAGAACGAGGCAAAACGTCGTCATCCCGCTGTCGGATTCTTGCAGGCTTTGGATCCCATATAAACAGCCGCACATCGCTGCCATTTTCACTCCGGACTTGGACAGTGAGGGAGACAGACCTCTGTCTCTCTCTTGGTGGTAGTGTGGGGTTAGTGTGTACTCTGTTGGGGTGCTGCTGCAATCACTGTGGTGTATCTGTTCTTTGTTATGGGTGCTGTCCTGGCTGTCCCTGCTGTCCTGGCTGTCACTAGTGTTACTGCCGGGTGCTGCAGCTGTACATGTGTGTTGTTGTTCTGGCTGTCACTGTGTTTTATAGGGGACAGGGGCACAGTGAAATATATAGGTGCTGATGTCTTAAAAACATTATACTGGCCATGTCTGCTATAAAAATTTGGGTCCATTTCTTAGAAATTAAAAGCACACTGCTCCTGTATGCTGTGAAATATAGGGGTGCTGATGTCTTAATAGCATTACACTGGCCCTGTCTGCTATAAAAGTTTGGGTGCAGTTAAAAATTAAAAGAACACTGTTCCTGTATGCTGTGAAATATAGGGGTGCTGATGTCTTAATAGCATTACACTTGCCCTGTCTGCTATAAAAGTTTGGGTGCAGTTAAAAATTAAAAGAACACTGTTCCTGTATGCTGTGAAATATAGGGGTGCTGATGTCTTAATAACATTACACTGGCCCTGTCTTCTATAAAAAAAATCAGGGGGGCAGTTCTTACAAATTAAAAGCACACTGTTCCTGTATGCTGTGAAATATAGGGGTGCTTATGTATTAATTACATTACACTGGCCCTGTCTGCTATAAAAGTTTGGGTGCAGTTTAAAAAGTAAAAGCACACTGTTCCTGTATGCTTTGAAATGTAGGGGTGCTGATGTCTTAACATTACACTAGTCCTGTATGTTGTATATATTCAGGGGTGCTGCTGCTGTTAAAATAACATAACACTGTTCCTGTATGCTGTAAGAATACAGGGGAACTGTGGAAATAAAGGGGCAATGTTCTGTGTGCTGTAATAATAAAGGGGTGCTGTCCTGTGAAATGGAGAACAACAATTTGTAGGAAAAAATAGTGGAAGATCAGGAACCACTTTCAGTTCCTAGTACTATTGCTAAAGCTGCTGCTGCCACCAGTTATGACATTGATGATGCAATTTCATCAACGTCATCTGCTAAGGCTGATCCCCAATGTCATAGAGGGTGTGCAAAATCCAAGAAGCAAAAATTAATAATCAGAAAAAATTTTTATCTGATGAGAAACGTAAAATTGGCAATCTTCCATTCACTACACAAAGTGGCAAGGAAAGGCTAAGGCCTTGGCCTATGTTCATGACTGGTGACTCAGCTTCTCATGATTAGCTTAGCCATCCAGCAACCTCGGTGAACCTCTTTTTTTCTCTTTGCATAATGTGCTGTTTGGGGCCTATTTATTAAATCTGCCATCCTGTCTGACACTGCAGTGCCACTCCTAGATGGGCCAGGTGTTTTTGCCGCACACTTGTGTCGCTAAGCAAAGTCATTCAGCTATCTCATTGCACCTCTTTTTCTTCTTTGCATGATGTGCTGTTTGGGGCCTATTTTATTAATCTGCCATCCTGTCTGTCACTGCAGTGCCACTCCTAGATGGGCCAGGTGTTTTTGCCGCACACTTGTGTCGCTTAGCTTAGTCATCCAGCTACCTCATTGCACCTCTTTTTCTTCTTTGCATCATGTGCTGTTTGGGGCCTAGTTTTTAAATTTGCCATCCTGTCTGACACTGCAGTGGCACTCCTAGATTGGCCAGGTGTTTGTGCCGCACACTTGTATCGCAAAGTCATCCAGCTACCTCGGTGCAACCTTTTGGCCTAAAAACAATGTTGTGAGGTGTTCAGAATAGACTGGAAATAAGTGAAAATGAATGTTATTTAGGTTAATAATACCCCCAAATTCTATGATTTTAGCAGTTTTTGTGGGGGTTTTTTCAAAAATCATCCAGATTCAAATGCAAAACCCGAAAGGGTGTTTTTAACAAAACCAATCCATATCCAAAACACAAGTGAGGATCCAGATCCAAAACCAAAACACAAAACATGAAAAGTGCCCGCCGCACATCTCTAGTTTCAAGAAATGTTTATATGCTAACATTCTGCTGGTGTTATTACCATCACAAAACCTAAATGTTTGTGGCCATAATGCCAGGAGCATGACTTTAATTTTAGATACAGCAGTGCTAGAACCCCCTTCAACCCCTTCCCCTTTGCATACACTGGCAAATCTATATGCTCCCTGCTAAGTTCATGCAGCTACCTTTCAGAAGCAGAGCAGCTTGATGCCAGACAAGCCTCCTTATAGGGTTGAGCAATACAAATACTGCCCCATGGAAGTGGAGTTAACAAATACAACATTATACATCATAATAAATATTGATTGGCATCTAAACAATTTAAAGTATTATACTCTAGACAAATACCAGGACCACTAACTTAACTTTCCTAATGTTTTCTACTTAATTAAGCTCCCCTCTTCATATGCAATTTTTTACATGACTTCTTTCAATTATTGTCCGACTGTGCATGCATCTTTGTCGCATTGCACATGTGTGAAAGATTTTATCTATAGTCACTCGTACTGAGGAATCATTCACAAAGTGATGGACAGGAAAGGACTGTTTTGGGTGATAACAGGGAGTGGCAGCAAAAATGCAGGCTTGACAATGATGTTAATGGGGCATGTCGCTGCCTGCATCTGCAATCATGTACACAATAATGATGGCTCCGGCGTCTCAGTACACATAGCCATTCTGTGTCACCATAGGAATATACAGAGGAAATGGGTCTAGACTGTACACCCTGGTGGTTATAATGAGAGGTGCTATCTGCTGAGATTTTACGGTACTACAGGAAAAGGAATGTAATCATTACTGTAAATTACAATATACAGTATAATTTATAATAAGAAGTTGTTAACAAATAATTGCCCAATGATATGGGCTTGTCCACTGCGTCGAGGTCACCTCTATTGAGCAAGTCTACAGATCTCCAGCAGGCCTGGAAAACATGAACTGTTGGTAGATCTCAAGGGCCAGCCCTGGTATAGACTATACAGAGGAAATGGGTCTAGACTGCACACCCTAGTGGTTGTAATGAGAGGTGCTATCTGCTGATATTTTATGGTACTACAGGAGAAGGAATGGGTACAGATGTACTATGCAATCATTACTGTAAATTACAATATATAATATATAATAAGAGATTGTTATCATATAATTGGCCATTTATATGGGCTTGCCCACTGCGTCGAGGTTACCTCTATCGAGCAAGTCCCTAACACTTTGGGGTTCAATATTTTTTCACTACCTCCTGTGTGTTTTTATCCATGTATATTTTTTTACCCACTTTATTTCTAATTTCAAAACACTTTATACACTCAGTAACTACCTCTGCTTATCCTATATTTTATTACACCTCACTATTTTCTACTAGCGTGATGACTTGGGGGTTCATGGCTGGACTGATTTGGGGGTGCCCTGTGCCCCGATGTGAACCCCAAAGTGTTAGGGACTTGCTCGATAGAGATTACCTCGATGCGGTGGGCAAGCCCATATCATTGGACAATTATATGCTAATAACCTCTTATTATATATTATATATTGTAATTTACAGTAATGATTGCATAGTGCATCTGCACCAATTCCTTTTCCTGTATCGCCATAAGGATACCCAGAAGGTCGGTTATCGGAGGATCTTGAAACGTGCTACATCTGTGTACACAGTTGTTGACATTAGCAGAGCTACCGGTGGAAGTCTCAGTACAAATCCTGCCAGGCTGCGACAATTGCATATTTTCGGAGAGTACTGTATCTATGAATTGAAACTGTGAATGTATTAGTGTACAGCTAGGAATCCGACACAATCTTCTGGTATGACTGTATTATATAGCCATCTAAGTATTTTTTATCCTTTCAATAACACTGGATCAGTAAGCCAAATGTAGCACTGAGACAGAGTTTCCCAAACTCCACCATTATAGTCTATGTTTTAAGGATATCCATGCTAGTGTCCTGATGGGTAAATCAAATTGACTGAGGCATACATTTAAGTCACCTGTACCCAAGCATGGATTTCCTCAAAATCTGGACTGTAATGGGCTGAGAACCTCACCTTAGGGGCTGATTCTGGGTTGGAACCACATTTAAAAAAGCAGGTATCTTTGTACCTGTAACATACTGTACCATGTTGCAATGCATGGTGTGCAAGTTTATTTTTATCTTTTTGCATGTTAGACAGCTTTATTATTACACTGCAATATATATTTCAGTTTGGACACACACCTCTCTCACAGGGCCAGTGCTAGGATGATCAGCACCCCACCAGCAAACTATAAAGTTGTGCCCTTCTTCCCATAGTTAATAAAGGGAAAGCACGCATTAAATGTGTGCTTTAAAAATAAGAAATGTGGTCACACAAGGAAGGGGCATGATCACACAATAGGACCCCCAATCCGAATGAAGACACGCAGTAGCATAATCTTATTCACATTATTCCACACATAGTGCCTCTGATTCACTATACACCACATAGTGGTGTCCCTTGCTCATGTTAAGACACACAGAAGTGACCCTCATACACATTGCACTACACAGCAGTACCCCTTATACATGTTACACCATACAGTAGTGTCCCTTATACACAAAACTCACAGGAGTGCCCCTTATACACGATGCCCACAGTAGTACCCCTTATACACATAATGTCCACAGTAGTAGTGCTACTTATACACATGCTGGAGAGAGAGAGGCAGATGCTGGAGAGAGAGGGGAGCAGAGGCTAGAGAGAGCTGCAGCATTACTTTTACTAACCCTGAGCAATTTCTGTCCACATGCTTCCGGTTATATTTTTATTTGTTATTTATTTAATTTTTTTATTTATTTTATGTTTACTTTCAAATTTAAATGCACTTTCTTTTACAATCAAATAAGCATTTCTAACATTTTTTACAGTATTTAGAACTTGCTGAGTTTTATTGGCACTTGGTGGATGCTACTCAAAATCTTGGAAGTGCAGGAATCACCAGAATAATTTACACTGGTTGTTGCTTGTTGTCAGGTACAGGCCGGGCTGCTTCTAAGCCCATCTCTGGCATGTTAGTGCATGCGCACTTGCATACATCATGGCCTCATGGCACGCCCCTAATTATCTGTGAGCCAGGCACCAGAGTGGGAAGGAGGTGTTCAAAGAGAGCCAGAAGACTGCACTTCTAGCATTTTAGAGAAGTGTCAGATGGTTGGTTTGTTGTGTTAACAGAAAGAGGTGCTGGCTGGTGAGACAGAAGGGGCATTAGCTGGAGAGTGTGTGTGTCGTGTGTGTGGGGAAAGGGGCTGCCTATTTTGTCAGTCCTCGGCACCACAATTTCTGATGACAGCCCTGCATGTAACCCACCACATCACACACACGGAGAGAGCAACAGGGAGTAGCCTAAGAAGATAGAGGAAGGCAAGGAGGAAGGCAAGGTGCTTGATGCTGGCGCAGCACCTGCCTGCACCTGCCAGTGCCTTTAGAATTATTTTAATGTTGTATACACCAATATTTGCCTGTTACAATTGGTTGGGGGGGCATACACTAACCCCAAGGTCGGAATGGCGTCGTTATGACAGCTGTTGAGGATCAATATATAGATGAAATAATGTAATTGTGTACTTTTTTTATTTCAAGTCTTATTTCTTTGTGTAATTAAAAATAAAAGCCTGTGTATTAGCAAATACGAGTACATTTAAGTTGTGCCTGTTTACAAGGAACAGTATCAACTTATGCTAAATAAGTTATGATAAAATGGAAAAACACCTGGCCCATCTAGGAGTGGCAGTGCAGTGTCAGACAGGATGGCACTTAAAAAAATTTGCCCCAAACAGCACATGATGCAAAGAAAAGAGAAAAAGAGGTGCACTGTGGTCGCTGGATGGCTAAACTAAGTGACACAAACACCTCAATATCACAGGAATTATTTGTTCTAATCAATGGTATTATTGGTCCAAATCACTGGAAGAAAATGACAAAATCACTGGAATTATTCATTGTAATCAATGGTATTATTGGTCAAAATCACTGGAAAAAAATGACAAAATCACTGGAATTATTTGTTCTAATCAATGGTATTAGTGGTCCAAATCACTGGAAGAAAATTACAAAATCACTGGAATTATTCGTTCTAATTAATGGTATTATTGGTCCAAATCACTGGAAGAAAATGGAATTGATGGATACTTGCAGTGACACAGAGCTGCAAGATACAGCAATGGCCTACTGTACAACTATATACTATTAGTCACCAAAATGCTGCACTGTAATACTAGACGTTATAGAAAAGTATATATATTATTGTATATATCAGTACAGACAGAGCGGTGTAACTGTGACCCATGTGTCCTGACAAGCAGTATAGAAGCTATAGAAAAGTATATATAATATTACTGTATATCAGTACAGAGCGGTGTAACTGTGACCCATGTGTCCTGACAAGCAGTATAGAAGCTATAGAAAATAAGAAAAGTATATATATTATTGTATATATCAGTGCAGACAGAGTGGTGTAACCGTGACCCATGTGTCCTGACAAACAGTATAGAACCTATAGAAAAGTATATATACTATTACTGTATATCAGTACAGAGCAGTGTAACTGTGACCCATGTGTCCTGACAAGCAGTATAGAAGCTATAGAAAAGTATATACAATATTACTGTATATCAGTACAGAGCGGTGTAACTGTGACCCATGTGTCCTGACAAGCAGTATAGAAGCTATAGAAAAGTATATATGATATTACTGTATATCAGTACAGAGCGGTGTAACTGTGACACATGTGTCCTGACAAGCAGTATAGAAGCTATAGAAAATACGAAATATATATATATTATTGTATATATCAGTACAGACAGCGTGGTGTAACTGTGACCCATGTGTCCTGACAAGCAGTATAGAAGCTATGTGACCCATGTGTCCTGACAAGCAGTATAGAAGCTATAGAAAAGTATATATAATATAACTGTATATCAGTACAGAGCAGTGTAACTGTGACCCATGTGTCCTGACAAGCAGTATAGAAGCTATAGAAAAGTATATATAATATTACTGTATATCAGTACAAAGCGGTGTAACTGTGACTCATGTGTCCTGACAAGCAGTATAGAAGCTATAGAAAAGTATATATAATATTACTGTATATCAGTACAGAGCGGTGTAACTGTGACACATGTGTCCTGACAAGCAGTATAGAAGCTATAGAAAATAAGAAAAGTATATATAGTATTGTATATATCAGTACAGACAGAGTGGTGTAACTGTGACCCATGTGTCCTGACAAGCAGTATAGAAGCTATGTGACCCATGTGTCCTGACAAGCAGTATAGAAGCTATAGAAAAGTATATATAATATTACTGTATATCAGTACAGAGTGGTGTAACTGTGACCCATGTGTCCTGACAAGCAGTATAGAAGCTATGTGACCCATGTGTCCTGACAAGCAGTATAGAAGCTATAGAAAAGTATATATAACTAGGTGCTTCATCGCGCCCTACGGGCGCTCTTCACACCGTCGCAAGGGGCTACACCCCTTTAACCCTTGCATGCCTATATGGGGTTCAACATTTGTATTATATGGAGTATTATCTGCATTCCTTTGTTAGTGGTTAAATATTGCACAATGAAAGGGCGTGCGATGGTGAAGGAGGCGCAGCCCCTTGCGACGGCGTGAACAGCACCTGCAGGGCACGATGTACACAATGAGCGGGTGCAGGGGGGACTGCGGATGGGGGAGGGTGTCTGTAGATGCTGCAGGTGGAGGGGGGGCAGATGCGGGGGGTCCCGGATGGGGAAGGGTTGGAAGGTGCTGCGGGTGGGGGAGAGACAGAAGAGTGGGGGCTGTAGATGGAGGAGGGGTCCGGAGGCACTGCAGGTGGGGGAGGGGAAGGGGTGCCACGGGGGAGGGGCAGGTGCAGGGATGTTGCGGATAGGTGAAGGGTTCCGGAGGTGCTGTGGGATGGGATGGGAAGGGGTGGGGGTTTTGGGGGTGGGGTAGGGGGTCCGTAGGCACCGCGGTGGGGGAGAGGCAGGTGCGGGTGGTGCGGCAGACGGGGAAGGGGGTCCGGAGGCGCTGCAGGTGGTGGAGGGGTAGGTGCGGAGGTGCCGTGGGTGGGTGAGGGGGGGACCGCAAATGGAGGAGGGTGTATGCAGATGCTGTGGGTGGAGGGGGGCAGGTGTGGGGGGAGACATATATGGGGGGTGGATGGTGGATGGGGTCTATAGGTGCTGTGGGAGGTGGAGGGGTGGGGGAGTGGGAGCCGCTGGTGGTGTAGGGGGTCTGGAGGCACAGCGTGTGGGGGAGGGGTGGAGTGTCGCATGTGGTGGAGGGGAAGGTGCGGAGGTGTGGTGCATTGGGGAGGGGTCTGGAGGCGCTGCGGGTACTGTACCTGTCAAAAAGGTAGTTGGAGGGTATGCAGTAACAGGGCCAGGACAGGGGTGACAGGGTCAGAACAGGGGTGACGGGGCCAGGACAGGGGTGACGGGGCCAGGACAGCGGTGACAGAGCAAGGACAAGGGTAACGGGGCCAGGACAGAAATGACAGGGACAGGATAGGGGTGACAGGGCCAGAGTAGGGGGGCCAGGACCAGGATTTGGTTGACAGATCCAGGATAGGGGTGACAGGGCCAGGATAAGGGTGACAGGGCCAGGATAAGGGTGAAAGGGCCAGGATAAGGGTGACAGGGCAAGGCCAGGGGTGACAGGACAAGGCCAGGGGTGACAGGGACATGACAGAACACAGGGCACGGGAGAGATTGGTATTAGGGACAAAACAGTGGTGACAGACAGATGTGTCTTACCGGAGTCACTGCTGCTGGCTGCTGCTGTTCCACTCCAACCTGTTTGGATCTGCTGCTGGTGGAGACTTGGCATGGTTGACTCTCTCAGGCTGGAGTCCTGCTTCCTCTGCCCATCCACATTCCTCCCCCCCACTCCTCAGTCACACACCGCGGACCTCGCGCGGCTGCCGGGCACTGTGGTAAGGGGCGACTGGGAGTGACTGGTTAGCCCCCAGGAGACGCTGCGGCTGGAGGGAGGAGGGGGTCATAGCATGCACGCGGCGCGGACCTCGCGCGGCTGCCGGGCACTGTGGTAAGGGGAGACTGGGAGTGACTGGTTAGCCCCCAGGAGACACTGCGGCTGGAGGGAGGAGGGGGTCATGGCATGCACGCTGCGCGGACCTCACAGCAGCCGGGCACTGTGGTAAGGGGAGACTGGGAGTGACTGGTTAGCCCCCAGGAGATGCTGCGGCTGGAGGGAGGAGGGGGTCAGAGCCTGCAAGCAGCGCGGACTTCTGCAGCGCTGCCCGACGGCTAAAGTGTGTGAAGGAGCTGGGCGCACCTCACTGCAGGCGGCAGCACTGCAGGTAGCGGTGGGGTTGCCGGGGCTGGAGATAACAGAGGCAGTACGGAACCTGCACAGCGTCAGGTGCCCCACAAAACTGCAGCTAAGAAGCGCGGAGTGTGTCAGAAAGTGACGCTCCTACGCGTCAGAAAGCCCCTGCTGAGTATGCTGATGTGGGGGGTCAAGCACACAGTGAGACGGTGCCCATCCGTCTGTACAGCATACCCCCTCACACACCCCCATACCTCCCAACTGTCCCGATTTTTGCGGGACAGACCCATTTTTTGGGGTCTGTTCCACTGTTCCACCCGAGGGCCGGAGTGTCCAGCGGTGGGGCAGTTGGGAAGCTCTTGTACTCACTGTTCTGCTTAGCATGCACACAGCGTCTATTTAGTGGAGACAGAGGGGGCATCAGGGGGTACAGATTAAGGGGGGGCCCAGGGGGTATGTACCGCGGGCCCCACAGTTTTAGGGGCCCCCCCGGCTGGAGCAGCTCTGTCCCAGCTCTGAATCTCCCCCGTCCTGCCAGTAACAGCAGCAGCATTGTGTTACAGTCAGCACACGCTGCTGCGTGTTGGCAGGTCTGTGGTGTTGCAGGGAGGCAGCAGCCTCCCTGCTTTCTTCTGCCTGTGCGGGTGTGTAGGGGGAGCGACCACCCCCTCTGGATTTACCCCTAGCTGAGGGGCCAAAATCCCATTAAAAAAAGAAGAATTTGCATAAGGGGGCGTGGCCACGAGGGCACAATTAGGCCACGCCCCCAAACCCACAGCAGGCACAGCAATGAAATAGGGTTCCTGTCTCAAGTGCCCTGGGCCCCCCGGACTCATAATCCGCCGCTGGGGGCATGCAAGCAGCTCACAGAGCACTGGGCATGCCCCCTCACTGACGAAAACAGGGGCGTGGCTCGCGATCGCGGGTCCACCCGCGAAACCACGCCCCCTTTCACGTTGCCCATGCCCCCTTTTTGCTGTGCGTGTGTCCCTCCTGCCTGAAGAAAATTGGGAGGTATGCACCCCTGCCTGCGCCATGCCCATACCATCTGCTACTGCTCCTAGTCTCCTATAGATTTGCACAGATCTGTGACTCATTTGACTAACTCCGCCCAGTGTTTTGACTCCGCCCAGTGTTAGCAAATGAAGCACAAAGTCACAGATCTGGGCTATTATATAGGAGATATAACTGTATATCAGTACAGAGCGGTGTAACTGTGACCCATGTGTCCTGACAAGCAGTATAGAAGCTATAGAAAAGTATATATAACATTACTGTATATCAGTACAGAGCGGTGTAACTGTGACCCATGTGTCCTGACAAGCAGTAAAGAAGCTATAGAAAAGTATATATAATATTACTGTATATTTGTACAGAGCGGTGCAACTGTGACCCATGTGTCCTGACAAGCAGTATAGAAGCTATAGAAAATAAGAAAAGTATATATATATTATTGTATATATCAGTACAGACAGAGCGGTGTAACTGTGACCCATGTGTCCTGACAAGCAGTATAGAAGCTATAGAAAAGTATATATTATATTACTGTATATCAGTACAGAGCGGTGTAACTGTTACACATGTGTCCTGACAAGCAGTATAGAAGCTATAGAAAATAAGAAAAGTATATATATATTATTGTATATATCAGTACAGACAGAGCGGTGTAACTGTGACCCATGTGTCCTGACAAGCAGTATAGAAGCTATAGAAAAGTATATATTATATACTGGTGGTCCCCAGTCCCCACAATGCAGCACACTGATCAGATATTTGCAGCACACTGAGCACAGATATGGAGCGTTTTCAGGCAGAGAACGTAGATATTTTCAGCACACTGAGCACAGATTATTTGCAGCACACTGAGCACAGATATTTTCAGCACACTGAGCACAGATTACGGAGCTTTTCAGGGAGAGAACGCTGCCACGTCCTCTCCATTCAATCCCCAAAGCACGAGTGAAAATGGCGGCGATGCGCGGCTCCTTATATAGAATACGAATCTTGCGAGAATCCGACAGCGGGATGATGACGTTCGGGTGCTTTCTGGTTATCCGAGCAAGGCGGGAAGATTCGAGTCTGCCTCGGAACCGTGTAAAATGGGTGAAGTTCGGGGGGGTTCGGATCCCGAGGAACCGAACCCGCTCATCTCTAATATATATATATATATATATATACATGGTCCTGTATTCAGGTGATTACAAGAAAGGAGAGTGGCAAACCATTATGAAATCCTAAAATGTGTAATACGTAATGTGTAATTACAACAAGAAAATGTTTGAGCAATTCAGAATATTAATCAGCAAAGTGATTTACATATACATTTATTAACAGCGTAATGGTGCTAATTATGTTGCATGTATATGTGCATGTACACAATAATGCTTCCATCAATTTACTGCTCATATTTGTAAAGCAAATTTACTACTAGTATTTTATTTAAAAAATATTAGCGTATCCAGATGGAAAACAACATAATAATGGATTTGGCTTTTCTTTTAGTAGTAAATAATAAAGTACACAACATTTATATAACAAAGGCATTCATTTCTGGACAGTAGGCTGGATTCAGATGTGGAAGCAACCATCAATGCAGCTGCAATCTCTCATGCATTGCAATTGCTAAAGGCCCTCATTCCGAGTTGTTCGCTCGCTAGCTGCTTTTAGCAGCATTGCAAACGCTAGGCTACCGCCCTCTGGGAGTGTATCTTAGCTCAGCAGAATAGCGAACGAAAGATTAGCAGAACTGCTACTAAATAATTTGCTGCAGTTTCTGAGTAGCTCCAGACCTACTCCTAGATTGCGATCACCTCAGTCCGTTTAGTTCCTGGTTTGACGTCACAAACACGCCCTGGGTTTGGCCAGCCACTCCCCCATTTCTCCAGCCACTCCTGCGTTTTTACCTGGCACGCCTGCGTTTTGTAGCACACTCCGGAAAACGCTCAGTTACCTCCCAGAAATGCCCCTTTCCTGTCAATCACTCACCGATCAGCAGTACGACTGAAAAGTGCCGCACAAACACCAGAAAATCTGCTAAGTTTTGTTAAATATCTTAGCGCATGCGCGCTGTGTACCATGTGCATGCGCATTTTCCACCTAATCGCTGCGTTGCTAAAAACGGCAACAAGCGAACAACTGGGAATGACCACCAAAGTATGCTAATGTCTACAAAGCTCACTTGAGCATTGAGCCACCCACTGATGCCTTCGTTCTCATATCTGTCAGATGATGTACAAACAGCGCCAACATCGGTAACATCAACACAGATCAGACAGCAAAATATTCTGGGAGTATGACCTGCCTCCAACTCTGTGGCACACCTGACACACACGCACAGAGATCTTATGGTGCATGGGAGATCACAAAGGTTAAATTTTACATGCCCATCAAATGGTGTTTCAATGGCCCCGACATGCCAGCATTCTTTTGACCACCCCCCATTACCTCTCCGAAATACTAGCTACCTGTCACTCACTTAGCGATTGATTCATCTGTGCAAGCGGCATCGCAAATCTATTGCTGTACATGCGCAGTATGACTTTATTGCATGTGTATTGGATAACCATCGCTCCACTTGCATTCTATAGGCTGTTGCATCCGCATCTAAATTAGGCCCTATGTTCTTGGTAAATCCTAAAGTTGCAACTACCATGCACAATACAATTAAATGCAAATGCAAAATAAAGATACAAATAAAGTTCAAATAAATAATAACATCCACAATCTTCTGCTATAAAAAGTAGGAATCTTCTTATCTGCCGTGGACCAAATGAAAATATAAATTAAAATGTATATGGTAGGCTGCAGCAACCACACTCATTTATATGGTATTGTAGTAATCATCCAAAGGTGTATCTTGCACCAGGGGTTGAACACCTGAAAGATGTACATGTATGCTTCCTGACAGGTCTATATGAGTCCCTTTCTGTAACATGGCCCCCTCTCTCCCCTGTTCTGCATTTCAAAGAAGTGGTAAAATGAGCTGAATCTATAAATTGATTTAAAAAAAATAAGACATTTTGTGGCTGGCACAATTTAAAAATGTGTATTTTACAAGAAAAATGTTACAGATCAATATTGATGAGGTAGTTGATGCTGAATTGAATGAATGACAGTTTTGTGGAAGCTCTTGCATGTTTTTATTCTGCACATGCTCTGGGTTTGTGTGTATGAAATACTGGCTATTTAGAGTCAAATGCATCTCAAAGGCATCTCCACTGAAAGGGTGGTATTGGTGGCTAACCAAGTGCTTGCAAGTAGGCTAAAGGGCCTACTAGATTACTATCTGACTAGATTGCTTAGATTTTAAGCAGCGATCACTCCGTGTGTACCCCTCACAGCGATAGATATGCGCAGCGCTATTGCTGGTGTTAGATTGGCCGGCATGCAGGCCAATCTAGCAGGTCGCTCACTTCACCCGCTGGATGAAATGAGCGCCCCCCCCCCTGCATGCTCAGCACACATCACACTGTGCTGAGCGGGGGGGAGAGATGTGTGCTGAGTGGTTTGCTCAGCACCACACATCTCTCCCCAAATTGGGCCGTGAATATTGCCCTTAAGCTTAGCGCCTGTGTGCTAAGGATATATTGATTAAATAGTGAGCAAATAAACAATGTGATACACAATGATAAATATATTTTCACCAGAAGAGGGAATAGGTGAGTATCAGTATTAATATCTGTACACACAATGGCTTGACATAAAGATAAAGGAACTTATGGCAAGAAAAGGCGAACATTCAAAAAATACAAATCTGACGGGGAAGCAGAGTCATTTCAGCACTATAAGGACTGTAACAAAATATGCAAAAAAGAAATAAGAGCGGCTAAAGTAGAAACTGAAAAACTAATAGCAAAGGAAAGCAAAACGAATCCCCAAAAATTCTTTAAATACATCAACAGCAAGAAATTAAAGAAGGAGAGTATAGGCCCTTTAAAAGACAAGTTGGGAGTCTTAGTCAAAAATGATAAGGACATAGCGGACACACTAAATTAGTTTTTTTAACGGTATTTACAAAAGAGGACCAAATACAGGGACTAACACACAATCTCAATAATGATAATGTCCCACTGATAAGTGCTTATTTAAGTGAGGAGGTAGTCTGTGACCGATTAAAAAATGTAAAGATTAATAAGTCACCAGGTCCTGATGGAATTCACCCAAGGGTTCTAATGGAGCTTGACTCTGAACTTACAAGACTGCTATTTTTGATCTTTAAATATACAGTTATATCAGGTATGGTTCCCAAAGACTGGTGTATAGTGGAAGTAGTGCCAATATTCAAAAAGGGAAGTAAAGCTGAACTGGGTAATTATAGACCAGTTAGTCTTACATATATAGTGGGGAAAGTATTGGAAGGTATTCTAAGGGATAGTATTCAGAAGTTCCTTGAAGCCAATAAGGTAATTAAAAGGAATCAACATTGATTTGTGAAACCATCATGTGAAACCAACTTACTTGGCTTTTATGAAACAGTAAGTTCGAACCTTGATCAGGGTAAGGTGGTGGATGTAATCTTTTTAGACTTTGCCAAAGCTTTCAACACTGTACCACACATGCGACTTATCTATAAGCTACAAGAACTAGGGCTAGGGAGCACAATATGCACTTGGGTAAAAAATTGGTTAGATAATAGGGAGCAACGCGTTGTGGTTAATGGATCATTTTCAAATTGGACTGAAGTGCTAAGTGGTGTGCCACAAGGGTCTGTACTAGGACCACTTTTGTTCAACATTTTCATTAACAACCTAACAGAAGGTCTAGAGAATATGGTGTCAATTTTTGCAGACGATACCAAATTGTGTAAAGTTATAAATACGGAGGGGTATGCTGAGTCTCTTCAGAATGACTTCGTTAAATTAGAAGCATGGGCAGCCAAATGGAGAATGCGCTTCAATAAAGACAAGTGTAAGGTAATGCACTGTGGTTGCAAGAACAAAAATTACATCTACATACTAAATGGGGTAACATTAGGGGATTCTGTACTGGAAAAGGACTTAGGTGTTCACATAGATAGCAAACTAAGCAGCAGTACCCAAAGTAGGATTGCAGCAAAGAAGGCTGATAAGATATTAGCATGCATAAAATGTGGAATTGATGCAAGGGACAAGAGTGTTATATTTCCATTATACACTGGAAAACAGACAAAAATGGTCATTCAGACAAATTGATAAAATCCGCCTGCATGTGCTGTCTAGCTGCGGCTGCAGGGGGGTACCACAATTCCTGATAACAGAATTAAATTGTGGTTGCAGCCTCTGGACAGACCATTCAGCATGCTGCATGGCCTGGCCTTGTGATGGGCAGCCCCCAGCATGTGATACAAAGGATTGCAGATTCTGCTTTTAGTAGAATCCACAATCATTACTGAATAACCCCCTATATGCTTTAATAATACACTTTTTTATAATGTGTGCAAGCAGTGTTACTAATTAAATGTAGCTGTTGGACTTAAGAAATAGAAATGATTAATTAGAATCAAACCCACAACTGTTGCTCTACCAATCAATGGGAATATTCTAACTCTTTACCTTATTGTTTGTAAGGCTTAAAAGTAAAAACTAACATAACATACACACTTAAGTAAGCACAATCACCTGGGGAAGTTATTCTGCAATAAGTCAATCACTATGGGCCTAATTCTGAGTTGATCGCAGCATCAAGTTTGTTAGCAATTGGGCAAAACCGTGAGCACTGCAGGGGGGGCAGATATAACATGTGCAGAGAGAGTTAGATTTGGGTGGGGTGTATTCAAACTGAAATCTAAATTGCAGTGTAAAAATAAAGCAGCCAGTATTTAACCTGCACAGAAACAAAATAACCCACCAAAATCTAACTCTCTCTGCAGATGTTATATCCACCTCCCCTGCAGTGCACATGGTTTTGCCCAACTGCTAAAAAATTTCCTGCTGCGATCAACTTGAAATTACCCCCTATGTTCAGTAGTCAGTAAAAAACAATCATCAAATGCCCCTGTGTGTCATCATCATTAGTACATATTTTACACCAGATGTTGAGACTGCTGATATATAAAATCCACAATCTTACTGTATTTAGCCTATGCCTCGTATCTACTCTGTTCTGCCTCTGTAAACAAAATTAATCGTAAGTGTAAGATCCAATGGATCTGCATATGGTTGCATGCATAAATCTTTTTGTGTACATGCGCAGTAAGGAAATATGTATTTTTGCCATTGTCATAGGTACCATATGGCTAGTCTGCCCATGTATATTGTACCATAATAATATGCAGTAAACACTAGACATTAGTCTATTAAGTGTCCATACTGCCAGAGCATTTATTTAATGCACAGATACATTACCATTTTAAGAATTAAATAGGGTAATTATAAGAATTATGAAATGTAAAGTAGGAAAAAGTTCAATACTGTAAAGTGTGCCACATGACTCATCTCAGTGCAGAAGGTCCCATGTACCTCGTCTTGCACAGACCATTTTTTAACTGTAAATGTGCATCTTAGTCAAAATATAATGCAATGCAAGAAACCAATTTACTAAACTGCATTGATGAATTTGATATACAACCCTTGTACATTTGTATGCAAATCAGTCTGAATCTGTCTATGAAGTGCTACAATGCAGCAGCCACCACTTTTTTTTAATGCAATGTTCCATTGTGCTTTGTTTGTGATTTTGTACATATTTAAAATCAATAGCTGTGCAGTTAAAATCCCAGTTCGGTGTCTCTTGTTGTCTTGTCACTGAGTGATGATTTGCTGAATATGTGGTACCAATAAAAGTCAAATAA
This sequence comes from Pseudophryne corroboree, assembly GCF_028390025.1. Lineage (NCBI taxonomy): Eukaryota > Metazoa > Chordata > Amphibia > Anura > Myobatrachidae > Pseudophryne > Pseudophryne corroboree. The sequence goes on along the minus strand of NC_086444.1, from coordinate 927,211,149 downwards.
AAAGTCAAAATGTTTCACCCCTCGGTGTGGCTCACTCTCTCTAGGGATCTTGCGCCACAGGGTGTGTTGAGGCAAGGTGTGTGACAGCACATCTGTACATAAAACTGTCAGATTTCGTTAAATGTTGTGGAGATTGCATTAGCCTATACGGTATATAAATAAAAAATTTACATTTACCATCATACTTGATTATGATTGTACGAAAATATGACAATGACCACACTGTGACCACATAGACCACTTTTACAGTGCCTACACTGAAACCACTGACTGTGGGCCTAATTCAGACCTAATCACTGTGCTGCTAATTTAGCTGTCCTGCGTTCAGATAGTCGCCGCCAAAGGGGAGTGCAGATTTGCCCGTGCAAGTGTGCGATCGCATGTGTATGCCGTGCTACAAACAGTGCAGTAACTAGGCATTTTAGCGCTGTGTGCAAGAAACAACAGTGGGGCCCCCCCCCATGCAAGACAGGGGCAGTGCGCGCCGTAGGTGCGCGAAAAATTTAGAGGGGCGTGGTTTCATGGGGAAGGGGTGTGGCCACAAAATAATAGCAATTCATACTACGGTGCACAGTAGTCTACATTATTCAAATGACGCTGCACAGTAGCGCCACTACACCAGGTAGAGCCCCTTTTATACATTACAGCAGACAGCGTCCCCCTTTTGACACATTACAGCAGACAGTCCCCCTTTTTACACATTACAGCAGACAGCGTCCCCGTTTATACACATTACGGCAGACGGTGTCCCCCTTTATACACATTGCGGCAGCCAGGCCCCCTTTTTACACATTACGGGAGCCAGTCCCCCTTTTTACACATTGCGGCAGCCAGGCCCCCTTTTTACACATTACGACAGACAGTCCCCCTTTTTACACATTACGGCAGACAGTCCCCCTTTTTACACATTGCGGCAGCCAGTCCCCCTTTTTACACATTGCAGCAGCCAGTCCCCCTTTTTACACATTGCGGCAGACAGTCTCCCTTTTTACACAATGCAGCAGCCAGTCCCCCTTTTTACACATTGCGGCAGCCAGTCCCCCTTTTTACACAATGCGGCAGCCAGGACCCCTTTTTACACAATGCGGCAGCCAGGACCCCTTTTTACACATTGCGGCAGCCAGTCCCCCTTTTTACACAATGCGGCAGCCAGGACCCCTTTTTACACAATGCGGCAGCCAGGACCCCTTTTTACACATTATGGCAGACGGTGTCCCTCTAAAAGAGAGAGAGAGAGAGAGAGAGAGAGAGAGAGATACTTACCTGACAGGCTCCTCGTGCTGGCAGCTCCCTCGGTGCAGGCAGTGAGATGAGAAGGAAGAGGAGGGAGGGGGAGCAGGGAGCCGCAGCAGCGCTATTTGATTGGTAGTAAGCGCCGCTGCAGCATCCCCCTCTTTTTCTGTATTGGCTGCCTGGCGCTGCTGTGGATGCTGGGATGAAGGAACCGCATCCCAGCATCCATAGCAGCGCCAGGCAGCCAATACAGAAGGAGAGGGGGATGCTGCAGCGGCGCTTACTACCAATCAAATAGCGATGCTGCGGCTCCCTGCTCCCCCTCCCTCCTCCTCCTTCTCTCCGCTGCTCGGCGCTTCTGTCTTCCCCTCCACAGCGCGGCGGCGGCGCACACAGCAGAGGCTGCATGTAATGAGTCAATTTGACTCATTACATGCCGCTGGCCGTTGCGCCCTCAGGGCAACTGCGCTGTGTGCCAAGCCCCCTTGGAACACACGTAGTTACGGCCCTGGCTACAAATATCGCTCAGTCAGCAGACAGCTGCAAATCCATTTCCACCTCACTCACCATCATATGTTTTTACCACTGTGTGCAGTCTGTGCGCAGCCCAGGATTTACTCCTACAGTGCGATGCGAACAGGCTGATCGGATGGAGCTAACGTCACATACCCTCACTGAAAACACTTGGTAACGCCTACGTTTTCCCTGACACTCCCAGAAAATGGCCAGTTACCACCCACAAGCGGCTTCTTTCTTTCAATCAGCTTGTGAATGGCTGTAAGATTGAAATTTTAACGCCAGCTTGTCACTGTTTGGCGATGCCTGTTGTATACGCATGTGCAGTCTATCGATAATTGCCCACTGTGTGAAAACGCACAACAGCGATCAGCTCTGAATCGGGCCCCGTGTCCTCTTCTGTCATGCAAGGAATTTTATAAATACATTAAAAAACAATGATAGCTGACACCCGTGACATGTAAAAAACACCTAGAGGTACCGACGCCGGGATCCCGGCAGCATACCGACGTGGGGAGGGGCGAGTGCAGCAAGCCCCTTGCGGGCTCGCTGCACTCGCCACGCTGCGGGCTCAGTGGCGACCTGCGGTCGCCACGGGTTCTATTCCCACTCTATGGGTGTCGTGGACACCCACGAGTGGAAATAGTCCCTGTTGGTCGGCATGCCGACCATCGGGATAGTGAGCCGTCGGGCTCACGGAGGAGGTCATGTGACTGTCGGTCAGCTGACCGGCGGTCACATGAATACCACCCGTATATTGTTTTAAAAATTGGATTGCAAATAAGGAATAGAGATAAGGAAGTTTTAATGCAATTGTAAAGCTTGTGTTTAACTCAGAGATAGCTTACACATTATAAGACTTTAGTCAAAAGAACCTTCAGCTTTATTTAATTTTGTGTAATTTTTTTCCATAGTAAATGTACTGTAACATAGCCAGCTTACCTTGCTGAAAGACAACAGGATACCATCATTTGTTTTTGATAACAGCTATTTTGTTTACCTGCAATTTAGCAGAAACGTTTTTGTCAAATGCTCAAGATTATGTAGTTGGTATATGGCAAAACTGAGCCATGTTGTGGTGATATTTATAGTATGTTTTGCTTTGTTTTAATCTTTTCTTTGTTACATAAGATATAAGTGAGAGGGACATGGTTAGAAATGCTGATGTATGCAATGCCGATCAGAGGCATTTCTAGAGAGGAGGGGACCCGTGTGCAGATTACGTGCACGAGCCCCCTCCTCTCCTGAAGCCGTCACTGTCGCTGTTAGCGCTCTCAGCACTGAGCCTCTGGCACAGTGCCAGAGTCAACAGCGCATGAGCAGGATTCCAAAAAACTGTCTGCCGCTCCATTTTTTCGGAGTCCTGCGCATGCGCACTGTGCCAGAGTCTCTAGTGTTCAGTGCGCTAGCAGCAGCTGTGACGGCTACAGGAGAGGAGGGGGCCCACACACATTCACCGATGGATGCCGGAAAGGTGAGTATAGAAGAAATGGCTGCAGTATGTGCGGTGTGGGCCCCCTCTGGTCCCAGTGGCTGTGTGTACCACACACTGCACTCATTATAGATACGAAACTGATGCTGATTTTGTGCCTGATTCAGACCTGTTTGTAGGTCTGTGTCTGCACACAGATTCCCAATATCAGCTGTGATATCGCCCGCACTTCCCCACTGCATTGCCATTGTGTCACGCGTTTTCTGGGAGGGGAGAGACAGAGGTGCTGCCCTCACAGCCCCAGCTTCCATCAGCTGAGTAAGCTGGAGCATACTCAGCTCTCCATCTGCGTGGAACATTGAGACCGCTGGTCATAATGTTGGATCCCAGATTGCAACGTCGGTCGCAGTGCTGGGATCGCAGCAACAAGCAGGAGGTGTCTCTTCTGCTGAGGCATCTCCTGCATGTACTTCATTCAGATTAGATGTAAATACAATCCCTCTTGTATGCAGCATTGCATTTCCATCCATCTTGGAATCAGGCCCTTGTAAGCAGTGGAGCGATTATTAACCCAGGGTATGCATACGGTTGTACTGCGCATGTGCCTCGATGGTCTTGAGATAGACATATAGGTAGAATTTATTTGATAGTGGTGACTTAAACGCCGGCATGTTGCGACCGTTTCTGGGGCATGTCACGTTTTGCAGCAGCAATCATTTACACAGTTGCAATGGATCTGGTGTCTTACTTCCAGCGGTCATAAGGCGCCCATAACTTTATTGCGATTAACATAAACCTTTCTTAAACTAGCTGATCACTAAAATAAAACGACACACACTGAAATAAAAACACGGACACGGTAGCTGGAGTTAAAGGTCAGACGATATTTATTGATCGCTGCTGACCAACTCTTTAAACTATAATTGTAATTGAAATGGAATTAATTTGGATTGTAAAGTTAAATTTAGATTGGAGGATGGCAAAGGAAAAGTTGCTACCAGACACCAGCTCCAGTCACTTAGATGAAATCCAACAAACCACGGAGAGTACTACCAAAGCCCCGCCTCCTTCCTGCATAACCCACATTGTGCTGGCCTCACCACTCTTTTCTCTGGCAAACGTTCGGTTCCCGCAGGGGAACGTCTAAATGTCCACCCGCAAGGGAAGGACACACCTGCCGTCCTTCTAAAGAGGGTGCCCCACAATGACCACTTATGCCTGCGGTCAGCTGGTTGGTAGCAACTTCCCACCACAAAGGTTTAACAAAACCGCCACCGCCATCCGAACAAGCAAACAAGAAAAAACTAAAGAGCCCTAACGGAAAGGACCAAAAACATCTTCCAGGAAAACCTGAACTCCGTCCGGAGAAAGATGAACCCCATCCTCCATGTAGAACTGCCTATTACGCAGCACAAGTAAAGGATGCCTGACAACCACGCCACCTATGGCCCTAACAAACAGCGACACCGCCGAATTCACCTTCTTGCGAGCCTTCTCCAGAGCCGAGAAACACACCGCACCTCGCCAACGAAAAAGCGGAACTATCTCAGACCACACAATACGGACTCTTGGCAAGTGACAGCAAATCGCCACCAAATCCGCCTTAATGGACAAAATTAAGTTGATACCTTTAACTCGGCCCAAATCATTGCCGTCCAAATGCAGGACAATACAGCTGGGGCGACCCCAGCGTCGCTCACGGTGAAAAAGGAGATGCAACATATCACCCCAAAGCATACCCCGAACACCTAACCAACTAAACTCTCTAGTCCCGAAAACGTCAGCTACCCTAAGTGCCATAGGATGCCTTGCCGCCCAAAAAATATAAGATTGGCCAACCAGCCACACTTGCTCCCCAAAATCGACGACGGCTGAAAAAGAAAACACCCTAACATCAGAAATTTGAACACAAAACTTAGATAAATGCAATAAACATAAATAACCCAAGTGAAGGAGAAAACTCAAAAAACCTCCCGTGGACCTTCAGAGAACAGCCAATTGAAATTGGGCCCCCTCGGAGGAAAATTTAAAAATTCACTTCACACCCTCTATTCCTGAACGGAAAGCGTTAAAAAACGAACGAGTAAACAAGTTTTTGGGTTAGCGCAACAGGCACACCTAAATATTATCAAAAGGAACATAAGACTTATAGGAGGCAGACTTCCAATGGCCCAGCTCCCGAATAGCCACCAGGGAGGAGCCCGTAGCCGCGGCATGGGTAGCCGCCCCAATCTGAAAGGAATGTGTACCGAAGTCCGCCCCGCGCAAGCCTAGTGCCTCCAAACATTTCTTAAACACTGCAGCAAATTGGAACTTAGTCAGTGGGCCAGCGTGCACATGCACTAGCAACTGGTCGCCACCCGAAGGCCTCAACCGGAGATACTCCTGCGCCATCCGCAGTGGGCAAACACTCACATCCTCCCGGGCCTCCAAGGACACCCAGCGACCCCGACCTGTTTGATCTGTCTTGGACCGCACAATCCTACAGAGCAACCGGCCATCCTGCAGGCGCTCATTCCCGTAAAGCATACCGGACTCACGAGATGACTTACTGCACGCCACTAACTCGCTCACTCTGAAAGCCCCAAAGAAAGCTAGGGCAAAAGCACAACTAAAAAGGGCCACCTCGAACTCTGAGGTCGCAATTCGAGGCAGCACCCGCAGCAACTCCGTTAGAAGCTGCAAAGTCACGGGTCTACGGAAGTCCGCGAGTGCTGGTTGCATCCTAGCCCATCCTTTAGGCGCGCTGGAAAGGACAAAAGACCCGGTGGGGTCCGTCATCCTGTGGAGCCGAGAGTGAAAGGAAATGCCCACAAGGGCAGAAGACATGGCCGCTTTTGACCTACCCCCTTGATAATGCTCCCAAATAAAGGCCATTAAAACGTCCGCCGGGGACTCACCTGCCACACCGTACCTACTTTGAAAGGCCGACCAATCACGCCAGGCCGCATCACACGCCCTGATCGTGCAAGGAGCCAACGCACACCTGGCCAGAGTAGCTAACGCGACTCGATAATCTGCCAGACAGAAGGAGGGCACCGTAAACCCTCCGCCGCCGCTCCCGGAACCAACGCCCGGAACTTATCAAACTGGAACCGAGACAACGCATCTGCAATTCCGTTGTCGATTCCGGGAATGTGACGGGCCCTGAAATGAATATTGCGCCACAAGCAAACTAGCACCAGATGTTGCAAAAGCCGCAAAGCCTGTGGAGAAGAAGAACGCTGATTATTGATAGCGTGCACCACCCCCAAGTTGTTGCAACGGAACGAGATGTCCCGATTCGAGAACTGGCAGGCCCACAACTCCAGGGCAACTATGATCAGGAACAACTCCAGCAAAAGGAGGTTCTTGGTGAAACCCCGTGCCACCCAAGAGGACGGCCAAGCAGCAGCGCACCACGACCCGGCAAAAAATGCCCCAAAGCCATGACTGCCCGAGGCATTAGTAAACAACTGGAGCCAACTGTTGGAACAACAAGGGGGAGGCCACAAAACCTCCCTGTTGAAGGACACCAGGAAAGATGCCCAAACTCGCAAATCATCCCTGATCTCGCAGAAGAGGTACACGGTGTGATGTTGCCTGACCGTCCCCGCCGTGGCCCGTTCAAGTTTGCGATAGAAAACCCTACCCATGGGGATAATCTGGCACGCAAAGTTGAAGGAACCCAGCAACGACTGTACCTGCTTAAGCCGAACCCTGTGCTTGCCCAAACAATTGTGAATTAAACCCAAATGCACTTTATCATCCGGGAGGCGACAGCAACCCGCCACTGTGTCTATTTAAATTCCCAAATAGCTAAGACAACTGCAGGGGCCCTCACATTTGTCCGGCGCGATGGGAACCCCCAAACTTTCGAACAAGGACCTGGCAACCGACAGAATATCGCCACAGACCGAACTTCCCCCTGGGCCCATAAGGAAAAAATCGTCCAGGTAGTGGGCCACCCTGGGTTGGCTGGAGGCGTCCTGGATGCACCAATGCAAAAAAGTGCTAAATCTCTCAAAATAGGCGCAGGAGACAGAACAGCCCATGGGGAGACACCGATCCACGTAAAATTCTGTCCCGAATTTGAAACCCAGAAACCGCAGGGACTCAGGGTGCAGGGGAAGGAGCCGAAAAGCCGATTCCACGTCTACTTTTGCCAACAGGCCCCCAGGACCACAGTCCCGCACCAAGCGCAGAGCATCATCAAAAGACTGATAACGCACCCTGCACACGGCCTCGGGGATGGAGTCATTAACCGAAACGCCAGGAGGGTGCAACAAGTGCTGTATCAGGCGGAACTTACCCGGGGCCTTCTTGGGCACCACCGCCATGGGAGAGATGCACAATGAGGGCAGAGGGGGAAAGGCGTAGGGGCCCACACATGCGCCCCAAGCCGATCTCCGCATCCACTTTCCGCTGGACCTCATTCGGGAACTCGCGAGCCGACTTCAAATTCCGGCACGCCACCAAAATGGGCAGGCGAAAACCATGACTAAAACCCTCCAACAGGAATAATGCTGCCGACTTGTCGGGGTATAAACTAAGCCAGCGACGCAAATCGGCACCCGAATAGGGGAGGGAGCCTAACTTACCAACTCCCCTGGCCTCGGCAGGAGCGGAGGTCTTACCGCTCGCCGCCGAGGTTCAGTCCTTGGCCGGGTGACCGGCCCCGCACAACTTGCACGAGTGACGAAAACAACAATTTACACCCCTGGTGCATTTACCTTCGTTGTAGGCAAAACACTTGCCTTTCCCTGAGGAGCAGGATCCCGCAACACCGGTCGCCACGGGCTTCTTGACCGTGACGTCTGAAGTGGGCTTAACATGTTGTGTGACCTCAAACCAAACCTCTACATCCTTAAAACCCACGGGCAGAAAGGGGTTGCCATCCTGATTACGACGGAATTTCTCGTTGTAATCTCGCCAAGCGGATCACTTGGATCTCAAGTACATGTCATGCACCAGAAAGAGATATTTAACCAAGTTGGGATACTCTGCGGGCCGCGATTCGGTGTAGCAAGCCGCGAAAACCAAGAAACCCCGCAACCACTGGTGAAAATTACGGAAAGCACTCTCCCCAATGCCCCCAGGTAACTTAGCTGCGTCAAATGCCTGCCGCATCTCATCCATAAGGGTGAAGATGTCAACGTACTTCTCCTTCCTGATTTTTTTTCCGCATGCGCTTGCAAACCCCCCATGTAACGGCTGTATTGGCGCAGTGCACCATCTCTGTATAATGGGGGGGGTCAGAGGGAACCGTCGCCGCCGGCGCTACTGCCTTTCGCGATTCCTTAGCCACACGCCTCGCAATAAGTCTAGCCAGTTTACGCAGGCACCGCGGAGAACCTGAAGAAACACTACTAGAAGAGGTGGAAGAAGTGCTAGAAGAACAATGAGAATGAATAGCGTGCTCACCAGTGCTTGAAGGCCCCGTAACAGCGTCATCCACTTCACCCGTCTCCGGTTGGGGTGGAACATCTCCTCTCGTTGCCGCAACCGCAGCCCTCTCTGACCTCCAGCCCCTCCGTGACGAAGTCCCGGAACTCGCCAACACCTGAGCGGAGGAAACAGAAGGGACAACAGGCGCTGGAGAAAACAGTGCATCAACAGCAATGGGGGGAACAGGCGGGAGCAGGGGCAAAGCACATTTGCTTGGCGGAGGGGGGCCAGCGGGCAGCAGTGGGAGAGGACACCCCATGGAGGAGGACGAAACGGCGTGGGGGAAGGTAGCCCCGACCCCCGCCGTGCCACCAACGGTGTAGGCAGGACGCCACGCGGGAGGTGGTAGGTGACCGGCCGACCCAGGAAATCCTGACGAAACAGGATGGAACGGAGTAGGAGTGGGGGCGGCTACCAAAAGTGGGCCAACGGGTTCGCCCCAGCTGGGGAGGACCCGGCATACGAGCCCGCAAAGGCAGGGGGGGACCGCAACCCGGGGGCCACCGACTGACCACGTGGGTTGGACGCCAACGGCCGAACTACCAAAAAACGGTGAAAAGTGTGGTGAGGACGGAACCAGGAGGCCTATGAAAGGCGCTCCGGAAGACGCGGGAAACGCCTGCGCAAGTGGCCAGGGCAGGCCGCCGGGGAAAAACCGTCCCCCGGCAAACCCGTGAGGCGCGGCAAACGACAGAGGAGGGCCAGGCAGGTGGAAAGCTGCAGCAATGGACGACTGCATCGCCACCAGCTGCACCGCCCCCACCAGGCTGGGGGGGAGAGCCTGGAGCCTGACGACCAGGGATGCCGACGCAGGAAGATGAGCAACAGGTGACGGGGAGCAAAGCAAAAAGGCTCCCACTGCGGGATCCCCAGCCGGGGACCCCAGCCCCGAAACTGCATGTGGGGCTTGCGCCGCGGAATTCCCTGCAGTCCCCACCCCCTTAACACATCAGGGGCTGTCCTAACCACCCCATCCCCAACCCTATATGCGGGCGAAAACGGGGCCCATCCACAGCCGCCCTGGCCCGATGAACATAGCACACAGGAGCATCCTGTAACCCCACAGTGAGCTGTCCCCACTGCAGGTGATGCCCCCCTCCCACACCACAGTCCGCCTGCGGACGCCCGGCACCACGTGGGCGCCCGCGCCGCTGTTCGGACCCGCCGGCAGGGAGGGAAGGGGAGACGAGCTGCTGACAGCCGCGCCAGGTGAGGGAGGCGCACAGAGGCCGCCGGGGACGTCCGCGACCACGGCCCGGCTGAGACGCATCCCTCAGCGGTATGGGCAGAGCGGCCACCAGCCGCACGATTCCCGCTGGCAGGGGCGCGGGCTGCAGCGGCCCAACCCTGCCGCGATCCTGCAGCCGCCGTAAGCAACCTTCCGGGGGGCCGCACTCCGGGAGCATGAGCGAGGGGTGCCCACGGCCTCCACGAGGCGGCGGGAGATGGGGGCGGAGCGGCGTGGAAGCGGCAGAGTCAGGGCAGCAGAGCAGACAAAAGCACACAGCGGACTTGTGATAAAGGAAGGGAAAACGAGGAGGGCAGCAATTAAATAATATAAATGAAACAAAGGGGCAAACAGTACAATGTAAACCTGAGGCAATATACTCAGCCTTCCTGGGCCATACAAAATGGCAAGAGGAAGTCTGAGGCACATGACTATGGATTATATATTATCCTGAGACCAACCCCTAAAACCTTGACGGACAGCCCTATGATCCTATAGGAAAAAACAAACCGGAAACCATGATCTACCTAGCAACTGCTTAGTCATAAAACAACCAATCACAAAAAATTGGGCTCTTCTATGGCCTCAGGCTTATACAGCTTTCAGCTAATCTACTGTAAGACCATAGGTTACTCAGATGGTTGTTCACCATTTGATGGTGGCATCTCTATAGGCAAGTGGCGAATCAGGGACACTGATTATGAGTGTCTCTAAACAACTCCCGCTGTACACATTCACAGCTGCACATGCATTCACTTACAGTACATCTTTGAATTAGGTCCCATATGTTGTGTTTAAATTTTACTTGGTGGTCCTGAGTTATTATCTTTTAAAAGTTTCTTGTACATTTTTATAGGGAGTTTAATTTCTTATTAATTAATAACAGATGTTCCGGCACCTTGAGATAAGGATTATTAATTAATAAATGGCAAGTGTAACTAGAAAGTGTTTATCTAATTAAAAATATACAATGAAAGTCTGCAGAGTGGAAAAGCCTAGACTTTGCACAGAAAGAAATTATCAGTAAATACGCTGGGTCGCACCCCTTTGTCTGACTTCAGTTATTTCACTCTTCAAAAGGAAATCAATTTTTTTGCACTTCTTCACAAAACTATGAGCATTTGACCTGCTACAGTATGTTTATGCTGAATGCCTAGAATTCACCCAACATCTCCCTTAAACTGGCAAATTTCTGCTCCTTCTTGGCTCAATGGCACTCATCAAGGTACAGTATACCAAAAGTGATTCTGAGCTTTTTTTCCTGATGTTTTACGCTTTGTAACTGCCATACAATGTACCTAAAATTAATTCTAACAAGCTTTGTATTATTTTAAATAAAATAATGATAGGAAGAGAATTAATAAGTTAGAGGATAAAATATTTTTTAAGCAAATCCCTTACCCACAAAGATAAGTTGACCACTCAAATATAACTCTGCAGGTGGGATATAATGGAGTCCGAATTCACCCAATGTGCGGGATTTCGCCCATATTCAGACTTTTTTTTTATGGTCAGTCATATACAAGGGGGTATGGGTCGTTGGGTCGACACAACTTAGGTCAACAGTCATTAGGTCGACCACTTTTGGTTGACATGCATTAGGTCGACAGGGTCACTAGGTTGACATGGTCATTAGGTCGACATGTGCTAGGTCAACAGGTCAAAAGGTCCGTGTGACCATGTTGACCTAATGCATGTCAACCTATAGTGGTCAACCTAATAACTGTCGACCTAAGTGGTGTCGACCTAATGAACATATCCCATACAAGGCATAACCATGCCTTATAAATGAGTACCCCTTAAAAAGAGTCTGAGTTCGGCTGACATCCCATGCGTAAGGCAAACTCGGACTCATACATTTTGCTCTACACTTTTCTTCAAGTGGAATTGCAATTTAACTAAATCCACTCTATGACTCATAGATTTTATAGATTATCCTGAAGCAATCCAGCATTTTTGTCTTTTTTTACAATTTACTGTCAGAGAAATAAACCAGGGGATAGCTTATTTGCATACCTCCAGTGAGCCTTGGAGGCTCTAGTGGAGAATTTTTTATTTTAAACAGTTTTTCTTAATGAAGCATGTGTAGATTACATATCAAAAATGGATTTGACATATAAACAATGGCATCATGTGACTTATAACATATATGACAATAGTGTTATGATATATATTAACAGTATTATATACATATGTATATAGTGAAAACCTGTTATGCACACCAGTGCCTGCAGGAATGTACTGGTGTCTGAACTGTTATGCACACCAGTGCCTGCAGGAATGTACTGGTGTCTGAACTGTTATGCACACCAGTGCCTGCAGGAATGTACTGGTGTCTGAACTGTTATGCACACCAGTGCCTGCAGGAATGTACTGGTGTCTGAACGGATAGGGATGCAAAACAAATGAACTCACAGACAGACTGGGGAATATGACATTACGTACACAGAAGGTGATAGGGTAACAAAATAAACACAAAGTGAACAGAGAAGCCCAGAGGCTAAGAAACTCGGTGTCTCCCTAGTATTAGGAATGCTCAGATGGAAAAAGCAAGATGTTGTGTTTTAATACGTAGAGAACCCAAAATGCTTTTGCTAAGGGCAACAGCAAAACCCTAAAGGGTTACCAACGGGTGTGGCAGTAAACTCCTTGGTCAGAGATGGAATGATAGACACAAGGAGAGTCTCCACAATCCTAATCCTCACTTGCAGTGCACAGGTTCAGCTTACTGCCACTAAACTGACACCTGAACACCTTGCACAGTGAGAAAGGATTTAGGCAGGCAAGTCTGAGAATACAGCCGCAAACTTGCTAAGTTCACAGAGTAGCAAAAGAACCCCAGCAAGTTAAACGACTGACTCCAGTCTTACTGCTAGGTCTGGATTGGCAGAGTGTAGCACCAAACCCCAAGGCCTATTTGCAGTAAGCAACAACAAATACAAAGCTACACAGTACTGGCTAACTTTCAGGAACTGACTAACCAACAAAGATTCAGCAGCATCTGCTTAACCTGAGAAGAGGCCTTATATAGCAGGTGCTGTCCACGCCCCACTCAGACCTCACAGACTGTGAGCACAAAAACCAGCACCGGATCCCCTGCCGTGCACAGAGCCTGTAACCACTGCACAGCAAAAGACCCGAACCGGAGTATCAGCTGCGCTCAGGTTACTCCGCTAGCACTTGTCTCCCGGTTGCCATGACGACTTGGCTGCACAGGGCAGGAGACCCTAACAGTACCCCCCCTCTGACGAGGGGTCAAAGAACCCCTACCACCGGGTTTATCGGGGAACTGCGAGAAGAAAGAGCGTATCAGTCTGGGGGCATGGAGATCACAACTGCGCACCCACGACCGCTCCTCCGGGCCATACCTCTTCCAGTGCACCAAAAATGACAGCCGACCCCGAACCATCTTGGAGTCAAGAATCCTTTCAACAACAAACTCCCTCTGGCCACGTATCAGAAGAGGGGAAGGTCTTCCACTGGAAGAAGGATTACTAATCGCCCGTTTTAAAAGGGAACAATGAAATGTTTTATTGATACCCAAAGAACGGGGCAGATCTAACTGAAATGCCACCGGATTGATAACCCTGGTGATCTTATAAGGGCCGATGAACCGGGGGCCTAACTTATGAGATGGCTGTCTCAACTTCAAATTCTTGGTAGACAACCAGACAAAGTCTCCTAATTTGAAGCTGCAGGGTCTTTTCCGCTTATCAAAAACCCTTTTGGTCACTAATGACACAGACACAAGGGCTTTCTTCACTTTCCTCCAAATACCTCTAAGGACCGAAACCACAAAGGAACCACCAGGCATGGAGTCCAGGGGGTCAAAAGAATTGGCCTTAGGATGATGCCCATACACACAAAGGAAGGGAGAGATCCCTGTAGCAGAGTGAGCCGCGTTGTTATAGGCAAACTCCGCCATGGACAGATGAGCAACCCAGTCAGTCTGACACTTGGAGACATAACACCTGAGGAACTGCTCCAAGGACTGGTTCACCCTTTCAGTCTGCCCATTAGACTGCGGATGGTAGCCTGACGACAAGCTGACAGAAATCTGGAGATCGGAACAAAATGCCCTCCAGAATTTGGCCACAAACTGGGATCCGCGGTCAGAGACCACATCAAGTGGCAACCCGTGGAGACGCACAACATGCAGCATAAATAATTCAGACAGGCGTCTGGCCGATGGCAGCCCAACCAGTGGAACGAAGTGCGCCATCTTTGAAAGCCTGTCAACGACAACCCAGATGGCTGTCATCCCCGAGGATTTGGGCAAGTCCACCACAAAATCCATTGAAATGTGGGTCCATGGCTTAGATGGAATAGAGAGTGGATGTAATGGGCCAACAGGAACCCCTCTAGGAGTCTTATTTCGGGCACAGATGTCACATGCCCGAACCCACTGATCCTCATCCTTAGCCACCGAGGGCCACCACACCGCCCTAGATAGCAACTCCCGAGTTCTGGCAATACCCGGGTGACCTGCCGACTTCTTGGCATGGAATTCCAGGAACACTCGCTGTCTTAACTTAGGAGGCACAAACAAAAGACCTATCGGAAGGTCTGGAGGAGCCTGCTCCTGTGCTCTAAGGACTAATGACAAGAGGTCCTGGGTAATGCCCACTTTAATACATGATGGGGACACAATGGGCAACGGCTCCTCGGTGGTCTCCTGGATTGGAGCAAAACTCCGCGAGAGCGCATCAGCCTTGATGTTTTTTGACCCAGGGCGATATGTTATCAAAAAATTAAAGCGAGCAAAAAACAAAGCCCATCGTGCCTGCCTGGCATTGAGACGCTTCGCTGACTCTAAATATGCCAGATTCTTATGGTCGGTGAGAATTGAGACCACAAACTTAGCCCCCTCAAGCCAGTGTCTCCACTCCTCGAGTGCATCCTTAATAGCCAACAATTCCCGGTTACCCACGTCATAATTCATCTCGGCAGGCGAAAATTTACGGGAAAAGTGAGCACAGGGATGAAGGCGATTATCAGACCCTCCCATCTGAGAGAGCACTGCCCCAATACCCATCTCAGAGGCATCCACCTCCACCACAAAAGGACGCTCTGGATCTGGGTGTCGCAGCACCTTGGCCGAGACAAATGCCCTTTTGAGACGGGCAAAAGCCGCTTTAGCCTCACAAGACCAGTGAGCAACATCCGCCCCTTTCTTAGTGAGTGCCACCAAGGGCGCCACTATAGACGAAAATCCAGCGATAAATCGTCTATAAAAATTCGCAAAGCCCAGGAAACGCTGAAGCGCCTTCAAACTAGTGGGCTGCACCCAATCCAGGACTGCCTGTACCTTGGAACCCTCCATTTGGAAACCTTCTGGGGAGATAATATATCCTAGAAATGCGATTTGCTGAACTTCAAATTCGCACTTCTCCAGCTTCGCCCCAAGCCGGTGGTCTCCGAGTTTCTGGAGGACTAAGCGTACATGCTTCCGATGTTCCTCCAGGGAATGGGAGAAGATTAGGATGTCATCTAAGTATACAACTAAGAATCTATCCAAATATTCCCTGAGTACATCGTTCATGAAATCCTGGAAGACTGCCGGGGCATTACAGAGCCCAAAAGGCATCACCAAATATTCATAATGCCCTGAGTGGGTATTAAAGGCAGTCTTCCATTCATCCCCCTCTCTTATTCGGATTAGATTGTACGCCCCGCGTAGGTCAATCTTAGAAAAAATAGTGGCAGTACGAAGCTGGTCAAACAAGACCGAAATGAGAGGCAGTGGGTATGAGTTTTTAATCGTGATACGGTTCAATTCCCTAAAGTCGATGCAGGGTCGCAACGAACCGTCCTTTTTACCCACGAAGAAGAACCCCGACCCAACTGGAGACTGTGAAGGTCTGATAAATCCCTTAGCCAAGTTCTCCTGAATGTACTCTGCCATAGCCTGAGTCTCAGGACGTGACAGGGAGTACAACCTGCTCTTGGGAAGCTTAGCATTCGGCAACAAATCAATGGCACAGTCATAGGGGCGATGGGGAGGTAGTACCTCTGCAACTTTTTTGGAGAACACGTCCGCAAAATCTGCATAACACCCTGGCAATCCTGGCAAACTTAGCTGCGAGAGCCTGACTGGAAGGCTCAAGCAACTCCTGAAACAATCAGTACCTCAACTAAGAATCTCCCCAGAGACCCAGTCAAATTGAGGATTGTGGGCCCTTAACCAGGGTAACCCCAACACCAATGGGGCAAAAGTACAGACAGTCACATAAAAGGACAATTTTTCAGAGTGTGTGGCTCCAATAAACAAAGAAATCTGGCTAGTGCAAGAGGTAATTTTACCTTGGGATAATGGTTCCCCGTTAAACCCACAAATCTCAATTTCCAATGCCAAGGGTACTAAGGAAACAGAGTGTTTCAGGGCGAATTGGCGGTCCATAAAAACCCCGTCGGCTCCACTGTCCACAAAGGCCTCAGTCTTGACAGTTTGACCGAGGATCTTCAAGGTCACCAGAATGATAAAAGTCTTCTTGGGAAATTCTGACTTCTGACCTGACAGGATATTTCCCATCACCCTCAGGCCCTGAAGTTTTCCGGCTTTTCTGGGCATGATACTACCACATGACCTTTATTCCCACAGTACAAACACAACCCCTGCTGTCTCCTCCGCGTCTTCTCACGCGAGGAGAGGCGGGTAGCCCCAATCTGCATAAGCTCCTCAGAAAATTCCTCAGAGTCTGAGGTTCCCTTGGGAAAGAAGGAAACCTCGGTCTCCCTTTCAAGCCTACGCTCTCTCAGCCGTCTATCCACCCGGATGGATAACTGCATGAGCTGATCCAAGCTATCAGGCAAGGGATATTGTACCAGTTGGTCTTTTATCTGGTTAGAAAGACCTCTTCGGTACTGGTGTCTCAGGGCTGGGTCATTCCACTGGGTATCATGGGCCAACCTCCGAAACTCCGTACAGTAAACCTCAACTGGCCTTCGCCCTTGCTTAAGGATCGAAATCTGAGCCTCGGCTGAGGCCGTCTTGTCAGGGTCATCATACAACATGCCCAGTGCCGTAAAAAAAGCATCAACACTTTTAAGCGACGGACAGTCAGGCTGCAACCCATATGCCCAGACCTGTGGGTCTCCTTGTAGCAAGGAAATCACTATGCCCACCCGCTGAATCTCCGACCCAGAAGACTGAGGCCTAAGCCGGAAGTATAGCTTGCAGCTCTCCTTGAAACAAAAGAACTGCGAGCGATCTCCAGAAAAACGATCCGGGAGATTTACTTTCTGCTCCTTAACCCCTGAAGGTGCTGCTGCTGCGGGAGCTCCGCCAGCGGCCTGGGAGGTGTGCATTTTAATGGATAAATCATTAAATTGTCGAGTCAGGACCTGCACCTGATCGACCACCTGTTGCAACGTATTTTGAGGGGTATGCTCCATATTCCCACAAAATTTCAACAGGAGTATTTGGCTGCTGAATATGTTATGCACACCAGTGCCTGCAGGAATGTACTGGTGTCTGAACTGTTATGCACACCAGTGCCTGCAGGAATGTACTGGTGTCTGAACTGTTATGCACACCAGTGCCTGCAGGAATGTACTGGTGTCTGAACGGATAGGGATGCAAAACAAATGAACTCACAGATAGACTGGGGAATATGACATTACGTACACAGAAGGTGATAGGGTAACATAATAAACACAAAGTGAACAGAGAAGCCCAGAGGCTAAGAAACTGGGTGTCTCCCTAGTATTAGGAATGCTCAGATGGAAAAAGCAAGATGTTGTGTTTTAATACGTAGAGAACCCGAAATGCTGTTGCTAAGGGCAACAGCAAAACCCTAAAGGGTTACCAACGGGTGTGGCAGTAAACTCCTTGGTCAGAGATGGAATGATAGACACAAGGAGAGTCTCCACAATCCTAATCCTCACTTGCAGTGCACAGGTTCAGCTTACTGCCACTAAACTGACACCTGAACACCTTGCACAGTGAGAAAGGATTTAGGCAGGCAAGTCTGAGAATACAGCCGCAAACTTGCTAAGTTCACAGAGTAGCAAAAGAACCCCAGCAAGTTAAACGACTGACTCCAGTCTTACTGCTAGGTCTGGATTGGCAGAGTGTAGCACCAAACCCCAAGGCCTATTTGCAGTAAGCAACAACAAATACACAGCTACACAGTACTGGCTAACTTTCAGGAACTGACTAACCAACAAAGATTCAGCAGCATCTGCTTAACCTGAGAAGAGGCCTTATATAGCAGGTGCTGTCCACGCCCCACTCAGACCTCACAGACTGTGAGCACAAAAACCAGCACCGGATCCCCTGCCGTGCACAGAGCCTGTAACCACTGCACAGCAAAAGACCCGAACCGGAGTATCAGCTGCGCTCAGGTTACTCCGCTAGCACTTGTCTCCCGGTTGCCATGACGACTTGGCAGCACAGGGCAGGAGACCCTAACAAAACCATGTGAGATATGAGCAATGTCAACATTATGTATTTTTTTAAAAGACCTGGGACTGTGAATTATGGTCATCCGGAGGATAGCTATTGGGAATCCAGAGTGTATATGCATTTAGATAGATTTTATATATATATATATATATATATATATATATAATTACAACAACTATACATCTTACCTTTATAGATCCCTAGTGACATGTAGCCTGAAACAAGCAAAAAGGGTGCCATGGGCAGGAAACGTCACACCTCTACAATGGCCAGCTCTCTGTACTTCCTTCTACCCGAGTGTTACCTAGCAACAGTGTAAGCATAAAACCATCACCACATGTAAATACTGCAATGCTACAAAATCAATATATTATATATATATATATATATATATATATATATGTATATGTATATTCTGTAAGCAAAGATACAGAGGTGGTGGAGGAAGCATTGGCTTTACCTCTATATCTACATCCTCTTGTTAGGAATAGAAATCTAATGACACATATTCAAATACCAATTTTTTTTTTACTTTGCTCAGCTGATTACCCACAGCACCAACGCAGCAATTATCAAGGATTTTACATGATACTCATTTAATTTTATATCAGTAGTAAATGTACTCCTGATACACTTAGATATCATATTTATCTTTGTTTTGAAATATATTTCACCTTAGGTGTAAATCTCAAATTGACACTGCCCACTATGGAATATGATACGTGTCAATAGAGGGCATTTTAACCCTAATATTAACATAATTAAAGTGTCCTATAGGTGTTTGTTTTTATACTAAAGTCTATGTCGATCCTTTTTCTTTTGATTAACTTTAATAAACGTTAAGTTTTAACATATTTCATATTTCCAAAGTGTGCCCCAACTCAGAGTCTTTCTTTTTCCTTCCAAAACTATGACTTGTATTACTGACTCTGGGAGCACCACCAACATATACATTTAAACAATAGATATCCATAACAGGGATCATTTATTTTTTACATATTGTTGGTCTCTGTGAAGACATATGCAAAACCCTCCGCAAACAGAACTCCAGTGCGGTGTCCAACCCCACTAAGCCTATACATGTTCTCATAGGTAAAGAAAACCAGGGGATAGCTTATTTCCTCTGGTGAGCCTTGCAGGCTGTCCTTTGAGGAGCAGTTATCAAGGTGGCCCCTCAAATTAGGAAGTATAAGGAAAATATCTATAGAGATTTGGATTTCCAGATTTGGACTTAGATGACCAACATAAAACTTACCATCTATTCTTTATCCAATTGCCAAAACCAATTTCTAGTGGAGCAATAGGGCAGGGTGAATGAACAAGCACAGTGTAAAGTTAAATCCTTAATACTCTAGAGTTTCTCTACTACTTATTAGCTTGTTTAAATAGGTTTACTACATATTTTATATACGTAAATAGTGATGTGATTCTCTTAAAATCATTATCCATGAGAATGCATTGTACACCAAGTTGTGTATTGCTGTGTTTAAGTGATTTATTAATAAATGCATGATTTCTGGTCTGCTGGAATGCATGCTATGGATAGCATAAAGTTTCAGTTAGGCAGAACCATGGGAAAGTTACCTCTGGTTTTATGGGATCTCCAGCACTGCACCTCATATTGATTGTGCAAAACTGCCGCTCCTAGAATTGGCATGGTCAATTGAAAGTTCTGCTTATAGCTATATTTGAATTTGATGGAAATAGAGACTATATAATTACAGTATCAGATCCCAGAGTATGTGATGTCACTTCCACTTGTGGCTGATTGACATCTGGAAGAATAAATATTGTATGAAGTCCACCTCACTATATGAATTGAAAAATATAACACCAAAACACATTGGAGGATAAGGTATGACTTGCTGGGGACCCTTATATCCGATTATCCTTTCACTAAAGTAATATTTTGTTCATTCTTTGCTATGTCTGGAATGTAGAGACAACAAGCTAAGTACATATAAACATACATGTGAAGGTATATGTAATATATGCACTGACAGTGTATCTGGGACTACCTAGTGCAGCCCCCCTTCTCTGCACTAGGTAGTCAGTGCAGAGGCCCAGGGACTGTTGACCTTTTGAACCTTTTGAACTGTCTACCTTTTACATGTTGATATTTTGACCCTGTGGCCTAATGCATGTCGATCATTAGTGGTTGACCTATTGACTGTAGACCTTTTCAGTGTAGATCTATAGACCATATACCCATTTTAACAAATATGTGTTGAAATGAGGAATACCTGGGGCTGCGACTATTTGTACCTAGTCGACAGTGTAACTAGACAAACCCACAGCATGCTGTGGCACATGTGTCTGTGTAACCGTGCTGCGAGATAGATGTAATCTGTTTATTTCACTGTGCCATCTCCAAACACCCTCAACATGCTGCCCAGGAGATAATAGCTAGTGAGTATAACCAACAAATATGTGATAGAAGGCTGCCAACACATGCATCAGACATTAATACTCCTTGTGCAATGACCCTGCTCATTCATGTACCATTAGTGTGGATTTCTTGTCTATCATCTCAGATAATTATTTGGATCATCTGTTTGGATTAGTCATATAACAATCTGGCTCTGTTATCTGGACTTGGCCTGCAATTACCTGTGGCATGTCTAAGATACTGTGTGACTTTTGGATTGTTCATTGGACTTTGCCTAGTTTGCTTTGTGATCCATTACACAGCCACTAAAATGTGAAAAACATTTTATCTGGTACTGTCTGCAGTAACCTGTCTCCTCCACAATTGAAGTCTCACTGAAATAATGTTGTCTAATTACTGTTAACATGTGAAACAAACTAATATCTTTGTTGCGGTACACTTGAATAGCGCAGGAGTCCTGTATATATAGGAATAGGACAGAGCCAAATTAGATATTCCTATAATGTCGGAGCTGTTAGTGAATAAAACATGGCACTAAAATACTGGCAACACGGCTCCTATACATACTACAAATGTTACAACTTAAGGGGCTGCAGTAGCGCTCATTAAAACATAGATTATTCCCGACCTGGCAAAATGGGTTTCTTTTTTTTAAATATTAATTTTTATTATTTTGCGGGTAAACAAAGCATTTGGGATAGGGATACAGAAAGGAAAATAGGGGGGGTAGGGTGGGTACACACAACAGTCAGCAAAATACAAAGTAACGTTAAGAGTGTTATACTAAACATTGTACATAAAATGAGCAGTGCAAGGGTAAATCATGCCATCCTAGTATTCATACTAATCCAATAGTGGATATACCTAAGCGTCAGAAGGGGGCTTGGGGTTTTGGGGTGCTCGATTATGCCAGTAAATGGACCATGGTTACCATCGGAGCAGTGGGGATGATGGGTTTGAGGCATAGGCCACTCCCGCTGTCTCGAATTCGTAGTGCGATTGTACGGCCATTTCTACTGCTGAGATGTGGGGAGCCTCGGTGGAACGCCATTGTCGGGCAATTAAGAGTTTTGTTGAGATAAGGATATGGCCTAAGATATAGCGGTCACCTGGTGTTAAATTGCCATAGTATATATGTAGGAGGGCCAGTCTAGGTTGGGGGGAAATATGGTGGCCTAGCACTGATTCTATGAGGTATAAGACCGATGTCCACAACGAGGTGAGTACCGGGCAATCCCAGAATATATGCATTAATGTACCAACTTTACCACAGTTCCGCCAGCACCATTTGGACGTGAAGGATTGCATCGCATGGAGGCGAGATGGGGTGAAATATAGGCGGTGCAGGAGTTTGTAAGATAGTTCTATATGTGATATACATTTAGAGACTGTATAGCAGGATCTATATATCATATCCCATTCCTCATCTGAAATTGAGCATCTAAGATCTACCTCCCATTTCATCTGGAAGGGGGCTTTCTGTAGTGGTTGGGGACTATTAATGTAGTTATACCATATGGTGATACCTCCCCTGCCTTCCCCAGTGACCAGGAACTTTTGGACAAGTTTAGGCAAGGAGGAAGGGGGGGTGGTGGGTGACGAGACTCCATGAAGCCAGTGCCTAAGCTGTAAATATTTATAAAATTCCCCGTGTGGTAGTATGAAATTTTCCTGGATCTGGGCAAAAGAAAGAAGGGTACCCTGTGCCATTATATCCTGTAAGGACCGTATTCCCTGTGATATCCAATAATCGAATCTCAAGTCAGGGATCATGGAGGCTACTCCAGTCAGTGATATGGTCATGGTGGGGAGAGTTATAACATTCTCACTTCGTACTATCTCAAGCCAAGCTTTTCTAGTAGATTGGACAGAGATAGACCGATTGGTCAATACTGTGCCCTCCGATTTGGGGAGTAACAATACATCGGTCAGGGGTAGCGGAGCTATAAGATCTTGTTCAAGTTGTACCCACGATTTGTACGTGGGTTGAACATACCATGCCCCTATCTGCGCTAAACGGCATGCTAATTGATATGAGTGCAGATCCGGATATGCCAAGCCCCCGTCTCTTTTAGGTCGTGTCATAGTTTTCCTAGCTAACCTTGGTTTCTTGCCTTTCCAGACATAAGAATTAAATATTGCATTAAATTTGGCTAGAAGAGAATTGGGTACCAGGAGGGGGATGGCCCGGAACAGGTACATAAGTCTGGGTAGGACCATCATTTTCAGTGCGGCTATTCTCCCCAGCCATGATACATGTTGCATCATCCAGTCCGTGACTAGAGTAGTGGATTTGCGCAAGAGGGGGGGAAGTTAGCTGATATCAGATCGTCTAGTTTCTTAGTGATATGGATTCCCAGATATTTGAGGCTTCCATCCTGCCAGGAGTACGAGTAGGAAGTCTTCAGTTCGGACAAAAGAGGGGGCATGAAATTTATAGGGAGTGCCTCTGTCTTAGAGGTATTAAGTTTATAGTAGGATACTGCTGAGTATTCGGACAAGAGTGTGTGCAGCGCTCTCAGGGAGGAGGAAGGGCTAGTAAGCGTCAACAGGACGTCGTCTGCGAAAAGACAAATCTTATGAGAATGTCCCGAAAATTCAACGCCTTTAATCGAGGGCGAGGATCGAATTTTTTCGGCCAATGGTTCCATCGCCATAGCAAAAACTAGAGGGGATAGGGGGCACCCTTGGCGAGTGCCGTTCTTGATGGGAAAGGAAGATGAGAGTAGTCCGCTCACACACACCCTTGCCGAAGGTAGAGAATATAAAGCCAAAATGGATGATAGGACTTAATCAGTAAGGCCAAACTTTCTGAGAACCGCTTGGAGGTATCCCCAGTGAAGGCGATCGATCGCCTTCTCCGCGTCTAGCGAGAGCAACAGTAATGGGGATTCTGATCTAGAGAAGGCGTCTAGCACATTTATCACTCTCCTAGTGTTGTCGGGGGACTGTCTGCCAGGAATGAAACCTACCTGGTCACCGTGGATGATTGAGGGAAGGAGAGGATTTAGTTTGTTGGCCACTAACTTGGCATAAATTTTCAAATCAGTATTTAATAAGGCTATGGGGCGATATTTGGGCATCATGGCAGGATTCTTCCCCGGTTTAGGAAAAGCTACTACACGGGCTTCTAGCATCTCCGCTGGGAAGTTACCTACGGAGGAGGCGTGGTTAAAAACACCGTCTAGGACAGGGGTCAGAGTGTCTTTGGAACATTTGTAGAAATTGTTTATAAACCCATCAGGGCCTGGAGCTTTGTCCGGTGGGAGTGAGTCTATAGCTTGAGTGATTTCCTTCTGTGACCATGGTTGGTTTAAAGTCCGCAGAGTTTCTAGGTTAATGGAGGGGAGTTTTATATCATTCAGAAAGGCCGCGATATTAGCTGGTGTAGGTTGTGGGGTGGAGACATTGTCTTTTAGATTGTAGAGGGAGGAGTAATATGTGGCAAAGGAGTTAGCTATATCTGATGGGTCGGTTATCTTGATATTCTTTGAATTAATAATATATTTCACCCTCTCCTTAGCATTTTTCCCCCGCAATTTGCGAGCAAGCATTCTACCCGCCCTATCTCCTTGCATATAGAACTTTTGCCGCAGTCGGAAAAGATTTTTACGAACCTCCGTTAATTCTAATTTGTTCAGCTCATCCCTGACCCGGGTCAAATCTCGATATATGTTCTTGTTAGAGGGGTTCACTTTAAGGAGATCTACTAGATCTTTGAGGCGGGCTTCGAGTTCTGCCTGTTTTTCCCGAGAGGTCCTGCGAATGTAAGCAGCCGCCTGAATCGACGCTCCCCTAACTACCGCCTTGAGGGCGCACCAGTGTGTGAACACAGACGTTTCTGCTGGGGTGTTAGTTTCAAGATATAGGGAGAGGGAATGTGCAATAGACCGGTGGGCATCCGCGTTTAAAAGAAGATAGTCCCTAAGGTGCCATGGAGAATGGGAGGATCTCACCCGGCGGGGGTTCCAACGGACAGAGAGGGCAGAGTGATCGGACCACGATACTGGCAGGATAGAAACCTTCGAAACCTGTTGAAGAGTCCACTTATCTGAAATAAGTAGATCGATCCTTGAGTAGGAGCCATGGACTGGGGAGAAGAACGAATAATCCCTACACGTCGGATTCTTAGCCCTCCAGACGTCATAAAGGCCATATTCATGCAATATATTTCTAAAGGCATGGGAGCTGTCCTGTTGCGCTTCTCCCTTGGGAGGAGGACGGGCGTGAGATCTGTCTATCGTTGGGTCGAGGACCATGTTAAAATCGCCCAACAGTAGTAAAGCACCTGAGAGGTGCTTCTGGAGGACTGTAAAAAAATTCCTGAAGAAAGGTATTTGTTTGGTATTGGGGGCATATAGCGTAGCTATAGTGACTGGCCTGTCATCCAATTTACCTGTTAGTATAAGGTACCTGCCTTCTTGGTCTGAGATCTGGCTCTCTAGAGAGAAATCACAAGAATTTGAAAACAGTATTGCCACTCCTGCTCTTTTTTTTGGGCCATTGGACATATAGCCTATGGGGAATTTATTATCCCGAAGGGGGGGGGGGGGGTGATGGAAGCATGAAGTGGGTCTCCTGTAAGGCCACTATATGCGCCTTACATTTTGCAAAGTGGCGCAGAGCTAGTCGGCGTTTGATCGGTGAATTCAGCCCCTTTACATTTAAGGATAGTACATTAACCATTAGGTTCATCTGCGGGCCGTGCTAAAATCAGATTGCATATAGAAATTTTGTAACGAGATCTGCTAGAGTGTGTGTGTGTTAGAACTTGGAGAGATGGGAAAAACAGGGATGGTGGGAGGAACAGTGAGAAGGGGATATAGAGCGGGCACCTCAGGGATGCCAAATAAGGTTGCCTAGCCAGGCAACACATGGGGTCGGGGTGAGGTGCAGGGAGCTATCGCCCCCCCCACTCCCAAAACATTCAACCTAATAAGCAAATAACTGCAAGGGGCCACTAGGCACATGTCTCCTCTCGGGGAGTACTACAAGTAATATACGAATCGACAAGAAAAGCAGAGTTGGCCCGTTTAGAGGCGCCAGGTCAGGCCTGGTCAACAGAATTATAGTGAATACCTTACATACTAAACAATCTAAGTTAAACTGTAGCCATCCATATGAATAGAAAGAAATTACTACAACATGTTCCCCCGGCACGTCATCCGGGAGGGCATAGTAGCGGCACTCAGTGGCATACAGGGGTGCAAGGGAAACAAGATTAAGATCGACAATGGCATACAACCTGGTTGAGGGAGTCAGTCTCTAATGGCCATTGTCTGCCATCGTCCATTCCTGGATCAGCTTGAGAGGTGCCGGTGCCTTTTCGGGTGTGTCTTCTCTCCTCCAGGAATCCAGTAATTTCAGGCCCGCTTCTGGCGGCAAAATGGGTTTCTTAAGTTCCCACACTTAATGTAGATATAATATTAGATACCTTTTCTATAACTCTTAAACTTATACCGGCGAGTATGTATCAGGAAATGGCCTAAAAACTGTTGCACAGGGCATATATCTCACCTAAACAGGGTTTTTTAATAAGTATATCTGACGGGGCTGAATGTAATAAGTGCTCTGCTGAGGAAGCTGATCTCCTAGACTGTCCTGAAATTCAGGGTTTTTGTTTGCTTTACACCACTATGGCACTTCAGTCTTAGGCATCCCCTTTCATTGTACTGTTCCTTGGGCCCTCTTCGGACACCTTACAGATCAGCCTGATATTCCAAACACCGATAAAAAACTGATTGTATCATTGTACTGCTTTCAGCAGTGGGGAAAAAAGCGATATTGCAGGAAAGGATCCACTCCGCTCCTCCCCTTCTTTCTATGGCTAATTCTAGATTATTCTTTTTATTTACTATGGATTAGCTGGAGGCCTGTCTCTATTCATGAGGAAACCTTAACTTCCACGCCCTTTATGTGCTGGGGAAAATATATACATACCCTTCCACATCCCACCAAATTGGCAATACATAAATGTTTTCAATCCACCTCCTGGTATTTGCTCCAATGAATTGATGGCCAGGATCCTTTGGATAACTGAATTATTTACCCTCTCCCTTCTCTTATGCTCCTCTCTCCCCCTTTCCCTTCTCTCTTTCTTACATCTCTATCTCCTTTTGACAGTTGGACGGACAATTCCATGGATGGATTGATGGCCTGTGGTTCTTGGTAGGTGTTTTTGTTCACTCTGTTGGTTTATAAATTGTTATTTCTCTTTTCTTTTTTCTCTCTATTTTTCTCTTTTTCTATTTCTCTGAATTTGTATTAGGTGGATGATTTAGGGAGGGTTGGTTTTATATTCCCGGCACCCGTCTACTGTCTTTTTATTTTAAAACTGGGTGATAGTCTGACATTATGCTTATTAGCTGTGTTCTGTTCCATCACTGATACCATATAGCTATACCATCGCTCTATTGATAATCTACAGTTTGTCTTTTATTTTATTGCCCACTAAATTTTCATTAATATGTTATAGTATATGAGTGTTTTTAGAAAATTGGAAAATTTTCTCCATTTTTCCTATATATGTGTGTACCTCCATTTTTTTATTTTTGACTACTGCTGTGATGGTATGTACAATTTACACTATATTCTCTGTTATAATTCTGTAATGTACATTTGGAGAAATGTTTTAAAAATATTTTGAAAAAAAAACCCCATAGAATATTTAGGGGTATATACATGGATCCGTGCATGCCTATCAGAACACGGTAAAAAAAAGCAGGTCTGTTTTATTTTAGTACTTTTTCACGATTGGTATTTTTTCACGGCAGTGTTTGGCTATTGTCGGCAGTGTTTGTGAATTACACTTTTTAGTAAATGACCGAGTTCTACCAAATTACAGGCGTATTTGACCGATGGTGTATTCATTTGTATTTTTTTACTTGGACTTCCAAAAAAATATGAATGCCCTCATCACTGCCGTGATTTGAGTTTAGTAAATTCCCGAGATGACACTTTGAAGAAAAAACACCATCTCGGTCAAAATCGGGACCTTAGTAAATATACCCCATAGAGTCTACACATACCAACAGCATTACAAACAAAGGGGCTGCAGCAACGCTTGTCACAATATGGGTGATAAAGCTCCTACATTTACCATTAGCACTGTAAACAAAGGGGCTGTAGCAGTACTTGATATTTGGAAATATGCAGCGCCAGTATTTGTCACAATACACGTGATATAGAGGTTTATTCATAAAGAAAATGAAAAGCAAATTGTTACTTATTAGAGATGTTCGGCAGGCACTTTTCCTGTTTTGTGTTTTGGTTTTGGTTCTGGATCCATGCTCGTGTTTTGGATCTGGATTGGTTTTGCCAAAACCACCCTTTCATGTTTTGGTTTTGGTTTTGGATCTGGATGATTTTTGAAAAAAACATGAAAACAGCTAAAATTACATAATTTGGGGGTCATTTTGTTCATATGGTATTATTGACCTCAATAACTTTCATTTCCACTCATTTCCAGGCTATTCTGAAAACCTCACACCTCACAATATTGGGGGTCATTCCGAGCTGATAGCACGTAACAACTTTTTGCTGCCCGTGTGATCAACTCGACGCTGCCTATAGGGGAGGGCTTTTTTGCATAGCAAGGCTGCGAACGCTTGTGCAGCCCTGCTATGCAAAAAAAGTTTTGTGTAGAACTAGACCAGGGTAACACTTACTTACCCTGTGCGATCGATCCAGCGATGCAGGTCCCGGAATTGACATCAGACATCCGCCCTCCAAATGCCTGGACACGCCTGCGTTGGATTCACCACTCCCAGAAAACAGTGAGTTGCCGCTCCGGAATGCCTTCCTGCTGTCAATCTCCTTGCAACCGCACTAGCGATTGCTTTCTTCGTTCTTCTGGTCATTGCCTGGTGATGGCCGTTGCTGGGAAATGATGCACGTGCCCATTGCGGCTGCCGCACAGGCGCAGACCCGACCCGTTAAAACCACTGCGACAACCAGCAGCGTGCGAACAGGCCAGAATGACCCCCATTGTTTTTAGGCCAAAAGGTTGCACCGAGGTTGCTGGATGACTAAACTAAGCGACAAAAGTGTGCGGCACAAACACCTGGCCCATCTAGGAGTGGCACTGCAGTGGCAGACAGGATGGCAGATTTAAAAAATAGGCCCCAAACAGCACATTATGCAAAGAAGATAAAGAGGTGCAATTAGGTAGCTGGATGGCTAAGCTAAGTGACACAAGTGTGCGGCACAAACACCTGGCCCATCTAGGAGTGGCACTGCAATGGCAGACAGGATGGCACTTAAAAACACTAGGCCCCAACCTTTACATCATGCAAAGAAGAAAAAGCGGTGCAATGAGGTAGCTGTATGACTAAGTTAAGTGACACAAGTGTGCAGCACAAATAACATGGGACGTGCTGGAATTTGCCCAGATGTAATACACGCACAATATTGGTGGCACAGGAGAGCGTACCCCTAAACCAAACACACACATGGCAAAGCCTGTAAAATTAATTTGGATAATAATAACCCTTTTATTTAGAGCTATTAATATAATATGCAGCACAGGCAAGCGTAGCCCTACACCACACAGGGCAAACCCTGCAAAAATGATTTGGATAATAATATAAGTAATGTATATAAACTTTTTATTTGGAAATATAAAGCACAGGACACCACCACTGGACTTATGACAGCACAAGACACCACCACTGGACTGATTCAGCACAAGACAGCACCACAGGACTGGACTTATATAGTAGTACCCCTGGACTTATACGGAAGTACCACTGGAGTAGTACAGCAGTGTCAGACAGGATTGCACTTTAAAAAACTAGTCCCCAAACAACACATGATGCAACAAAGCAAAAGATGTGCAAGATGGAATAGTCCTTGGGCCCTCCCACCCACCCTTATGTTGTATAAACAAGACTTGCACACTTTAACAAACCAATCATTTCAGCGACAGGGTCTGCCACATGACTGTGACTAAAATGATTGGTTTGTTTGGGCCCCTACCAAAAAAGAAGCAATCAATCTCTCCTTGCACAAACTGGCTCTACAGAGGCAAGATGTCGACCTCATCCTTTGATTCCTCACCCCTTTCAGTGTGTACATCCTCCTCCTCTCAGAGTGTTAATTTGTCCCCACTGGAATCCACCATCACAGGTCCCTGTAAACTTTCTGGAGGCAATTGCTTGTAATGGTCTTACAATGGTATTGCTTATAATATTTATAATTCATTTTGCTGAACATCATCTTCTCCACATTTTCTGGAAGTTACCTCCTACGCCGATCAAGGTTACCGGCTGCACTAAACACTCTTTCGGAGTACACACTGGAGGATGGGCAACTTAGGTAAAATAAAGCCAGTTTGTGCAAGGGCATCCAAATTGCCTCTTTTTCCTGCCAGTATAAATACAGACTGTCTGACATGTCTACTTCGATGCTGTCACTCATATAATCCTCCACCATTCTTTCAATGGTGACATAATCATATGCAGTGACAGTAGGCATGTCAGTAATCGTTGGCAGGTGCTTTAGTCTGGACCAGACATCAGCACTCGCTCCTGACTGCCCTGCATCACCACCAGTGTGTGGGCTAGGAAATCTTATCCTTTTCCTTGCAGCCCCAGTTACAGGAGAAAGTGAAGGAGGAGCTGTTGATGGGTCACGTTGCACTTTAGTTGACAATTTTTTCACCAGCAGATCTTTGAACCTCTGCAGACTTGTGTCTGCCAGAAAGATAGATTACAACATAGGCTTTAAACATAGGATCGAGCATGGTGGCCAACATGTAGTGCTCTGATTTCTACAGATTAAACACCCTTGAATCCTGGCAAAGCGAATGAAAGGCTCCATCCAAAAGTCCCACATACTTTGCGGAATCGCTCTGTCTTAGCTCCTCCTTCAATTTATCCAGCTGCTTCTGCAAAAGCCTAATGAGGGGAATGATGCAAAAAAACCTTTTGGATTGTCTCGAGAGTGCAAAAAAAGATGCTGCCTATACCGAATCTGTACAGAAAAGGGTGATCCCTCACCCTAGAAAATAACACATAAAATACAAAAGAAATACAGATATCATAAATGGCGCTTCCGTAACAATTAGGTTTTTCTTCAAAATCAATGCAGAATCACAATGTCATAGTGATAAATTTGTTACGTTACTGTAGTCTATAGATCAGCTGGCGTGTAAAGGCATCTTTCAACTGTTCCTCCTCTTAAGTGTTGTCCCCAAGGTTCCAATGACAGTATTCATAAAATATAAAAAGATACCGGTATCTCATGCAATACGTTTTTAGTATTAACCACAGATAAAAAATAATCAAAAAAATAAAAAATAATGTGGATCTTAAAATATGAATTCCATATGCATATGTACAATGTATACACACTGGGTGCAGGGGAAATCCAAAAGTGGTATAGATGAACTAGTGTTGGTTCTCAAACCTTTCCGGTAATTTTTTCATCTATACCACTTTGGATTCCCCCTGCACCCAGTATGTATATCATTGTACATATGCATATGGAATTCGTATTTTAAGATCCACATTATTTTTTATTTTTTTTGAGGTTTTTTATCTGTGTTTACTATTAAAAACGTATTGCATGAGATCCCGGTATCTTTTTATCTTTTATGAATACCATCATTAAAACCTTAGGGACAACACTTAAGAGGAGGAACAGTTGAAATATGCTTTTACACGCCAGCTGATCTATATAGTACAGGAACGTAACTAATTTATCATTATGACATCGTGATTTCTGCATTGATTTTGAAGAAAAACAACATTGTTACGGAAGCGCCATATCTGATATCTGTACTTCTTTTGTATTTTATGATGAGGTAAATGACCTAACTCAAGCTGGCAGTGTCTGAACTGACTTCACATGTGGCAAGTTCGAAGGGTTGGAGAACCTTGCACAAGACTGAAACCATTCTCCACTGCACTTGAGTCACAATATTGGTGGTATTGTCCGATATCACAAATCCCCAGGAGAGTCTAATTGGGGCAATCCATTGTGCAATGATGTCCCTCAGTTAATTTAAGAGGTTGTCAGCTGTGTGCCTCTTATGGAAAGTGGTAATACATAGCGTAGCCTGCCTAGGAACGAGTTGGCGTTTGCGAGATGCTGCTACTGGTGCTGCTGCTGCTGTTGTTGCTGCTTGAGTTGACAATTTTTTCACCAGCAGATCTTTGTACCTCTGCAGACTTGTGTCTGCCAGAAAGATAGATTACAACATAGGCTTTAAACCTAGGATCGAGCACGGTGGCCAACATGTAGTGCTCTGATTTCTACAGATTAAACACCCTTGATTCCTGGCAAAGCAAATGAAAGGCTCCATCCACAAGTCCCACATACTTTTCGGAATCGCTCCGTCTTAGCTCCTCCTTCAATTTATCCAGCTGCTTCTGCAAAAGCCTGATGAGGGGAATGATACAAAAAAAACTTTTGGATTGTCTCGAGAGTGCAAAAAAAGATGCTGCCTATACCGAATCTCTACAGAAAAGGATGTTCCCTCACCCTAGAAAATAACACATAAAATACAAAAGAAGTACAGATATCATAAATGGCGCTTCTGTAACAATGAGGTTTTTCTTCAAAATCAATGCAGAATTACAATGTCATAGTGATAAATTAGTTACGTTCCTGTAGTCTATAGATCAGCTGGCGTGTAAAGGCATCTTTCAACAATTCCTCCTCTTAAGTGTTGTCCCCAAGGTTCCAATGACGGTATTCATAAAAGATAAAAAAGATACCGGTATCTCATGCAATACGTTTTTAGTATTAACCACAGATAAAAAATATTCAAAAAAAAAAAAATAATGTGGATCTTAAAATATGAATTCCATATGCATATGTACAATGGTATAAACACTGGGGGCAGGGGAAACACAAAAGTGGTATAGATGAACTAGTGTTGGTTCTCAAAACTTTCCGGTAATTTTTTTCATTGGCTTGACACCTGTTGTCCGGATTTGTGGAGAAATAATTCCACACCGAAGAGGTGGCTTTTTTGGTATTTTGCCTAGGCATCACAATGGGCTTATTCATCCCATAGACAACAGGTGTCTCCCCGGTGCCTGATTTAAACAAACCACATCACCATCAGAATCCTCATCATCAACTTTCTCCTCAGTGCCAGCAACACCCATATACTCATCCTGGTGTACTTCAACAGTGACATCTTTAATTTGAATATCAGAAACTGGACTGTGGGTGCTCCTTCCAGCACTTGCAGAGGGCGCACAAATGGTGGAAGGAGCCACCTCTTCCCGTCCAGTGTTGGGAAGGTCAGGCATCGAAACCGCGGACACACTTAGACTCTCCTTGGGTATTTGTGATTCCATCTTAGAACGCACAGTTCTTTGCTGTGTTTTGCCACCTTAACTCTTATCTTTTTTCTAGTGGGTGGATGAGGGCTTCCATCGTCATGTGTAGTTGAACCACTAGTCATGAACATAGGTCAGGGCCTTAGCCGTTCTTTGCCACTCTGTGTCGTAAATGGCATATTGGCAGGTTTGCGTTTCTACTCAGACCATTTTATTTTATTTTTTGGGGTCTTTTTACTGAACTTTGGCTATTTGGATTTTACATGCCCTCTACTATCACATTGAGCATCGGCCTTGGCAGACATCATTGATGGCATTTCATTGTCTATGTCATGACTAGTGGAAGCAGCTTCAGCACTAGGAGGAAATGTGGTTCTTGATCTTTCCCTATTTTATCCTCCATATTTTTGTTCTCTATTATTTTTCTGGAGTTATATAACAATATGCGGTACAGAAGAGCATACACCACACAGGGCAAACCCTTTAAAAATTATTTGGATTAAATATTAATAACCCCTTTATTTGTAGTAAATAATATACAGCACAGGACAGCACCACGGAACTTATATGGCAGTACCACTGGACTGGACTTATATGGTAGTACCACTGGAATTATTCAGCAGTACCACTGGACTTCTACGGCAGTACCACTGGACTGGACTTATACGCCAGTACCACTGGAATTATAAGGCAGTATCACTGGAATTATACAGCAGTATTACTGGAATTATACAGCAGTACCACTCGACATTTACGGCAGTATCACTGGACTGGATTTATATGTCAGTACCACTGGATTTATACAGCAGTATTACTGGAATTATACGGCAGTATCACTGGAATTATTCGGCAGTACCACTGGACTTCTATGGTAGTACCACTGGACTGGATTAATTTGCCAGTACCACTGAAATTATACGGCAGTATCACTGGAATTATACAGCAATATTACTGGAATTATATGGCAGTACCACTCGACATTTACGGCAATATCACTGGACTGGATTTATATGTCAGTACCACTGGATTTATATGGAAGTACCACTGGACATATACGGCAGTATCACTGGATTTATACAGCAGTACCACTGTACATTTACAGCAGTATAACTGGACTGGATTTAAATGCCTATACCACTGGATTTATACGGCAGTACCAGTGGACATATACGGCAGTATCACTGGAATTATATGGCAGTACCACTAGACATATACGGCAGTATCACTGGACTGGATTTATATGACAGTACCACTAGAATTTTATGGCAGTACCACTGGACATATACGGCAGTATCACTGGACATATATGGCAGTATCACTGGACTGGATTTATATGCCACTACCACTGGACATATATGGCAGTATCACTGGACATATACAGCAGTATCACTGGATATATACGGCAGTACCGCTGGAGATATACAGCAGCACAGGGACACCACCACTGGACTGATGCAGGATAACACAGCACCACTGCAATGGACTGGACTTATACAGCAGCACTGGACTTATGGCAGCAGAGGACACAACCACTGCGACTGGACTGATGCAGCACAAGACACTACCACTGAACTGGTGCAGGACACTGAGGACGGAGACATGTCCTCTCTCTAATCTCTCCAATGCCGCAGTGAAAATGGTGGCATCACGCATCTCCTCATACAGAATTCAAACCCCGTGAGAATCCAGCAGCGGGATGATGACATTTTGCCTCATTCTGGTTTCCGAGTCAGGCAGGAAAACTCGAGCCTGACTTGGATCCGGGCTCAGGTAGTGAAGTTCTCTGCGGTTTGGCTCTCAGTGAACCGAACCCGCTCATCTCTATTACTTATCACTATACATTTTATCAGTTCAATGCAATGTATAGCTGGGATAAGTAGCAATTCACGTATACTCACCTTTCTGGCGAAGTGCTGTGGTGTTTAGGGCTCCAGCGACGCTGTCTAGTCTGGCAGTCCCCTCCTGCAATATCTGAAGTTAGACGGCGGGTCACTCCTCGGCGCATGCACCACCTGTTAACCTCCCGGCAGGTCTTAGTGGCTCCTGGAAGGTGAGGTGGGCGGAGCAAGCGCCGGGTGCCTGGCAGACAACAGGAAAGCATTGAACTTCCCTGCAGTTACCACACCGCAGTTCAGGTTATGCCATCTTGAGATGGCAAAGCTGAAATCAAATATAGTATGGTTATGCGATTCAGGCACGGAGCAGGGTTGCTGCTGGAGAAGTCAGGGACTTCTCTATGGTTACCCTCTCTGTGAATTGTGGTAAGCAGAGAAAAGACCTGCTTAAATCAAAACAGTGCTTTTCTCTACTTTATGTGTAGACCCCAGAGCCCGTATACTTACTAGTAGCGCTATAGACTAATGGGTCTGCAGCAGCACTTGTCATTTAAAAATATATACTGTAGGTGTCTATTCATGAAGCAGTTAAAAGAGTGGAAAATTCAGTTAGTGAAGAACTTGCCCATGGCAACCACACAACTGCTCGGTATAATTTTATAGTATGCATATCATAAATGTTACTTCAATGTTGATTGTGTTAGGCACGGCGGTCTTTGTCCGCGCTCTGACCGAGCAGCGGTCACGGCCGCCATGCCTCTCGCTCTGTCTGCTTCCACACGGCGCCTAGCAACGCCGGGATGCCGTGCGCGCGATAGCCGCCGGGTCCCTGGCAACGCTAGGACGCCGTGCGCCCAGGGCCGCCGGGTCCATGGCAACGGGGACGCCACATGCGGACCGCGTTCCCCGTTGCCATGAGAGTACTCACACCTGTTCTCCCCTGGTCGTGCAGCAAGGCAGCTGCACGACATTCATCAATCAGGCTCTGCACTGCCATTGGAGGGTTCCCTGTTATATGCATCCTCAGTGCCTCACACAAACGCCGGTGATAGCTTCCTGCATGCTGTTCCTGCCTGGTAACGTCTGTTCATGATTTGGCTGTATCTGGTCGATCCTGCTCCCTGGGATCCCGAGTCCTGGAGTTCTGAAGCCGGTCCTGGGAATCCTTCCTGTCCAAAACGAACCTGTTGCAGTCATCCGAGGGTTCTCGTTATTTGGGGTTCTCTCCCGGTTTCGTGAGTAGCGGCTTCTGCCGCGAGTTGCGGCCTAGGCCGCCTTTACTTTGTATTTCTATTGTGTTGGAGGTTTTTGCGGAGGTTTCCGCTTTTCACTGTCCTCCCCGGAACTCGGCGGTGAAGTGTAGGGGAACGGACAGTGGTATCATTTGTTGTCCTTTTTCCTTGGCGGCGTGCCGCACATACCTTTAGTTTTAGGGTAGTTAGTAGCCCATAGCTTCTGTTTGTTTTAGTTAGAGGTCCCCTTGTTATTACCCTGTCTCGGTTCACGCTTTGTCTCTCTCTAAGACCTGGGCGCATCGGAGTTGGGCAGACCTAATACGCCCTTCAAACGCGGCTGCCGTGGGCCCAAGAAACCATAGTCTTTCAGGCGTGAGTCGACCACACGGGTAAGACAATGGAGGTAGGGTGCTAGGGGCTATTCCCGTACCTCTCCTTAGTTCAGCGTCACGTTCTGGTGCTCTGAACTCGCATCACTACATCTCTCCAGTTCTGAGCATCAGGAACGTAACAGATTGGTTGCAATGGGCAACTTCTCCACTGGCTAATTTCACCACACTTTTCACTGCTTCATGAATAAACCCCATATTGCCAGTAACAATAACACGGCAGCTAACCGTGAAAAACCAGCAACAATATATAATGCCGAACAGCAGCCTCACTAATTGTTGAACCGCAATACTGTCTATCAGGAGCCGAGTGAATAACTCTTAGCAGCAATAAAAAACAGGAAACATACTATTTACGTCTTATGGGGGAAACAGCCTGAGTACTCAACATTGGCTTACCAATACAGGAGCCATACAAGTGTGTGTCATAAAGGAGCAGCATTGACCCATGCTAGCGGTTATTTGAATACTCATCCTGGTGTACTTCAAGTCTTCAACAGTGACATCTTTAATTTGAATATCAGAAACTGGACTGTGGGTGCTCCTTCCAGCACTTGCAGAGGGCGCGCAAATGGTGGAAGGAGCCACCTCTTCCCGTCCAGTGTTGGGAAGGTCAGGCATTGAAACCACGGACACACTTGGACTCTCCTTGAGTATTTGTGATTCCATCTTAGAACGCACAGTTCTTTGCTGTGTTTTGCCACCTTAACTCTTATCATTTTTCTAGTGGGTGGATGAGGGCTTCCATCGTCATGTGTAGTTGAACCACTAGTCATGAACATAGGTCAGGGCCTTAGCCGTTCTTTGCCACTCTGTGTCATAAATGGCATATTGGCAGGTTTGCGTTTCTACTCAGACCATTTTATGTTATTTTTTGGGTCTTTTTACTGAACTTTGGCTATTTGGATTTTACATGCCCTCTACTATCACATTGAGCATCGGCCTTGGCAGACAACATTGATGGCATTTCATTGTCTATGTCATGACTAGTGGAAGCAGCTTCAGCACTAGGAGGAAATGTGGTTCTTGATCTTTCCCTATTTTATCCTCCAAATTTTTGTTCTCTATTATTTTTCTGGAGTTATATAACAATATGCGGTACAGAAGAGCGTACACCACACAGGGCAAACCCTTTAAACATTATTTGGATTAAATATTAATAACCCCTTTATTTGTAGTAAATAATATACAGCACAGGACAGCACCACTGAACTTATATGGCAGTACCACTGGACTGGACTTATATGGAAGTACCACTGGAATTATTCGGCAGTACCACTGGACTTCTACGGCAGTACCACTGGACTGGACTTCTACGGCAGTACCACTGGACTGGACTTATACGCCAGTACCACTGGAATTATAAGGCAGTATCACTGGAATAATACAGCAGTATTACTGGAATTACACGACAGTACCACTCGACATTTTCGGCAGTATCACTGGACTGGATTTATATGTCAGTACCACTGGATTTATACAGCAGTATTACTGGAATTATACATCAGTATCACTGGAATTATTCGGCAGTACCACTGGACTTCTATGGTAGTACCACTGGACTGGATTTATATGCCAGTACCACTGAAATTATACGGCAGTATCACTGGAATTATACAGCAATATTACTGGAATTATATGGCAGTACCACTCGACATTTATGGCAATATCACTGGACTGGATTTATATGTCAGTACTACTGGATTTATATGGAAGTACCACTGGACATATACGGCAGTATCACTGGATTTATACAGCAGTACCACTGGACATATAAAACAGTATCACTGGACTGGATTTAAATGCCTATACCACTGGATTTATACGGCAGAACCAGTGGACATATACGGCAGTATCACTGGAATTATATGGCAGTACCACTAGACATATACGGCAGTATCACTGGACTGGATTTATATGACAGTACCACTGGAATTTTATGGCAGTAACACTGGACATATACGGCAGTATCACTGGACATATATGGCAGTATCACTGGACTGGATTTATATGCCACTACCACTGGACATATATGGCAGTATCACTGGACATATACAGCAGTATCACTGGACTTATACGGCAGTACCGCTGGAGATATACAGCAGCACAGGGACACCACCACTGGACTGATGCAGGATAACACAGCACCACTGCAATGGACTGGACTTATACAGCAGCACTGGACTTATGGCAGCAGAGGACACAACCACTGCGACTGGACTGATGCAGCACAAGACACTACCACTGAACTGGTGCAGGACACTGAGGACGGAGACATGTCCTCTCTCTAATCTCTCCAATGCCGCAGTGAAAATGGTGGCATCACGCATCTCCTCATACAGAATTCAAACCCCGTGAGAATCCAGCAGCGGGATGATGACATTTTGCCTCATTCTGGTTTCCGAGTCAGGCAGGAAAACTCGAGCCTGACTTGGATCCAGGCTCAGGTAGTGAAGTTCTCTGCGGTTTGGCTCTCAGTGAACCGAACCCGCTCATCTCTATTACTTATCACTATACATTTTATCAGTTCAATGCAATGTATAGCTGAGATAAGTAGCAATTCACGTATACTCACCTTTCTGGCGAAGTGCTGTGGTGTTTAGGGCTCCAGCGACGCTGTCTAGTCTGGCAGTCCCCTCCTGCAATATCTGAAGTAAGACGGCGGGTCACTCCTCGGCGCATGCACCACCTGTTAACCTCCCGGCAGGTCTTAGTGGCTCCTGGAAGGTGAGGAGGGCGGAGCAAGCGCCGGGTGCCTGGCAGACAGCAGGAAAGCATTGAACTTCCCTGCAGTTACCACACCGCAGTTCAGGTTATGCCATCTTGAGATGGCAAAGCTGAAATCAAATAAAGTATGGTTATGCGATTCAGGCACGGAGCAGGGTTGCTGCTGGAGAAGTCAGGGACTTCTCTATGGTTACCCTCTCTGTGAATTGTGGTAAGCAGAGAAAAGACCTGCTTAAATCAAAACAGTGCTTTTCTCTACTTTATGTGTAGACCCCAGAGCCCGTATACTTACTAGTAGCGCTATAGACTAATGGGTCTGCAGCAGCACTTGTCATTTAAAAATATATACTGTAGGTGTCTATTCATGAAGCAGTTAAAAGAGTGGAAAAGTCAGTTAGTGAAGAACTTGCCCATGGCAACCACACAACTGCTCGGTATAATTTTATAATATGCATATCATAAATGTTACTTCAATGTTGATTGGTTGCCATGGGCAACTTCTCCACTGGCTAATTTCACCACACTTTTCACTGCTTCATGAATAAACCCCATATTGCCAGTAACAATAACACGGCAGCTAACCGTGAAAAACCAGCAACAATATATCATGCCGAACAGCAGCCTCACTAATTGTTGAACCACTATACTGTCTATCAGGAGCCGAGTGAATAACTCTTAGCAGCAGTAAAAAACAGGAAACATACTATTTACTTCTTATGGGGGAAACAGCCTGAGTACTCAACATTGGCTTACCAATACAGGAGCCATACAAGTGTGTGTCATAAAGGAGCAGCATTGACACATGCTAGCGGTTATTTGAATTAAAAAAATGCATAAACGTTTATAGGGATATCAACTAGAAATTACATC
This sequence comes from Pseudophryne corroboree, assembly GCF_028390025.1. Lineage (NCBI taxonomy): Eukaryota > Metazoa > Chordata > Amphibia > Anura > Myobatrachidae > Pseudophryne > Pseudophryne corroboree. Next base: position 927,171,168 of record NC_086444.1, on the reverse strand, counting down.
AGTATATGTCAAAACACACTAATAATCAGCAGTGAGGGGAGCATAAACTATAAGCTGTATCAGTATTCAATAAAGAAAACACCAATAAACTGCAGCAATACGTATGTCTAATATTAACCACATCAGTAACACATGGCATACATGTTGATCATGAATACATTAATAATTAGTATTGACAATCAGGACTAATATATTAGCAAGACAAATCAAATGGTTTAAATAAACTTGTGAAAGACACACAGTATATTATATATTAATAGCAACATAAGAAAAACATTTCCCTCCATTTCCCCTTTTAAATAGAGTGACAGAATTTTGAAAAGAAACATTCACAAACAGCAACATAGACCTTGGGGTAAATTTACTAAGATTGGAGTTCTATTTAAGATGGGATGTTGCCCGTAGCAACCAATCAGATTCCAAGTATTATCTTCTAGAAGGTGCTAGATAAATGAGAAGTAAAATCTGATTGGTTGCTATGGGCAACATTCCATCTTAAATACAGCTCCCATCTTAGTAAATTTACCCCCTTGTGTCAACATGAAAGTGAGGTCAAGAATTGCTACATAAAGTATCAGGATTGACTGGTATAAATATAATGGTAGCAGCATATTAAGTAATAGAAAAACTACCAGGTAAATTATACTAAGTTGCGAAGATCCATTAGGGATAAAACACATGGGACAAAAAAAAAAAAATCATAGACATGGTGGAGAATTGTTTTTAACTACTTTATTTCATATGTTTGAACACATTGTTTGTCTAAATCTATATTATAGCTATACAGTTTTTGTCTAACTTAATGAGGATACAGAAATCCTTTTATGATATAACTTATTAAAAGTTAATTTTTATATTAAAAAAATGAATAATTGAATTAAACTCTAGCTGAGCCGAGTGTAATCAAGCTTCTGGAGTGCACCTTTTTATCTCACACTTTTCTTAAGGTGCGTACACATGCACCGATGTAGGTTAATGGCCAATGCTGACTACATTGTGCCCGGAGGCATGTAGTCAGTATCGGCCCTGCCTGCACACACTATGGAGGTCATTCCGAGTTGTTCGCTCGCAAGGCGATTTTAGCAGAGTTGCTCACGCTAAGCCGCCGCCTACTGGGAGTGAATCTTAGCATCTTAAAATTGCGAACGATGTATTCGCAATATTGCGATTACACACCTCGTAGCAGTTTCTGAGTAGCTTCAGACTTACTCGGCATCTGCGATCAGTTCAGTGCTTGTCGTTCCTGGTTTGACGTCACAAACACTCCCAGCGTTCGCCCAGACACTCCTCCGTTTCTCCGGCCACTCCTGCGTTTTTTCCGGAAACGGTAGCGTTTTTTCCCACACGCCCATAAAACGGCCTGTTTCCGCCCAGTAACACCCATTTCCTGTCAATCACATTACGATCGCCAGACCGATGAAAAAGCCGTGAGTAAAAATCCTAAGTGCATAGCAAATTTACTTGGCGCAGTCGCAGTGCGAACATTGCGCATGCGCATTAAGCGGAAAATCGCTGCGATGCGAAGATTTTTACCGAGCGAACAACTCGGAATGATGGCCTATATTTTCTTGCGATGCTGATCCTGAGGGACCACACATCGGCATCACAAGTGCAGACACACAGTGCAATATGCACTATGTTTTCGTGCGATATGGACTATATAGTCCATTTCATATGGAAAATCGCACCATTTGTATGCAGCTTTACTTTGTAATTCTGGTGCTACCAATCTAAATTCAATGCAGCTTAAATTTAATCAACTATGACAAAATTAGCCCCCATAAAGGATTACTGAGATATAAGGAAGCCTACATTATTCAATAATTATTTGGTTCTGTGCATGTCCACCACTTAATTGTCATTTTAGATATATCACTGCAACTACAGAAATGTCCTCATACATCTTGCCTCAATATGCCATGCAGAGGGAGATGACTGGCGTGAGTAAGCTGACAGGTCCTGTGTAACTCCACTAGTGTGAGTTGTCTTTTTGGGCTGATAATGCATCTTTTTCACATCATTATGCTAATATGATGCACAAACAGACTCTGCTGTTTAAAATAATATATGGCATGCTTATATTCTGTGTGCATCTGCGGCTGTATCTGCATACAAAATGCTATGTACAGTGTTTTCTAGGAAAACACTGGGGCATAGCATTTCATATTACGCATATCGCTATCATGTCATGCAACAGCATGGCATGATTAGAAGGGTTACTTAATATGCCAGGAGGCTAGGTGAACTGTATGTGGACACATCTGTGACTCAAACCACACATATACAGACTATGGGGGTCATTCCGAGTTGATCGCTGCCATTTTTTGCAGCACAGCGATCAGGTTACTACTTTGCATGCATATGCACCGCAATGCGCATGCGCGTCGTACGGGTACAAAGCGGATCGTAGCTGAACTATGGATTTAATGAAGAATCCATTCGCACAGCTGATCGTAAGGAGATTGACAGGAAGAGGGCATTTGTGGGTGGCAACTGACCATTTCCTGGGTGTGTTCGGAAAAAGGCAGGCGTGTCCAGGCATTTGCAGGACATGTGTCTGACATCAATTCCAGGACCCAAAAGACTGAAGTGATCACAAGGGTTGCGCAATTCCAGAGCTACTCAGAAACTGGTAAAAACGTTTTCATTCAGCTCGGCTGCACAAGCGCTCGCACACTTGAAAAGCGAAAATACACTCCGGTGTGTGCAGTGACTATGCGTTTGCATGGCTGCAAAAAGTTTCTAGCAAGCAATCAACTCGGAATGACCCCCTATGTTATGTACTACAATTGTAAGCATACTTATGGCACATGCAAAGTTGTGCCCTAATAAACAATATGTGAAGCCTATATCTATAACAAAATGTGTGTGATGTAATTTTGTTTTGCACTTTTATAAGGACAATTTTCTTTTTTACACACTTTTCTGTAAATAATTAACACTTTAAACAGAAAAAAAACTAACACATCTCTTTCCACCTGCTCAACATTTTTTCACATGTTGCTAAAATTCAAGTGCGGGAAAATACAACACTCAAAGAGAGGATACATATAAATCAGCCTAGATTTATAAACTCCACAAAGAGATGGTGCAATCCATCCCAATTGTCAAAATATTCAAACAGAGTTCAGAGCAATGCAAAGTACAGTAGGTAGAATAAATAAATGTTGGCACAAATGAAGTGGAGTCACCACTAACATTCATTAAATAATGGGGCTCTCAGCAGAAATGAAAGCTGCTACAGGGTAATTTTATTAGTTTCTAATGGAAGCCAGAGAAATATGAAGCCATAAAACTGACAGAAATTGACAACACTTCTTTGTGTTTATCTATTTTTGTGTGTTTTTGTGTTTTTCTATGTGATTTGTACAGTTTCTAAATTCACAAATCACATGCTTTTTTGACATCACAATTGCCTTAGAAGATGCACTTACAGTACTTACCAAAATCATTAGAAAAGGGTGTAGAGAGGCATTTGATAAGTGTTGGAGTTTCAAAGTAGATTAGGATGATTTTTTTTTTGCAATATCTGAGTGAGAAGCAAGTAGGTTTGTCATTTTTTCTGTGGTCTTCTCATTTAAACAGTTGATCAAATTTTTGTATTGTGTTTTTATTGTTCTGACAGTGTTTTGTATATTGGTGTTGTGTTTTTGATTATAGTGTTTGCTTGCATTCTTTGTCTATTTGTTTGTGTTAATTTTGAGGAGAGAGGAGAAAGAGTGAGGCGCAGGAGAGGTAGCCAGAGGGGCGTGAAGAGGAACTTAAATCCATCATAATGTGTTTTATGGCCATCCACTAATAGGATGTCACAAATTTCCATGCTGGTGTCTTCAAGGATTCTCCCCATCATGAACTTGCTAGAGTGTACATTCTATTTTGGGAGAAATAGTTTACATTAATATTATTAATATCCTAGATCACATACAATTACAATGTATCAAACAATGTATCCCCTCATGTGCTTTAATGTCACGTACACACCTGCTTTATGTTTTGTTGCTACTAATTTTAAAAGGGCAAAGCAGTCAAATAATCAAAGGTGTTGCTTTACATTGCTCTTGAATTTTTTTAAGATGTTCATTACAGTATATTGTTGTCTTACTGTACTGAAGGGGTTATTCAGTAAGGATTGCAGATTCTGCTAAACAGCAGAGTCTGCAATCCTTTATATTGCATACTGGGGGACACCCTTCCATGGGCAAGACTGCCAAGCATGCTGAATGACCTACCCAGTCGCTGCGACCGCAATTGAATTGTGGTCGCAGCAACTATGGATGACCCCCTACAGCCGCAGGTAGGCTGCATATGCAGGCGGTCCACTACCATTTTTCCCATCAGAGTGGCTGTGTGTGACCTTACACAGGTGCCCCAAAAATTCCTCCGACCCACCCCCTGTTTTGCCCACACCACCCCTGCAACAGTACGTCGTTACTGCCCCGCGAGTGCTTCTACCATATACTGAATACATAAAAAATATGTATAGTAAACAGTTTGTGATTTACTCAGAATACATCAACCATTATAAATGTCTGTATGTCATCCTAATGTGATCCTCACATGAACGTGTTAGAGGTTACTGAGAATAGGTCAGCTAAAGTGGCCAATGGAAAATAAACACAACTATTGGTTTCTTTAACTGTAACTGTGTACTATTATTGTACAAAATTCATATTCCACCATTACATTCCAATGGTGCCATTTACACAGGAGTTTTCCCAAGTAGGTTCATAAATACTACCCGCCACATGGGTGGAGGTACTTTGGTAGTATTGTAGATAGCCCATATACCCCTGGGATTTAAGGGGGGTTACGTAACTATTGAGCTATGCACAGACTGCACACACACTGCACAGAATGGAAAAACATTTGATGGTGAGTGTGATGCGAATGGTTTTTGCAGCTGTCCGTTGACTGAGAGTCATTTTTGCACAGCATACACATGCATTCACACATTTGCACGGGGCAAATTTTCACTCACCCTGAGTAGCGACTATCAGTTCACAGGATAGTGTAATTTGCAGCACAGTGATCAGGTATGAATTAGGACCTTTGTACGGTGCCCCCACCACACACACCTAGTTACGGCCCTAATGTCATATACAAAATATATTAAGAATATTAATAGAAAAAATAAAATGTGATACTCTTTAAACATAACACTGTAATCCCAGTAACTCATTGAATCACATTAAAGAGAGTGTATCTAAATTATATATCCAACTGAATTTACAGTGTAAAAGGTACTGATTGCAATTATCACCTCTGATGTTAGCTGGTATATTGCAAATCTCAAAGTGGACATACTGTACTACTATTTTTCTCTACAAAATGATGTAATATGGGTAAATCACTAGTTCCAATGTCATGTCATCCTCTCCTTAAATTGTCTATCCATGAGGCCACATAGTTTAAACCACAAGGGCAAGACAAGAGAAAGACTCTTTGAAAAAAGTCCCATTTATAGGACCTAAACGCATTACAGAATTTACCTGCTACTGCCTTTGATTGCTGTGGACCATTCGCCAGTCCTGTTATTCACCTGGGATGCAAGATTTCCATTGGGACATTATTGGTATGGTCCATGCCAGCTTTTCTCTGCTAAACCCCAGAGGCCAGTGATAGCCTGACACATTTAGTTGTGACTGATCAGAGGGAGCAGAGTCAGCATGGTTACAGAGGTTTAGCTGGTAGCTGCAGCTGGGCGCCCTCACCCTGCACAGTGGTGATCTCTCTCCATGTGCCTGATCATCAGGAGACCAGGAGAGTGCAAATCTACCATTATCCTTGAGCGGTGAAGTATGTGATTGCTGCAGGACTGAGGAGAACTGATATATTGCTGTAATAGAAGTTCTTCTACCTGAACAGCTGCACACAGAGACCATCTCAAAGCATAGAGAGATATATATGTGCTTTTAGAAAATCCATGTGTATACAGGTTCTTGTTGAAAAAAAGCTTTTTTAAGCTATCATTTACTCAGCATAAAATGAAAGAAGGGGTGTGCACTAGAACTCTGCACAATCAATTAGGCACCTGTTGGGATAACCACTTGTAAAACTCAATTTAATAAACAAAGGAAAGAATGCATATGCATCAGGGCAATGGATTTAACCAGTCATTTTCTGGAAGTCTATCAGCAAAATGACTGTGCATAATCCTGTGGAAGTGTCTTATAAGAGCTAATATACAAAATCCAATTTTAGTAGGAAAGACCATTTAGGACATTGGTTCAGCATCTTATTTATGTGTGATGTTTCTTATATGTCTGCTTATATTGGTAATGTGAATAACCGGTTGTTCATGTGATATTTTTATTCTGAATATTCATGCCATTGAAAAATAAAAGAATGTATTTGGTATAACATTTAGAGTGTATGGTTTATTCAGATATCAGAATCCAGAGTGTTTTTTAGTATTAGCACAAAACGAAAAAAAAAAAATTCAAGAAACGAGGAAGACCACCAACTTGGAACTACTGTATATGTCAGTCTATACATTTTTTTTTTTTTTTTTTTACCAGCAATCAGATAAAAAACTGACCACCCATCATAAAACTACAAGTGGTTCAGCCAGTGGCCCTCATTCCGAGTTGATCACACCAAGCAACTTTTTGCTGCTGGTGCGATTAACTAATCTCCGCCTATGGGGGAGTGTATTTTAGCATAGCAGGGCTGCAATTGCTTGTGCAGCCCTGCTATGCTAAAAAAGTTTCACTCAAAACAAGAGTAGCCCTAGACCTACATACCCTGTGCAATGGATCCAGCAATGATGGGCCCGGCTTTGACGTCACTCCTCCACCTTCTCTTTGACTGGACACGCCTGCGTTTTGCTTACCACTCCCCCAAAATGGCAGCAAACGGTAGGTTGATGCCTTGGAATGCCCTCTTACTGTCCATCTACTTTGTGGTCGCCTCTGAGACCGCTTTCTTCTCTGTAAGCTTTGTTAACCGGCAACCTCTGTCACCGGGTAACATCACGCATGCGCATTCCAGACCCGTTTGCACCACAGTGAACGTGTGAACGGGTCGGAATGACCCCCAGTGTAATTAAAACAACAAGTACAAGGTGTCAAAAGGTTTTCCAAAAGCTGTAATATCAAAATTAACAGCATGATCTGTAATGGTTTTGCCTCTACTGTAACAGTGCACAAGTATAAAATTTTGTAACAAAGGTACAGCCAATCAATGTCAGAGATGACAATTGGTCGTAATTTCTTAGATGCTTTTTTGATGTTGTTCTGGCAACACTGTATTTATTAACCCATAAAGTAGTAGCCAAAATATCCTTCTTATTTTCAGATACAAAAAAATCGGGTGTGGAGCAAAAGATCAACAATAAATAGGTCAACAGTCCATAGGTCAACACAATTTTGGTCAACATGTTTTAGATTGACATTGTCAAAAGGTTAACAGTCTCAAAATGTTGACATGGAAAAAGTAAGCAGTACAAAAGTTTGACATCAAAATGGTTGAAATAGAAAATGGCTGACGTAAAAAATGGCTGACACATTTGTTTTATTTCCCAAACGTAGTCCACATGTCAACCATATGTGTGTCAACCATTGTCACATCAACCTTTTGAACCTGTTGAGCTTTAGCATTGACATCCTTTTATTTGTCGTACTTTTGTACCTGTCAGCCTATCTATCATCAGGAACCCAAATAAATCTGGTATTTTCAAAGCACAGTCTTTAGCTTTAAGTAAATTCTTATATTTATAACCTCTTTGCATAAATGTATTAAACATTTTAGTTAGCTGTTTATCATGGGCTTCTAAATCACTGAGACTCATAAGAACTGAGAGTATGGTAATCCATGCTTTAAAGAAACTGGATGGAAGCTCTCAGCTCTCAGTACAGTATTGTGGTCTGTTTCTTTGTTGTACAGAGGAGTAGCTAATTTAGGAGAAGAAATCCATATTATGACATCTAAAAATTAAATTTATTGGCAATTAATAACAACTGTGAGCTTACCAGGACTAGATTGCTTAAGAATCTCTATAAAACTTAACTTGGTACCTTCCCAAGTAATCAATAAATCAAGTTGAGAAACTATCCATTATAGAAAAAAATATTTGTAGTCAAACCGTGATTAAAAACTCCCCCCCCAAAAAAATAATAATAATAATAATTGCTGATCCTTGTAAAAATGATTATAACAAATGATTATAATAAATGAAACATTTTACTGTGCCCAGTTAAATACCTGGGTAAAGGTTGATTTTGTTTGTTTTTGTTCAATGTTACAGTAGAACGATTTTAAATAAATTTTATTTGATGTTGTACTTCCAAGTTTAAAACAAACATTTACTAACATTTACAAATTAATATAATAAATCATCTGTTAGTAAATGTGTGTTTTAACCCGGGAAGCCTAACATCGATTAAAATTGATTTAAAATTGATCCAACTTCAAACAAAAACAAACAAAATCAACCTTTAATAAATATACCCCAATGTGGAATACATGTATAAAGACTGGACACATCTACAACAATTTTCTGTTACTAACTATAAATCGGAAGCATATGTGAATTTTCGGAAGCATATAAAGGAGAGGTACATGCAATAGGGAAATCAACACTTAAAGCTGAACATACATATGTGGATATAAATTGTTAGATATACCAAATGAAAAAAAAAAGAGTCCAATTCTTTTCAAAACAGATTTGTAGAACCTTTATCTAATAATCTGTTACCAAATGTGGTTGGGCTTTAACAGCATCCAAAACCAAATAAAATAATGTAGAGAAAGTCTTAATTAAAGAATTATGAATAAGATCAAATTTAGATTTCGGAATTACTTTCTGAAGTTGGAGGAAAGCTTTTCACTTACAGCATACATATTTAATTAACTTTTACCAAATAATTATGTTTCAGTAATGACTGTCTGGAATTAGTAAGTTTTGTTTTATCACTGTTGTTTGCAATTGTAAAGTGAAACAGAATTTGCTGCAATATATAAGAAACTTGATAAAAATAATAATTTATAATTGTCCATTTCCATGTAAATGGATTAAATTGATTTGTAGGCATGAATGAAAGTCCCGTTTCTAATACACTGATTTCAGTTGTAGTAGACAATGTAGAGGACAAATTGAACACTAAGGGATATATTTAATAAAATATGATTTTTATTGATTTTTATCAGTTGGTTTTTTATAGATAAATTCAATCTAGATCGATATTGAGTTTCAGTGGCTACAACATACATATACTAACAGATTATTTTTTTGTATTCATTTTTAAACTTTGGTACATGTGTGTTTTAGCCCCATAAATATAACATAGATAACATAAATAAATATAACATAGATAACATAGATCAATTTTAGATTGCTGAAAATCATTGAAAATCAACTCGTAGTAAATATACCCCTAACTGTGCTTTGGAAGGGTTATTGTTTGTACCCTTTCCTTTGATTTTAGACTACTGACTGGCTGTCAGTACCACTTTACAATTGAGCCCTTCTTAGCATATCTAAAGGGAACAGTTTTATGACATTCTGTACCCTCTAGATAGTAACATAGTATTTGAGGTTGAATAGAGGCAAATTGCCCATCGTGTTCAACCTGTTTTAAGTTGTGATGATTCTACATACTTGCTAAATAATGTTTTATGACTAGTTAGCTACTATAACTCATGTTACCCCCAGATTAACCACGTTGATATTTTAATTATTATAACCTTGGATAGCTTTATCATTCAGAAATGTATCCATTCCTTTTTTAAATCCAATTACAGAGCCCACCATTACCACCTTCCCTGGCAGGGAATTCCACATCCTGATTGCCCTAACAGTGAAGAACCCTTTCCTCTGTTGTGTTCGGAACTTTCTCTCCTCCAGTCGCAGCGATCTCCCACGTGTCCTAAACTGTGTTCTTTTAATAAATAATTCCTCTGATAACTCTTTGCGATGTCCCTTTACATATTTGAAGATATTAATAATATCTCCTCTTAGGCGCCTCTTTTCTAGTGTATACATATTCAGCCTAGTAAGTCTTTCCTTATAGTCCAGTCCTTCTAGGCCTTTAATCAATTTAGTAGCTCACCTTTGAACACTTTCGATTTCACTGATGTCTTTTTTATACAATGGTGCCCAAAACTGAAAACAATATTCCAGGTGCGGACGTACCAATGCCTTATACAGCGGCATGATTAGATCTGAGTCCATTGTCTCAATTCCCCTTTTTGTGCACGCTAGCACCTTACTTGCCTTCTTTACTGCGTTTTGACATTGTGTACGGTTATTAAGCCTATTATCAATGAATATCCCCAAATCTTTTTCCAACTCTGTTTCCCCTAGGCGTTCCCCATTTAATATGTAGGATGCAAGTTTGTTTTTAGTCCCAAAATGCATAACCTTGCATTTGTCTGTATTGAACCTCATTTTCCATTTAGACGCCCAGAGTTCAAGTTTAGATAGATCATTCTGCAAGGACTCCACATCCAATTCTGAACTAATTACCTTACACAGTTTAGTATCATCTGCAAAGATTGACACTGTGCTTTCCAGGCCTATTTCTAGGTCATTGATAAATATGTTGAACAGTAGTGGTCCGAGTACGGACCCTTGTGGTATTCCGCTGACTACTGGGGACCAGGTTGAGGACTTCCAATTGACCACTACTCGCTGTACCCTGCTATCCAACCAGCTGCTTATCCATGTGCAAATAGTTTTTCCTAGGCCAATCGCCTTTAATTTGATCATCAGTCTCCTGTGAGGAACTGTATTGAAGGCCTTTGCAAAATCTAGGAAGACCACATCCACTGCTTTTTCTTGATCAAGATTATTGCTCACTTCCTCGTAGAAGCTAATTAAGTTAGTCTGACATGACCTGTCCCTCACAAACCCATGCTGGTTCTTGCTAATAATCCTAGTGGACTTTAGATACTCCTGTATGACGTCCCTTAGAATTCCTTCCAATATTTTCCCCACTATAGATGTAAAGCTAACTGGTCTGTAGTTTCCCGGAAGATTTTTGGATCCCTTTTTAAGTAATGGCACTACCTCAGCTATACGCCAATCCTTCGGTACCATTCCTGATCTAATTGAACTATTGAAAATCAAGTATAGGGGTCGTGCTAGTTGTGAACTAAGCTCCATAAGAACCCTCGGGTGAATTTCATCAGGACCAGGTGATTTATTAATCTTAATTTTGCTTAGTCTCTCCCGGACTAATTCTTCGCTTAAACAAGTATCTAATCATGAATCATTACTGTCACAATTGTTATGCTCTACTCCCACCATCAGTTCTGCATTGGTGAATACTGATGAAAAGAATTTGTTCAGGATTTCTGCTTTTATTTCATCATCATTTATCAATTCTCCTATTTCATCTTTAAATGGACATATATTCTCTTTTTTTAACCTTTTACCATTTATTTATTTAAAAAACTTTTTAGGATTGGTTTTACTCTCTATAGCGATTTGCTTTTCATTTTCAATTTTAGCTGCTCTTATTGCTTTTTTGCGTTTCTTATTACACTCCTTGTAATACTTGAAAGACTCCTCCTTTCCATTAGATTTAAATGCTTTGAAAGCCTGCTTTTTTATCCATTTCTGCCTTAACCTTCTTGTTAAGCCATATCGGTTTGAGTTTAATACTCCTGCGTTTAATGCCCATGGGAATAAAGTTATGAATATTGCTATCCAGCAACCCTTTTAAAACAACCCACATTTCCGAAGTTTTCTTGTTATTAAACAGAACCTCCCACTCTATGTCGTTAAGTGCACATCTAAGCATACTGAAGTTAGCCTTCCTAAAGTTAAAAGTTTTGGTGGAATCCCTGTAGCTATGTTTCCTGAAACTGATGTTGAATGTGATCATATAGTGATCACTGTTACCCAAAGTCTCCCCAACTTTAGTGTTTGATATAATGTCCACATTATTAGGAATTACTAGATTCAGGGTAGCTTTACCCCTAGTTGGGTCCTCGACTAATTGAGATAAGTAGTGATCCCTAATCATATTTAAGAACCTGCTGCCCCTCGCATTAGCACATGAATCATTACTCCAGTTTATATACAGGTAATTAAAATCCCCAATGACAAGGATGTCCCCCAATCCCGAAGCCATTTTGATTTGCTGCAATAGTTGTTCTTCCTCATGTATGCTAATATCTGGCTGTTTGTAGCACGTGCCTATGACTAGTTTTTTTTGCAACAATTCCCCCACTTGAGATTTCTACCCATAGTGACTCCACATTATCGCCAGTCTCCTCATAGATAACCTCCTTTAGGTATGGTTTAACATAAAGACATATACCTCATCCTCTTTTGTTAGCCCTGTCCCTCCTAAAAAGAGAATACCCCTCCAAGTTAGCAACCCAGTCGTGAGAGTCATCCCACCATGTTTCCGTAATACCTATAATGTCATACTCAGCCTTTGATGCTAACAATTCCAATTCCCCCATTTTACCTGCTAGACTTCTTGCATTTGCAAGCATACATTTTAGTTTATTGGTTCCTTTATTTGTTTGTTTTCCTAAAGATTTCCCATCCTGGTTAACTAGTGCATCCATAGAGTTACTGATACAGACTGTCCTTCTCGCTCCCTCTCCAACCCCACTGTACTTAGTATTGCCCACCTTACTTTTCTCTTTGGTCAACCCAATGTTCCCATCTAAAATCACCACCCTGACATAAGTATTTTTCCTTAAGTCCCGTACAACATTTTCTATAGTCTGTAATGATGACACATAATTGTTATTATTTAATGCTTTAGCAATACCTTTCTTAACACCCTTATTAGAACCCATGTAAATATCCTTACCGGCTGCACTTTCCCTCCCCCTTCTCCACCCCCATTTATCTCACTACCACCATCCCTACTATACTCGCTGCATGACCCATAGTTTCTAGCTAAACCCTCCCCCCAGGCTCCTAGTTTAAAAGCTCATCCAACCTACTAACCATCCTACCCCCCAGCACCGCAGCCCTTTCCTCATTCAGGTGCAATCCGTCATGAGAAAAAAGATGGCGCCTGACTGGGAAGTCCGCCCAGTATTCCAAGAACACAAACCCCTCTTTCCTACACCAGTCCCGGAGCCACACTTTTACCTCCCTAATCTCCCTCTGTCTCCCTGGGCTAGCGCGTGGCACTGGTAATATTTCAGAGAAAATTACCTTAGATGTCCTTTTTTTTTTGTTTCTGGCCTAGGTCCCTATAATCTTTCTTAAGGATATCCCACCTACCACTAACTTTGTCATTGGTGCCAACGTGCACCAAGACCGCTGGGTCTTTCCCAGCCCCTCCCAACAATCTATCTCCCTGGTCCGCGATGTGCCGTACCCAAGCACCTGGGAGACAACAGACCATATGGCGATCACAGTCCCGGTAGCAGATTGCCTATCTGCCTTCCTAATGATAGAGTCCTCTACCACCACCATCTACCTGGGCGGCTCTCTAGCTTTCATCCCATCTGAGCCAGAGGGACCACTCCTCCAGTTGCTAGAGGGAGCAGTCTCCTCCGGCTCCGTCATTTCGTTGCTATCATCCACCGAATCTTCATCCAATTGGACAAATGTGTTCGGGTTTGATAGATCCGAGATGTCGTGCCTCCCCCTCTTTTTCTCCCTTCTAACAATGACCCAACTGCCTACCTGATTTTCCTCATCTACCAGTGACCCCTGCTGCAACTCCTCCACCGTTCTATCTAAACTTCACTCGAGATTGTAAATATCCCTCAGTCGTGTAACGGTCTGCTCTAGGTCAGTTACCTAGGCTTCCAGGGCAACTGTTCGCTCACATCTCGTGCACATGTATTCGCCCTGTGTCGGCTGCTCCAGGTGCGCATACATCTTGCACAACACGCACTGAGTGAGACTCTCAATCACGGCCCCTCCCATTGTTTGAGAACTCAACTCCCTATTACCTTTCGAAAGTACAATAAAGAGAATAAAAACCAACTAACAAATACAATCAATACACAATAAGTAAGTAATCAATACTTATCTGAGTGGGACCTCTCCTGCGGCACCGATACTCCACCTAGCAGTTGCAGTTGTTCCTGCTTACTGCACATCCTTTTCATTCGGCTTCCAGCTCCTGCTTCTGCTGATTCCAACTCACATACACTTACAAATCCAAGCTACACTTTGAAATACAAGCTCCTCTTTTATATTTTGGCTTTGTACAATACCTCAAAAGGCTTATTTTAATCTCCCAATGAACTGTTAGGATCTCCTGCTCTGTGCTGCCACGTCGTCATGGCAACCGGGAGACAAGTGCTAGCGGAGTAACCTGAGCGTAGCTGATACTCCGGTTCGGGTCTTTTGCTGTGCAGTGGTTACAGGCTCTGTGCACGGCAGGGGATCCAGTGCTGGTTTTTGTGCTCACAGTCTGTGAGGTCTGAGTGGGGCGTGGACAGCACCTGCTATATAAACCCTCTTCTCAGGTTAGGCAGATGCTGCTGAATCTTTGTTGGTTAGTCAGTTCCTGAAAGCTAGCTAGTACTGTGTAAACTTTGTAATTGTTTATTGCTTACTGAAAATAGGCCTTGGGATTTGGTATTACACTCTGCCAATCCAGACCTAGCAGTAAGACTGGAGTCAGTTGTTTAACCTGCTGGGGTTCTTTTGCTACTCTGTGAACCTAGCAAGTTTGCGGCTGTATTCTCAGACTTGCCTGCCAAAATCCTTTCTCACTGTGCAAGGTGTTCAGGTGTCAGTTTAGTGGCAGTAAACTGAACCAGTGCACTGCAAGTGAGGACTAGGATTGTGGAGACTCTCCTTGTGTCTATTATTCCATCTCTGACCAAGGAGTTTACTGCCACACCCGTTGGTAACCCTTTAGGGTTTTGCTGTTGCCGTTAGCAACAGCATTTTGGGTTCTCTACGTATTAAATCACAACATCTCGCTTCTTTCCATCTGAGCATTCCTAATACTAGGGAGACACCCAGTTTCTTAGCCTTTGGGCTTCTCTGTTCACTTTGTGTTTATTTTGTTACCCTATCACCTTCTGTGTATGTAATGTCATATTCCTCAGTCTGTCTGTGAGTTCATTTGTTTTGCATCCCTCTCCGTTCAGACACCAGTACATTCCTGCTGGCACTGGTGTGCATAACATATTCAGCAGCCCAATACTCCTGTTGAAATTTTGTGGGAATATGGAGCATACCCCTCAAAATACTTTGCAACAGGTGGTCGATCAGGTGCAGGTCCTGACTCGACAATTTAATGATTTGTCCATTAAAATGCACACCTCGCAGGCCGCTGGCGGAGCTCCCGCAGCAGCAGTACCTTCAGGGGTTAAGGAGCCGAAAGTAAATCTCCCGGATCGTTTTTCTGGAGATCGCTCGCAGTTCTTTTGTTTCAAGGAGAGCTGCACGCTATACTTCCAACTTAGGCCTCAGTCTTCTGGGTCGGAGATTCAGCGGGTGGGCATAGTGATTTCCTTGCTACAAGGAGACCCACAGGTCTGGGCATATGGGTTGCAGCCTGACTGTCCGTCGCTTAAAAGTGTTGATGCTTTTTTTTACGGCACTGGGCATGTTGTATGATGACCCTGACAAGACGGCCTCAGCCGAGGCTCAGATTTCGATCCTTAAGCAAGGGCGAAGGCCAGTTGAGGTTTATTGTACGGAGTTTCGGAGGTTGGCCAATGATACCCAGTGGAATGACCCAGCCCTGAGACACCAGTACCGAAGAGGTCTTTCTAACCAGTTAAAAAACCAACTGGTACAATATCCCTTGCCAGATAGCTTGGATCAGCTCATGCAGTTATCCATTCGGGTGGATAGACGGCTGAGAGAGCGCAGGCTTGAAAGGGAGACTAAGGTTTCCTTCTTTCCCAAGGGAACCTCAGACTCTGAGGAATTTTCCGAGGAGCCTATGCAGATTGGGGCTACCCGCCACTCCTCGCGTGAGAAGACGCGGAGGAGACAGCAGGGGTTATGTTTGTACTGTGGGAATAAAGGTCATGTGGTAGTATCATGCCCAGAAAATCCGGAAAACTTCAGGGCCTGAGGGTGATGGGAAATATCCTGTCAGGCCAGAAGTCAGAATTTCCCAAGAAGACTTTTATCATTCCGGTGACCTTGAAGATCCTCGGTCAAACTGTCAAGACTGAGGCCTTTGTGGACAGTGGGGCCGACGGGGTTTTTATGGACCGCCAATTCGCCCTGAAACATTCTGTTCCCTTAGTACCCTTGGCATCGGAAATTGTGATTTGTGGGTTAAACGGGGAACCTTTATCCCAGGGTAAAATTACCTCTTGCACTAGCCAGATTTCTTTGTTTATTGGAGCCACACACTCTGAAAAATTGTCCTTTTATGTGACTGTCTGTACTTTTGCCCCATTGGTGTTGGGGTTACCCTGGTTAAGGGCCCACAATCCTAAATTTGACTGGGTCTCTGGGGAGATTCTTAGTTGGGGTACTAATTGTTTCAGGAGTTGCTTGAGCCTTCCAGTCAGGCTTTCGCAGCTAAGTTTGCCAGGATTGCCAGAATGTTTTGCAGATTTTGCGGACGTGTTCTCCAAAAGAGTTGCAGAGGTACTACCTCCCCATCGCCCCTATGACTGTGCCATTAATTTGTTGCCGAATGCTAAGCTTCCCAAGAGCAGGTTGTACTCCCTGTCACGTCCTGAGACTCAGGCTATGGCAGAGTACATTCAGGAGAACTTGGCTAAGGGATTTATCAGACCTTCACAGTCTCCAGTTGGGTCGGGGTTCTTCTTCGTGGGTAAAAAGGACGGTTCGTTGCGACCCTGCATCGACTTCAGGGAATTGAACCGTATCACGATTAAAAACTCATACCCACTGCCTCTCATTTCGGTCTTGTTTGACCAGCTTCGTACTGCCACCATTTTTTCTAAGATTGACCTACGCGGTGCGTACAATCTAATCCGAATAAGAGAGGGGGATGAATGGAAGACTGCCTTTAATACCCACTCAGGGCATTATGAATATTTGGTGATGCCTTTTGGGCTCTGTAATGCCCCGGCAGTCTTCCAGGACTTCATGAACGATGTGCTCAGGGAATATTTGGATAGATTCTTAGTTGTATACTTAGATGACATCCTAATCTTCTCCCATTCCCTGGAGGAACATCGGAAGCATGTACGCTTAGTCCTCCAGAAACTCAGAGACCACCGGCTTGGGGCGAAGCTGGAGAAGTGCGAATTTAAGTTCAGCAAATCGCATTTCTAGGATATATTATCTCCCAAGAAGGTTTCCAAATGGAGGGTTCCAAGGTACAGGCAGTCCTGGATTGGGTGCAGCCCACTAGTTTGAAGGCGCTTCAGCGTTTTCTGGGCTTTGCAAATTTTTATAGACTATTTATCGCTGGATTTTCGTCTATAGTGGCGCCCTTGGTGGCACTCACTAAGAAAGGGGCGGATGTTGCTCACTGGTCTTGTGAGGCCAAAGCGGCTTTTGCCCGTCTCAAAAGGGCATTTGTCTCGGCCAAGGTGCTGCGACACCCAGATCCAGAGCGTCCTTTTGTGGTGGAGGTGGATGCCTCTGAGATGGGTATTGGGGCTGTGCTCTCTCAGATGGGGGTGTCTGATAATCGCCTTCATCCCTGTGCTTACTTTTCCCGTAAATTTTCACCTGCCGAGATGAATTATGACGTGGGTAACCGGGAATTGCTGGCTATTAAGGATGCACTCGAGGAGTGGAGACACTGGCTTGAGGGGGCTAAGTTTGTGGTCTCAATTCTCACCGACCATAAGAATTTGGCATATTTAGAGTCAGCGAAGCGCCTCAATGCCAGGCAGGCACGATGGGCTTTGTTTTTTGCTCGCTTTAATTTTTTGATAACATATCGCCCTGGGTCAAAAAACATCAAGGCTGATGCGCTCTCGCAGAGTTTTGCTCCAATCCAGGAGACCACCGAGGAGCCATTGCCCATTGTGTCCCCATCATGTATTAAAGTGGGCATTACCCAGGACCTCTTGTCATTAGTCCTTAGAGCACAGGAGCAGGCTCCTCCAGACCTTCCAGTAGGTCTTTTGTTTGTGCCTCCTAGGTTAAGACAGCGAGTGTTCCTGGAATTCCATGCCAAGAAGTCGGCAGGTCACCCGGGTATTGCCAGAACTCGGGAGTTGCTATCTAGGGCGGTGTGGTGGCCCTCGGTGGCTAGGGATGTGGATCAGTGGGTTCGGGCAAGTGACATCTGTGCCCGAAATAAGACTCCTAGAGGGGTTCCTGTTGGCCCATTACATCCACTCTCTATTCCATCTAAGCCATGGACCCACATTTCAATGGATTTTGTGGTGGACTTGCCCAAATCCTCGGGGATGACAGCCATCTGGGTTGTCGTTGACAGGTTTTCGAAGATGGCGCACTTCGTTCCATTGGTTGGGCTGCCATCGGCCAGACGCCTGTCTGAATTATTTATGCTGCATGTTGTGCGCCTCCACGGGTTGCCACTTGATGTGGTCTCTGACCGCAGATCCCAGTTTGTGGCCAAATTCTGGAGGGCATTTTGTTCCGATCTCCAGATTTCTGTCAGCTTGTCGTCAGGCTACCATCCGCAGTCTAATGGGCAGACTGAAAGGGTGAACCAGTCCTTGGAGCAGTTCCTCAGGTGTTATGTCTCCAAGTGTCAGACTGACTGGGTTGCTCATCTGTCCATGGCGGAGTTTGCCTATAACAACGCGGCTCACTCTGCTACAGGGATCTCTCCCTTCCTTTGTGTGTATGGGCATCATCCCAAGGCCAATTCTTTTGACCCCCTGGACTCCACGCCTGGTGGTTCCTCTGTGGTTTCGGTCCTTAGAGGCATTTGGAGGAAAGTGAAGAAAGCCCTTGTGTCTGTGTCATTAGTGACCAAAAGGGTTTTTGATAAGCGGAAAAGACCCTGCAGCTTCAAATTAGGAGACTTCGTCTAGTTTTCTACCAAGAATTTGAAGTTGAGACAGTCATCTCATAAGTTAGGCCCCCGGTTCATCGGTCCTTATAAGATCACTAGGGTTATCAATCCGGTGGCATTTTAGTTAGATCTACCCCGTTCTTTGGGTATCAATAAAACATTTCATTGTTCTCTTTTAAAACGGGCGATTAGTAATCCTTCTTCCAGTGGAAGACCTTCCCCTCTTCTGATACGTGGCTAGAGGGAGTTTGTTGTTGAAAGGATTCTTGACTCCAAGATGGTTCGGGGTCGGCTGTCATTTTTGGTGCACTGGAAGGGGTATGGCCCGGAGGAGCGGTCGTGGGTGCGCAGTTGTGATCTTCATGCCCCCAGACTGTTACGCTCTTTCTTCTCGCAGTTCCCCGATAAACCCAGTGGTAGGGTTTCTTTGACCCCTCATCAGAGGAAGGGTACTGTTAGGATCTCCTGCTCTGTGCTGCCACGTCGTCATGGCAAACGGGAGACAAGTGCTAGCGGAGTAACCTGAGCGTAGCTGATACTCCGGTTCGGGTCTTTTGCTGTGCAGTGGTTACAGGCTCTGTGCATGGCAGGGGATCCGGTGCTGGTTTTTGTGCTCACAGTCTGTGAGGTCTGAGTGGGGCGTGGACAGCACCTGCTATATAAACCCTCTTCTCAGGTTAGGCAGATGCTGCTGAATCTTTGTTGGTTAGTCAGTTCCTGAAAGCTAGCTAGTACTGTGTAAACTTTGTAATTGTTTGTTGCTTACTGCAAATAGGCCTTGGGATTTGGTATTACACTCTGCCAATCCAGACCTAGCAGTAAGACTGGAGTCAGTTGTTTAACCTGCTGGGGTTCTTTTGCTACTCTGTGAACCTAGCAAGTTTGCGGCTGTATTCTCAGACTTGCCTGCCAAAATCCTTTCTCACTGTGCAAGGTGTTCAGGTGTCAGTTTAGTGGCAGTAAACTGAACCAGTGCACTGCAAGTGAGGACTAGGATTGTGGAGACTCTCCTTGTGTCTATTATTCCATCTCTGACCAAGGAGTTTACTGCCACACCCGTTGGTAACCCTGTAGGGTTTTGCTGTTGCCCTTAGCAACAGCATTTTGGGTTCTCTACGTATTAAATCACAACATCTCGCTTCTTTCCATCTGAGCATTCCTAATACTAGGGAGACACCCAATTTCTTAGCCTTTGGGCTTCTCTGTTCACTTTGTGTTTATTTTGTTACCCTATCACCTTCTGTGTATGTAATGTCATATTCCCCAGTCTGTCTGTGAGTTCATTTGTTTTGCATCCCTCTCCGTTCAGACACCAGTACATTCCTGCTGGCACTGGTGTGCATAACATGAACAGGGAGTTACAGATCCTATATCCCCTTGGCATTTGTCTATTTTAAAATAATCAGATGAGTATTACTGTATACTAAAAAATATTTTCACTGGGGTAGCAAATCAGCTACCCTATTAGTGAATATGACTAAATGTTTTAAACAACGGCACCATGTAACATCCCCTTGAGATAGTCATTCCTCCGCTTTGCTTACTAAAAATCAGACATTGCTAAGATATTTCAAGAATATTTTTAGGCTATATATGCAGCTGACTTGCATGACCCTGTCTTAATGACTAAATTGCTGGATGAGGTGCCCCTCCCATTTATTACTCCTTTGAAGAGGGAAGCATTTAAAGAGGCAATAACTGAAGAGGAAATTGATGGTGCTATAGTTACTATGCACCTCAATAAATCTACAGTGCCTGATGCCTTCCAGTAGAATATTACAAACTCTTAAAGCATGACATGGTTTCAAAACTCATCCTGTTACCCTGCTAAATGTCGAATGTTGAAAAATATTGGCAGACTGACTACAGATTTTTTCTTGCCTCCATACTTATGGACCATCAATTGGGTTTTGCTACAGATAGGAACTCTGTAAAAGGCATTCATATAGTCATTGATGATAGCTAGCCTTCAACCTAACTCTTGAGAATAAATTTGAGACTTGGCCCTACCTATATGAAATATTAGATAGATATGGATTCGGACTAAGCTTTAAAGCTTTAATCATTTTTTATACCCTTCCTAACACTTAATTATTAGTTATTGGGACTGTGGGAGAAGACCTTGTGATGTCCAGAGGAACACAACATAGTTGTCCTCTTTCATTTTGCTCTTCAATTTGGCTCTTGATCCCATGCTTAGAATCTTACAAAATTGGTCACTGTTAAAGGGTATAAGTGTCAGGATAGAGGTAGTGGATAATGTTCATTTATTTGATACAAGGAAATAAGAGAGTGTACATAGTTTTTAAGCACTAAAAACAACACTTCCCTTATATTGGGATGATCATTAGCCAAAGTTTCTCCTCTTGAATAGGTAGAATTCTCAGTAAATTTCACCGGATTTTTCGAGGAAACATAGAACAAAAAGTAAAACAATAATTTGGTATCTTTAATGAGTGCAGATTCTAATCACCTCAGTCTCCCCTGATGTGTCTGATATATCTGTTTTGTGTGAAAATGCTGTTTCAAACCTATTAACCCTTTTATCTCTTAGGGTAAACATAATTGTTTGGAGCTGCCTGATATAATAATGAACTCAGTGGTGAACAAGATACAACAATGGGATGGATTTTAGTGTATCACAATCAGGTGCTAAAGCAGCTGAACCTAATACAACTCCCAGAAGTTTCACCTTACTTCAAAGACAAGAATATGATACAAGGAAATAAGAGAGTGTACATAGTTTTCAAGCTCTAAAAACAATACTCCCCTTATATTGGGATGATCATTAGCTAATGTTTCTCCTCTTGAATAGGTTGAATTCTCAGTAAATTTCACCGGATTTTAAGAGGAAACAGAACAAAAAGTAAAACAATATAGTGTAATACAGTGGTTCCCAAACTGTGCCGTGGATCCCTGGAGTGCCTTGGGACACTTGCAGGGGTGCCTTGGATTGGTGGTCCAGGACCAATTCAAATTATTTATGCTCAATATAATAGGCAAAACTAGTGCTAGTAGCTGTCAGTCATAAAATATGGGGACAAACAGAAGCAAATCTTGTTCCTCACCACACAATTGAGCCTAAGGATGACATATAAACACAATCTACTTAATTTAATATTTCTTTCTAAATTTCTCAATAAGAAATTTTTGGCCTAGGGGTGCCGTGAAAAAAATTCTGATACTCTAGGGTGCCGTGATTCAAAATAGTTTAGAAACCACTGGTGTAGTATGTCAACCACAAAACAGTAAGTCCCAGAAATATATTTTTCAATATTCCCTTAGTTCATAATTCATATGACGTGCAGAGTGGAATATCCTAGATGGCGTACCATACTCACACAGCAGATAGCCAGAATGGACACATAAAGGTATCTTTATAGTGAAGATCTCACCCTCTGACCAATGAATTCTATGAACACCGGTGCGTACCAGAACTCACACTTTAAAAAGTGGTAACATACATATAAAGGTATCTTTTGGTTCCCCCTTAATGGATATATCAGGATAGGTGTACCCCACTCACAATTTAAGGAGCTACTACCTTCTCATCAAGGTATCTAGATTCAATGAACTCCCAAGAAATATTTAGTCCAAGACACGTTTAAAAAGGGGTAAAAAAATTATTAAGATAGACAAAAAAAAGAACAACAAAAAAGTCCATAAAAACACATAAAACGTGATGGAGGTACTCCTGCACAGCACAAAAAAGACCATAGGTGTGTATAGATGGAAAAATAGAGTTGTTCGTTCCAGACTGCCTAATCACCACTACCTAAGTAGATCGAATGAGGTCAAAAAAGTGGATGTGCAGATGGTCCTCTCTGTATTTGTCCAACGCGTTTCAATCCTGCTGGATCCTTCTTCAGGGCATACAGAGAGGGTCAACTGGAGGGGCTTATATACCCCTGTTAATGATTAACAGGAAGTGATGTCACTTCCTTGATCCCATTCAATATAAAAATAAACCTTTTAAATATTGACTAACAGCCATGTATTCAGTAATATTCATGGACTTGGACACTCAAATTTAAGTCTAGTTGCTTTAAAGTACTTAATTGTGTCCCCAAAAGCCTTAAAACTAATAAAAATAGAGACCAGGAAGTGGACGCCATGCCAGAAGTGCGCGTGCATTCCACCTCACGGTTTGCGTTCCAAATACCGGAAGTGACATATTTCGGTATAGGAACAGCCTAGAACTCGGTGTAGACGCCACGCAGGGCAGCGTGTGCATCTCACCTGCATGTTTATGCATTCCAGGGTATAAAGAAGGGCTTAATATGTCCATAATCCTTATCAACCTATCATATAAAGATTGTCACAGCATAAAAATATATCAGGGGGATTTTACATACATAATACATATGTTAAATATATAAAACAATGTAAAAAATATGAAAAAATACATATAAAAATACAAAAATACAAAAAAAAAACATATAAAAATATAAAAATTCATAAATACAAATTCATATGTAGGAGAGTCATGGAAAAATTCATTCATTAAGATCTTTGATCCTTACTGGCTTAGACAAGATCGTGATATGTAGATGATCATTACCTTTAGAAAGAGAAGAGAAAAAATGCAGTGGAATAACATATTTTACATAAACCATTTCATTTCGAAATCATTATTCAATCCGAAGGGAATGTGAGTTTTGCATGAATAAATTAAACTCATTTCCTCTCTGGCTAATCTACTAGCGAGATCATTATTTCTAATATTCGGAGCGATCAAGCATATACCATAAAAACCTGTTTTGTGGGAACAACAACAGTTATGAACTTCCTTAAAATGCAAAGACAGGGCATGGGTTTCTAGGCCTTTTTTCACATTTCTAAAATGTTCACTTAATCTGACCTTCAGTGGTCTAGAAGTTCTACCTATGTAGAATTTTCCACAACTACAGCCTATGGCATAAATGACATTTTTTACTGTTACAGGTTATAAATACGTTGATCTTAATAATTTTGTTGTTAATGGTGATGTTCTCGATCTTACTAGTACTGTTATTCATTATGTTTTTACATCCTTGGCAGTTATGGCACCTATAGAAACCTTTTGA
Organism: Pseudophryne corroboree; assembly: GCF_028390025.1. NCBI lineage: Eukaryota > Metazoa > Chordata > Amphibia > Anura > Myobatrachidae > Pseudophryne > Pseudophryne corroboree. Next base: position 927,147,284 of record NC_086444.1, on the reverse strand, counting down.
TTTAATGGATGAGATTGGTTTCTTAGAAGGTAGCATGCTAGAGCAAGTTTGGGTTTTAAATTGGGGGCCCTTCTATAAATACATATGAAAGTCCCAATAATAGGGTCTTTCTGCAGTATGCCCCAATGTTTGCATACAATTTTTTCAATATCTTTAAATTGAGAATTATATTCAGTTATAAAGGCCCAATTAAATTTCTCATTCTTCTTTTCTTCTCCTTTTGTGATGTTATTACTGATGAGAGTGTCTTGTTCCATCTCCCCTACAATTCCTCGAGAGGTGTCAACTTTTTCTTTATCGTACCCACACGCCTCAAATTTTTGACACATTGATTCTGCCTGAGTTTGAAAAACTTCTTTCTCTGTGCAGTTTCTGCGTAATCTTTTCAATTGTCCTGCTGGTATCGATTCCAGCCAGTTTTTGTGATGACAACTTGACGCTCCTATGTAGGTTCCAGAATCTGTTGGTTTAGTAACATTTTTTGTATGTATTTCTCCTTCCTTCACATAAATAGTAATGTCCAGGAAATTAATGGCTTCTATATTCATTTCAAATGATAATTTTATATTTCTATCGTTCTGATTCAGATGACTACAGAAATCCTCCAATTCAGATCGTGTTCCGTTCCATACAAAAAATATGTCATCAATGTACCTGAAGTAGGACACCAGGTTTGCCACCTTGGGATTATTGGTCCAAACGTATTCCGATTCCCAATTGCCCATAAAAATGTTTGCATAACTTGGGGCAAACCTGAGGCCCATTGCTGTCACTGTATTCTGTATGTAAAATTCATCTTTAAACAAAAAGAAATTGTTGTGTAGAATTAAATTAATTCCTACAATAAAATCCTGTAGATCTTTCCTAAGGTCAAAGTTCCTTAGTGCTTCTTTTGAGGCTGTGATCCCCTGTACGTGTTTAATAATGGTATAAAATGACGTGACGTCTGCCATCACAAGTATGTAGTTCTCCTCCCACTTAAGGGTAGATACATTTTGTAATAAATCCTTCATATCTCTCAGGTGCAATTTATTTTTAACGACCAGTGGTTGTAAGTAATGGTCAATCATCTGTGAGAGGTTTGCTGTGATTGAGCCCACCCCCGATATTATTGGTCTTCCTGGAGGGTCCACCAAACTTTTGTGGGCCTTCGGGAGCACATATAATACAGGTGTTACAGGCTCATTTGGAATGAGAAACTTTTGTTTCTTTTTCAGTGAGGACATTCTTTTTAACAAATTTTCCTACTAGGTCTCTTAGTTTGTCTAATGTAGCATCCGTCGGGTCATTCCTTAATTTCCTGTAGATTAGTGTGTCACCCAACTGTCTATAAATTTATTTTTCATAATTCTCCAAATCCATTAATACGACCCCCCCCTCCCTTATCGGTCAGTTTGATGATCAGGTCTTCCTGTTCTTTTAGATCTTTTAATGCCTTCCTTTCTTTGTTCATTAGATTCGGATGTTGTATGTATTTTGCCTTCTTCAGAGTTAATTTCTCAATGACATCCATAACCAGAGTACTGAAGGTATCCAAAAAGGGGCCTTTTAGATGTTGGGGAAAGAATACAGATTTAGGACAGAACGGGGTTGCTTGAGCTAAATCATCTACTTCCTGTTTATCTGCAAAAAACTTCTTTAATGTCAATTTGTGGATATATTTCTGTATATCTATGTATACATCAAAGGGTTCTAAATGTTGAGTAGGCACAAATTTAAGACCTTTCTCCAATAGAGAGATTTCATCCTTAGTTAGGATGTGTGTGCTTAAATTAAAGCTCTTAACTCTTTGTCTACCTCCTTCTATTTCCTCATTTACTTCCAATGGAGATGATCTTCCCTTTTTTCGGGATTTCTTCTTTTTTCTAATTTTCCTTGTTCCCTTCCTAATCCCTCCCCTTTTTCCTTGATATTTCATCTCAGTTATTAACGATATCTTGTCTGAGGCCTCCTTCTCTCTAAAAAAGGGGTATGGGTAATTTCAGTAGTAAGCGGTTCATACCAATTCCGAGTGAATTAATTCCATTGTTCTCTATTCCTTTAATCTTCTCTATGAATTTGATTGAATCTATGTCTTAATGGTCTGACATTTCTCTCTGAACCTCTAAATGTTGATTTTGTATTTCTCCATTCTGGGGTTTGGTATGTATCTTCCCTATTGTTTCTTATCCCATTCCAATTCCTATTAATTTCTTGTTTTCTCTCATATCTATAATTGTGTTCTACAAATCTCTTTGTCCCATAGTTTCTCTTTAATTGAGTATGTGGTTTTGTCCTCGGGAGTGTGGACTCAACCTGTTTCTTTGGTTCTTGATGGTTCTTTTTGTCACGGTTGAATTTTTTGACCTTCCTATTGATGAGTGCTCTCTCTATTCTATTGATATTATTAATCGTTCTATCCTCCATGTCCTTATAGTCAGTAAGGTTTAGAAATGGAGTGGTGAGATGTTTCAATTCATCTATCTCTCTTTCTACTTTATTGAGTTCTCCTCGTCTTTCTCTAATAATCAATTCTATCAATGATAGTGAACAATTTTCAATGATCGCATCCCAATTATTTTTAAACTCTTCACTACTGGTTTGGAAGAATGCTACTTTCTCAATCTTAAGGCCTATGGGAATCATTTTATTGGATAAATATTTTTCTAAAGTGGCAACCTCCCACCATAATTTGGTATCTTTAATGAGTGCAGTTTCTAATCTCCTCATAACCTGTCCTAAACTCACATCAGTCTCCCGTGATGTGTCTGATATATCCGTTTCATGTGAAAATGCTGTTTCAAACCTAATGACCCTTTTATCTCTTAGGGTAAACATAATTGTTTGGAGCTGCCCGATATAATGATGAACTCAGTGGTGAACAAGATACAACAATTGGATGAATTTGAGTGTATCACAATCAGGTGCTAAAGCTGCTGAACCTAATACAACTCCCAGAAGTTTCACCTTACTTTAAAGACAAGAATATGATACAAGGAAATAAGAGAGTGTACATAGTTTTCAAGTGCTAAAAACAATACTTCACTTATATTGGGATGATCATTAGCCAATGTTTCTCATCTTGAATAGGTAGAATTCTCAGTAAATTTCACCATATTTTTAGAGGAAACAGAACAAAAAGTAAAACAATATAGTGTAGTATGTCAACCACAAAACAGTAAGTCCCAGAAATATCTTTTTCAATATTCCCTTAGTTCATAAATCATATGACGTACAGAGTGGAATATCCTAGATGGCATACCTTACTCACACAGCAGATAGCTAGAATGCACGCATAAAGGTATCTTTATAGTGACGATCCCACCCTCTTACCAATGAATTCTATGAACACTGGTGCATACGCCATCTAGGATATTCCACTCTGCACGTCATATGAATTATGAACTAAGGGAATATGGAAAAACATATTTCTGGGACTTACTGTTTTGTGGTTGACATACTACACTATATTGTTTAACTTTTTGTTTTACACTCTCTTATTTCCTTGCATCATATTGTTGTCTTTGAAGTAAGGTGAAACTTCTGGGAGTTGTATTAGGTTCAGCAGCTGTAGCGCCTGATTGTGATACACTCAAATCCATCCCAATGTTTATTTATTTGTATTGGACCCAAGTAGGAGCTTTTGACAGCTGACGGTGAATATTAAATAATTTGGATCAGTGTCAGGTTTTGAGTTTAATTATTAAAAGTCTACTATGCTTTACTCGAGAAAGGGTTATGCCTGTTTGGCATGGCTTAGGGAGATTTCCATTGAATGGGCAACTGAATCAATGACATACTGTATTTATGGGTGCAACTTCCCAAAAATCTAAGAAAATATCTTTATGCATTCAACTTGAACATTATTGATCTTAGGATTAAGAAGGATGCAGAAAAGTGGTGGCATTTTAACCTCTTGTACTCTTATATTATTGCCAAGAATCCTTTACCCTCTCCAATCTCTTTTTACAGTGCATCTGGAAAGTATTCACAATGCTTCACTTTTTCCACATTTTGTTATGTTACAGTCTTATTCCAAAATGGAAAAAAATATTTTTTCCCCTCAAAATTCTACACACAATACCCCATGATAACAATGTGAAAAAGGTTTTAGATCTTCGCAAATTTATTAAAAATAAAAAACTAAGAAATCACATGTACTGTACATAAGTATTCATAGCTTTTGCTCAATACTTTGTTGATGCACCTTTGGCAGCAATTACAGCCTCAAGTATTTTTGAATATGATGCCACAAGCTTGGCACACCTATCTTTGGGCAGTTTCACCCATTCCTCTTTGCAGCACCTCTTAAGCTCCATCAAGCTGGATGGGAAACGTCGGTGCACAGCCATTTTCAGATCTCTCCAGAGATGTTTAATCGTATTCAAGTCTGGGCTCTGGCTGGGCCACTCAAGGACATTCACAGAGTGGTCTGGAAGCCACTCCTTTGCTATCTTGGCTGTGTGCTTAGGGTCATTGTCTTGCTGAAAGATGAACCATCGCCCCAGTCTAAGGTCAAGAGCACTCTGGAGCAAGTTTTCCTCCAGGATGTCCCTGTACATTGCTTCATTCATCTTTCCCTCTATCCCGACTAGTCCTCCAGTTCCTTCCACTGAAAAACAGCCCCACAGCATAATGCTGCCACCACCATGCTTTACTGAAGGGATTGTATTGGCCTGGTGACGAGCAGTGCCTGATTTCCTCCAAACATAATGCCTTGCATTCTCACCAAAGAGTTAAATCTTTGTCTCATCAGACCAGAGAATTTTGTTTCTCATGGTCTGAGAGTCCATCAGGTACATTTTGGCAAACTCCAGGTGGGCTTCCATGTGCTTTTTACTAAGGACTGGCTTCAGTCTGGCCACTCTACCATACTATACTGGCCTGTTTGGTGGATTGCTGCAGATATGGTTGTCTTTCTGGAAAGTACTCCTCTCTCCACAGCGGAATTCTGTAGCTCTGACAGAATGGCCATCGGGTTTTTGGACCTTCTTCCCCAATTGCTCAGTTTAGATGGCCAGGCTGTAATAATATAGGCTGTAACTTAACAAAATGTGGGAAAAGTGAAGTGCTGTGAATACTTTCCAAATGCACTGTATTTTATTGTCTAGACAAGATACTATGCAGCTTGAGAGATAACAATCATTTTTATTTGAAATGGTAAGAGGGCTTAGGATTGGCCTTGTAAAGCTTGAGCAGAGTAGATCTAATGGTGATATTAATTTATATAATATTAGTGCCTACAGTCACGGTGCCCATCTTCACTCTCTGAAGGATTGGCTTCACTACAAAAATACATATACCAATACTACATTGGAGACTGCATTAGTTTATCCTTCTTTCTGCATCTACATGATGGTAAGGTACCTATATTGGTTCAAGCTAACCCATTATTAATGTCTGTAATTTAGTTGTTTCACTTTGTGCTCACTGATATGAATTGTCCTGTTATGGACAGCAAAATTGCAAAAGGGGAGGCTACCTCAATTACCTCCCTAATGCTAGCTATCAATAAAGAAATTAGCAACTGCGCCTGATTGTATATGAATGAATAAAAATGCTGAAAGAACTATGAAGGGAAATTATGAGTTGATCACAGCAGCAAGTTTGTTAGCAATTGGGCAAAACCATGTGCACTGCAGGGGGGGGGCAGATATAACATGTACAGAGAGAGTTAGATTTGGGTGGGTTATTTTGTTTCTGTGCAGGGTAAATACTTGCTGCTTTATATTTACACTGCAATTTAGATTTCAGTTTGAATACATCCCACCCAAATCTAACTCTCTCTGCACATGATATATCGGCCCCTCCTGCAGTGCACATGGTTTTGCCCAACTGCTAACAAAGTTGTTGCTGCAATCAACTCAGAATTAGGCCTGTCAAAGTCGAAAAATATCGTTATTCTCATGCCTTGTACTAACCCCATGCGCTTGCCCGCTGCACGTGCACATTCTCTCCCGTGCGTGCGCACATTCGCAGTTGCGTGACGGCGCCTCCACGGACATGCGCCCAAGCGCGTGGTATGTGCATTTACGGTAGAGTTTGTGTGCGTCTGGCGGGCGACTCAATTGTCACATAGTTAATCCAAATAGTGTATTTTGTAGGTTATGGTCTCCTTAATAATATCAGTAAGTTTGTTTAGTGTAACTGATTCATGGACAGAGAAATCCCTCTTTGCATGATACGAAGGGTCAGACAGGTTTTGAGCAGTGGTGTTTGGTATGCAACGGTAAAGTATATTATTAGTAACATTCCGGTATTGGTTTGAGAGAAATTAATCGCTCCTGCGAATAGTTATGTTTATAAGAAGTTTATGGACATTTACTATATTTGCAGTTCATTATCCATGCGGCGGGAATCTTGAGATTCCCTCCCACCTGAGCAGTATGAAATAGTCACAGCCCACCTGTTTGAATCAACCTATGACCTTTTGTTATAATGTAAGGACAGATTCCTGCGTCCAATGAACAATGAGATTGTAGGCCCCTTTGTAGTGTACTGTATGCAGTGTATATAAGGCAGCCAGCTTGGGCCAGCTCAGTCTACTCTCCACAAAAGGTTTTCCCTTTTTACATAACTAAATCTCGTTTGGCTGATGGCTGTAAGTATACAGGCCCTTACCACAAGGCCAACTCAGCATAAGTCTCAGACCCCTTTGGGTAAGTCAAATGTGGTAACTTGTTATTACTGTCATAAAGAGGGACATTTTGCACGAGACTGTAGATTTAAAAGTGCACAAAACTCATATCAACCCCCTAGACAACGACATGACACACGAAATTGGGATTAAGGACCGCAGAGACGGAGTTATGAGCCACACGCAGGGGAAACAAAAAGGTATCCCCCAAGAAGAGACTGGCAAGTCTCTGATAGTTCCCATTTACCCCCTTCACAGGTAATAGCTGCCAGCGCAATACAGGGAGATCACCACATACAATAGGGGTGGGGCCACACCTGTAATCTGCAGCCAGTGAAATTATTTGCGAGCCTTGGAAGTGAACCCGAGGTCACAATTGATGTAGCTGGTAAATCTCTAAATTTCCTTGTAGATACGGGGGCGGCCAAGTCATTGATAAATTCGACCGTGGGCATGAGAACCACTGGTAAAACAATTCCAGCCATGGGAGTAACAGGAGTAGTACAACACTACCCTTTAAGCAAACCTGCAGATATTACAATAGGGCCTTTGCATACCAAGCATTCTTTTCTGCTGGCTGCATCGGCTCCGACTAATCTCCTAGGGAGAGATTTACTGTGCAAAATGGGATGTGTCATATATTGTACTCCTGAAGGTGTGTTCTTGGACATACCCGAAAACCACGCTCAGGAAGTACAGGATATGCTAGACTCCCCAACAAGATTAATGTCACACACTGTTATTGTAAATAGGTGTCCGTCCAAGGTAGAGGAAATGATTTCCCAGATACCGGAATCACTTTGGACCAAGGATGGACAAGACACTGGATTAATGGCAAACGTAGCCCCAGTAGTTGTTCAAGTAAAAGATGGTAGGATAGCTCCAAAAATCCCACAATACCCTCTGAAGCCAGAGGTGGAGTTAGGAGTTTACCCTGTAATAGAGCGCTTGCTACAACAGGGCATTCTGGTAAGAACGTCCAGCACTGCCAATAGTCCCATCTTCCCTGTTAAAAAGAGTGGGGGGAGGGGTTAAAGATTAGTGCAGGATCTAAGAGGGATCAACAAAATAGTTGAGAGTCAATTCCCCGTAGTGCCAAATCCAGCTGTCATCCTTATGCAAATCCCTCCCACTGCCAAATTTTTCACTGTGATTGACCTCTGCTCCGCCTTCTTCTCGGTACCTCTGCACCCTGACAGTCAATACTTATTCGCATTTACATACAGAGGAGTTCAGTACACCAGGACTCGATTACCACAAGGTTTCATTGACAGTCCAAGTATTTTCTCACAAGCCTTGCATGATTGTTTACAGTCTTTTCAACCTGAGAGTGGATCAATATTAATACAGTACGTGGATGACCTACTGCTGTGTTCAGATTCACTGGAATCATCTCTGAGATATACGAAACAACTCCTGTTTCATCTTTCAGACACCGGACACAAGGGGGTAAATTTACTAAGATTCGTATTTTCCCGTTTCAGGTCAAAGTTCAATCACGAATGACATCGAAAGTGTAAAACTGCAACTTTTTGAATTTGTTACGACGGATTTACTAAGCTGCCGTATTTTGCCTTTTCGGGTTTTCCGATGTCGATGTCATTCGTTTTTTTTTTCAGTTTTTTACGGCAGTGATTAGCAAAACACTGCCGACTTTTTAAAAATGAATCTCGGCCGGATCTGTGTGATCCGTGCTGGGGTTCATTTTTTTTTTTTTTAAATTAAACAGTGTAAAATCATAAAAAAAATTTCGTGGGGTCCCCCCTCCTAAGCATAACCAGCCTCGGGCTCTTTGAGCCGATCCTGGTTGCAGAAATATGGGGAAAAAAATGACAGGGGTTCCCCCATATTTAAGCAACCAGCATCGGGCTCTGCGCCTGGTCCTGGTTCCAAAAATACGGGGGACAAAAAGAGTAGGGGTCCCCCGTATTTTTAAAACCAGCACCGGGCTCCACTAGCTGGACAGATAATGCCACAGCCGGGGGTCACTTTGATATAGTGCCCTGCGGCCGTGGCATCAAAAATCCAACTAGTCACCCCTGGCCGGGGTACCCTGGGGGAGTGGGGACCCCTTCAATCAAGGGGTTCCCCCCCCAGCCACCCAAGGGCCAGGGGTGAAGCCCGAGGCTGTCCCCCCCATCCAATGGGCTGCGGATGGGGGGGCTGATAGCCTTTTGTGATAATGAAAAGATATTGTTTTTAGTAGCAGTACTACAAGGCCCAGCAAGCCTCCCCCGCATGCTGGTACTTGGAGAACCACAAGTACCAGCATGCAGCAGAAAAACGGGCCTGCTGGTACCTGTAGTACTATTACTAAAAAAATACCCAAAAAAAGACAAGACACACACCGTGAAAGTAAAGATTTATTACATACATGCACACAAACATACATACATACTTACCTTATGTTCACACGAGGGTCTGTCCTCTTCTCCAGTAGAATCCAAGGGGTACCTGTTGAATAAATTCTACTCACCAGATCCCGGGTCCCAGGGTCCTCGGGGCAACCATTTGTAATCCAGGTACTTGAATAAAATAACAAAACGGAGAGCCGAGCCACGAACTGAAAGGGGCCCCATGTTTTCACATGGGACTCCTTTCCCCGAATGCCAGAAACCCACTCTGACTGATGTCTAAGTGGGTTTCTTCAGCCAATCAGGGAGCGCTACGTTGTAGCACCCTCCTGATCGGCTGTGTGCTCCTGTACTGAGTGACAGGCGGCACACGGCAGTGTTACAATGTAGCGCCTATGCGCTCCATTGTAACCAATGGTGGGAACTTTCTGCCCTGCGGTTGACCTAAAGTGACGTCACCGCTGAGCAGAAAGTTCCCACCATTGGTTACAATGGAGCGCATAGGCGCTACATTGTATCACTGCCGTGTGCCGCCTGTCAGACAGTACAGGAGCACACAGCCGATCAGGAGGGTGCTACAACGTAGCGCTCCCTGACTGGCTGAAGAAACCCACTTAGACATCAGTCAGAGTGGGTTTCTGGCATTCGGGGAAAGGAGTCCCATGTGAAAACATGGGGCCCCTTTCAGTTCGTGGCTCGGCTCTCCGTTTTGTTATTTTATTCAAGTACCTGGATTACAAATGGTTGCCCCGAGGACCCTGGGACCCGGGATCTGGTGAGTAGAATTTATTCAACAGGTACCCCTTGGATTCTACTGGAGAAGAGGACAGACCCTCGTGTGAACATAAGGTAAGTATGTATGTATGTTTGTGTGCATGTATGTAATAAATCTTTACTTTCACGGTGTGTGTGTCTTGTCTTTTTTTGGGTATTTTTTTTAGTAATAGTACTACAGGTACCAGCGGGCCCGTTTTTCTGCCGCATGCTGGTACTTGTGGTTCTCCAAGTACCAGCATGCGGGGGAGGCTTGCTGGGCCTTGTAGTACTGCTACTAAAAACAATATCTTTTCATTATCACAAAAGGCTATCAGCCCCCCCATCCGCAGCCCATTGGATGGGGGGGACAGCCTCGGGCTTCACCCCTGGCCCTTGGGTGGCTGGGGGGGGACCCCTTGATTGAAGGGGTCCCCACTCCCCCAGGGTACCCCGGCCAGGGGTGATTAGTTGGATTTTTGATGCCACGGCCGCAGGGCACTATATCAAAGTGACCCCCGGCTGTGGCATTATCTGTCCAGCTAGTGGAGCCCGGTGCTGGTTTTAAAAATACGGGGGACCCCTACTCTTTTTGTCCCCCGTATTTTTGGAACCAGGACCAGGCGCAGAGCCCGATGCTGGTTGCATAAATATGGGGGAACCCCTGTCATTTTTTCCCCCATATTTCTGCAACCAGGATCGGCTCAAAGAGCCCGAGGCTGGTTATGCTTAGGAGGGGGGACCCCACGCAATTTTTTTTGAGAAAATAATCACTTTCCCACCCCTTCCCAATGATATACATGCACGGATCTCATGGATCTGTGCCTATCCAATCACGAATAAAAAAAGCAGGTCTGTTTTTTTTAAGCACTTTTTTACGAGTTGTAATTTTTCACGGCAGTGTTTTGTTTTTTTTTGCTTTGCACTTCTTAGTAAATGACCGAGATTCATACTTAAACAGCCGCGTTTTGACCGATGGTGTATTCATTCGTGATTTTTTTCCTAGGACTTCCAAATATTACGAATGCCCTCATCACTGCCGTGATTTGAGTTTAGTAAATTACCGAGATGACACTTTGATGAAAAAACGGCATCTCGGTCAAAATCGGGACCTTAGTAAATTTACCCCAAGGTTTCCAAAGACAAGTTACAATTATGCCAGACCAAGGTAAAATACTTGGGACACTGTCTGACACAAGGACTGAGACACCTCACCGCTGATAGAATTCAAGCAATTCGTGACATGACCCTGCCACAAACCCAGCAACAGATTAGAACGTTTTTAGGAATGTGTGGGTATTGCCGTAACTGGATCCCAGGTTTTTCCATACTGGCCTTGCCTTTACAGGAGATGGTCTCCTCAAACAAACCTGATCGGATTTCGCACACAGACGAGTCTGAGATGGCATTTGAGAGACTTAAACAGTGCCTAACGCAGGCACCAGCATTAGGCATGCCAGATTATGGAAAACCCTTTGAGCTGTACGGAACAGAGAGTGCTGGGTGCGCGGCAGGTGTTTTAACCCAGAAGCATGGTGATGCCAGCAGGCCGGTAGCCTACTATAGCGCTCAGCTAGACATGGTAGCGCGATCCCTCCCCACATGCTTGCGAAGCGTTGCAGCAATAGCATTGCTAGTAAGTAAAAGCGAAGATGTAGTGCTAGGACACAACCTCACAATTCATACACCACATGCAGTGTCAGCTTTACTGAATTCTGCCCAAACCAGACACGTCTCATCAGCACGGTTTACAAGATGGGAATTGGCGTTGATGGCCCCCGTAAACATCACCATAAGGAGATGCAGCGCACTAAATCCTGCAACATATCTCCCAGGTGTGCCTGGACAGGCACAAAGGGTGGAGGATGAGAGTGATGGTGAAGGAGGATTTAGTAATGAAAATGACACACATGATTGTATGGAATATTTGACCCAAAATTTCACGGCAAGGCCTGACATCAGTGACAACCCACTGGAGGATGTAGATTTTACTTTCTACACTGACGGCAGTTGTCACAGACAGACGGACTCGGGAGACTTGTGTACTGGATACGCAGTCGTAGATGACCAAGGTACCATAGAAGCGGAACCCCTAGGCCCACCACACTCAGCACAAGTTGCTGAACTGGTTGCCCTAACCAGAGCATGCGAATTGGCTAAAGGCAAGTCAGCCAATATCTGCACAGATTCTAGGTACGCCTTCGGAGTAGTCCATGATTTCGGGGCCCTATGGCGCCTCAGAAATTTCATGACGGCAGCTGGCACACCCGTAGCACATGCAGCCCACATCAAAAGACTTCTAACAGCGTTACAGGAACCCGACAGAGTGGCTGTTATCAAGTGTAAAGCTCACACGTATAGCCAAGACCCGGTATCACTTGGTAACAGCCGAGCAGACGAAGCTGCTAAATCAGCAGCCAGTAACCCCATACAGACAGACAGCACACAACTGATGGTATTTAATACTGTAAACACACAGAAATTATATGAAATGCAAGATTTGTGTTCACCACAAGAAAAGGCAGTTTGGAGGTCAAAAGGATATGGCCAGGAGTACTCAGGACTCTGGACAGATGGACAGGGTAAGCCAGTGGCACCCAGAGCATACCTTCCAAGTCTAGCGGAAGCGGCACATGGATTGACTCATCTAGGCAAAGAAGGAATGTGTAGGTTGGTAAGAGCTTATTGGTGCGCCCCAGGATTTTCTTCCCATGCGGGTAAAAGAGCGATGACATGTCTCACCTGCTTGAGGAAGAATATCGGAAAGGAAATACCAACAGAGCCATCCCATATCCCTCCTACAGATGGTCCTTTCCAGGTAATACAAATTGATTTCATACAATTGCCACCTTGTAGAAATTTAAAATATGTATTGGTTTGTATTGACGTGTTCTCAAATTGGGTTGAAGCATTTCCCGCGGCCACAAATACCGCTGTGTTTACTGCAAAGAAAATTGTGCAGGAATTTGTGTGTAGGTACGTTATCCCTAGAATCATTGAGAGTGATAGGGGTACCCATTTTACAGGTGAAGTTTTTCAAGCAATGTGTAAGTTGATGGGAATTAATAGTAAGCTGCACACTCCGTACCGCCCCTAGGCGAGTGCGAAAGTGGAAAGAGTAAACAGCACTATTAAAAACAAACTAAGCAAGGTAATGGCTGAAACAGGATTGTTATGGCCCGAAGCTTTGCCAATCGTATTATACAGCATCAGAACCACTCCCAGGTCCCCTCTTAATCTGTCTCCTTTTGAAATTCTGTTTGGTCGACAACCCCATGTTATGATTAACCCCCAGGATAATTTGAAATGTAACAATGAAGTCACTGTAAAGTATCTAGTTAAAATGAGTAAGCAATTGAGGAATCAGAATGATAATCTAAAGTTGGTGATTCCTGATTTGCCAGACAGTTATTGTCATGACATTGAACCTGGGGATTATGTAATGATACGGAATTTTCTACGCTCAGGTTGCCTTATTGACAGATGGGAAGGACCATATCAAGTCTTATTGACCAGCACGACAGCATTGAAGGTTGCCGAGAGAGAGACTTGGGTCCATTCGTCTCATTGTAAAAAGGTTGCTGACCCAGAGAGGTCCCGTGATAAAGAACAGACGGTAGAGGTTGTATCACTAGAGTGTCTGTTCCGGGAAGGTTGAGACGACACCTGAGCGCTGAGAATAATAAGACCGGAGGCGTTTGTCGAGCCAGATTTCTTTTTCCCTTTTGTTATTTTCTCCAGTTCCCATCTCCCTCCTATTCTCCTCCCCCCCTTCTTATTTTTCTCCTTTTCCTCCTATAAGATGGACTTGCCCCAAGAGACTGTGATCCGGATTTTCCTGTTGACCATGATGTTGACCAGAGCAGTCTGTTTCGGTGAGAGTACCATGGAGGTCGAGAAAGGATCTGGAATGGGTTCTGATGACCAGGATGGAGGCGTAGTTTTCCAAGAGCAACATAATCACCGAGTAAAGGCGAGTATCAGAAAACGATCTGGTAGCATTGACAATAGAAGGAATTGTGAAGGATTGTTAGCTGAAGAGAACTGCATCTGTAGGCATTGTGACAATATAGTTGAGGATGGGTGCATCAAGAAATGTCAGTCCAGTTTTAATGTCCACATGGTCCATTGAGTGACTATCACTCATTAGTGGGTAAAGTGTTAAATCAGACAGACTGTTGGGTATGCTCTCAAGTACCTCAAGGTCATAGCAAATCAGGACTAGTACCATTCCCTTTAACTGTAGGAGAGGTACTTGAGTTAAGTGGTGGGAGGCCGGTGGACAAGAGGTTTAATATCTCTAGTCCTCCTAGTTTGAAGCTCCACCAGTATCATGTGGATAAGTCCTTAGTATGCTTCAACATTTCCAATCCCCGAAAGCCGGGAAATTGGGAAGTGTCGTGGAGTAATCAAACCATGACATTTTCATATAGAGCCGATAGAATGCCCATAGACACAGAGCTTTTACGCCAGATTGCCAACAGTGGAAAATATTTCCGGTATAGGTATACTCTAGGAAGTAGGACCATGCGAGTTGGAGAAATATCACCAGGATACTGTGCACATATCGTACAACCTGATACGTGTACTAGACAGATGGGAGAGTTAGGGTTAGGAGATTTCACATGGAAAATTTGTAACATGGTAATGTCATACTCCGTCCCATATGTTCTCCCCGATGATGCATATTTCATATACGGGAGAAAGGCGTATAAGTGGCTTGCCCCAAACTCAGAGGGATTGTGTTACATTGGAAAAGTACTGCCTGAAGTAATGACTGTATCCCATAACAAAATGAAAGACATTCACTGCGGTGCCCAAGCTCCTTATACTCACACTCATTACGAGCACGTCGTTAAAAGGCACCTGATAGAGAGGACAGAGCATCCGGCCTCTGATCTGATCCATGAATCCACCAGGATTCAATTCTTACTCGCGTTAGATATCACTTGTACCGCCAGAGGAGTGATAAATTATAAGTATATATCTGCGCTAGCGAACTTGTTAGACAATATCACCGAAATGTATGACGACACGTTCAGGTACACTGGGAAAGAGTTACAAGCCTACAAAACAGAGCTGGTTTAGCATAGGATGATTCTCAATTATCTCACAGCAGTGACAGGCAGGTATTGTGTTACCCTAGCAACTCAGTATGGTGTAAAGTGCTTAACGTATATTACAAACAGCACCGAGGACCCGGCCGAGGTCATAGACCAAAAGATGGATGACATTTTGCAATTAAAGTGGGAGTTTCGAAGGAAACATAATCTCACTCTCGCTTCTGTGGGTAATGAGCTGACCAATTGGGTGTCATGGTTGAACCAACGAAATTGGTTCTCTGGTTTAGGATAATGGACCCAAGGTATTATAATGGACGTAGGGAAATTTCTCTTGTGTATTCTGGGAGTCGTCATATTGGTTGGCCTGATATTTAGATGCGTTCGGACTTTAACGAAGTGTAAAGGTAGTACCAGAGTGATGAGTCTGAGGAGCGAGGACACTGTAATAACAACAACTAATTTGATTTATGACCCAACGATAGAGACAATGTTGTCATGAAAATGTGATTCCACGGTCCGTTTCTTTCACCCATTTCTCCTTTGTTTTCCTCCAAGGTACAAAGACACCCGCTTGGAAGAAGAATTTGACAACCTCTTTTATACAGACCATTGATGAACTATGCCACAAGCCCCCAATATCCCTAGTGACTTTAACTTTTACGATAGCCCAATACTTTAGAGACTGTAATTTTATGGACAATGGAAAAGCTTTTGCTCGCTATTTATAGCAAAAGCACCGAGAGACATCAGACAACATGTACATCAAGACAAGACATCAGACAAGACCTCAATCGGCGACTGTTTATATAAACTCACATAGTTTACGACTGCATTTATAACGATTGTTTCTTATCTTCATCTCTACAACCTCCAGGTAATGACACACATAGACGACAGGGAATATAGACACATATATCAGCATTCACATGTCCCCCCCATTCATGTATCATCAACTAAATGTGCTCCCCCATTTGTTGCAACCAAAAGCCGAAAAGAGCTCGGTAGAGTTTGACAGCCCATCCACAGACCCTTGATAAGGGATAAGAAGGATTCAATATATACTTCGCAATACCTCGAAGCTTGATTTAAAACATGTACGGCACGATGATACATGACCCCTCAAACATGGATTTCATACACACATGCTTTTACTATCTCACTAGGTCATACTTTTCCCACCTTCTCCTCTCCTCCCCTTACCGAATCATAAAAAGGTGTTTACATGATGACATATATTTTTCTGTTTTGTTTAGGAAGTGGCAGTTATTGGTGACTGCCAAAGGGTGGACTGTCAAAGTCGAAAAACATCGTTATTCTCATGCCTTGTACTAACCCCATGCACTTGCCCACTGCACGTGCACATTCTCTCCCATGAGTGCGCATATTCGCAGTTGCGTGACGGCGCCTCTACGGACATGCGCCCAAGCGCGTGGTATGTGCATTTACGGTAGAGTTTGTGTGCGTCTGGCGGGCGACTCAATTGTCACATAGTTAATCCAAATAGTGTATTTTGTAGGTTATGGTCTCCTTAATAATATCAGTAAGTTTGTTTAGTGTAACTGATTCATGGACAGAGAAATCCCTCTTTGCATGATACGAAGGGTCAGACAGGTTTTGAGCAGTGGTGCTTGGTATGCAACGGTAGAGTATATTATTAGTAACATTCCGGTATTGGTTTGAGAGAAATTAATCGCTCCTGCGAATAGTTATGTTTATAAGAAGTTTATGGACATTTACTATATTTGCAGTTCATTATCCATGCGGCGGGAATCCTGAGATTCCCTCCCACCTGAGCAGTATGAAATAGTCACAGCCCACCTGTTTGAATCAACCTATGACCTTTTGTTATAATGTAAGGACAGATTCCTGCGTCCAATGAACAATGAGATTGTAGGCCCCTTTGTAGTGTACTGTATGCAGTGTATATAAGGCAGCCAGCTAGGGCCAGCTCAGTCTACTCTCCACAAAAGGTTTTCATCACTGACTAACTTGAGAGCTGGTACCAGGACTGCGCAGCGATCATTCCCCAGTGTGTAAGTTTTTCTCTGTAACCAACTTGTTCTCTGTTTGTATTTGCCATACTCTCTCTCTCTCTCTCTCTCTGTTATTGTTACGCTGTTGTATATTGTATATGTGTAGTTATTATGTTTAGATATTGATGTTAGTCTGTAGTGTATAAGATGTTAACTGTATTTTCCCTTTTTACATAACTAAATCTCGTTAGTAAAGGTTTTGGAACCTTAGCAAGGTATTGTGTGTTTATTACATTGCTGAGAGTATTCAGAGCGTCTCAATCGCTCAAGAGGCTTTTATATAATAGAGGTTAATTAGCCTTGCATTGTGTTCACATTACAAAACCAAGGTTTACAGTATAGGCTCAGCCTTTCATTGTGTTGCATACAAGGTTTACTGTGTGTCATCCTGTGAGTGTCTGCGCCGCTCGTGTTCCTCTTGTGGGCACAGCGTCCGCTACGCTAGTAGCGTAGCATTACGGTACTCGGACCGCCTATAGCGTGCTCGATACCTAGCTAAGCCGTGAACGAACGTGTCGCTCGTGCTTCTCGACCACTGCCTAGCGTCCGCTACGCTAAGTGCGTACCCTTACGGTACCCCGTACGCCCATTGCGTACTGAGTCTCTTACCAATATATAGTGAATGTTATAAGATAAATATTTAGCTTTATCAGGCCCCATATGTGAAAAATACTTTACTTCATTAATATAGAGCAGTGTTTCCCAACCTCGGTCCTCAAGGCACACTAACAGTTCTGGTTTTAGTGATATCCAGGATTGAACACAGGTGACTTAATCAGTACCTAAGTTATTTTGATTTAACCATCTGTGCTGAAGCCTGGATATCACTAAAACCTGCACTGTTGGTGTGCCTTGAGGACCGCGGTTGGGAATGCCTGATATAGAGAAACAGTATAGGTGATGATTAAATCTCCTATGGGTATCGACCCACTGGGGTCTTCATAAGGGAGTCTTGAGAAGATACGCATAGGAGTTTTAATCCACTGCAGACAAGGACAATCACCTAAAATATCTTTGATTAATATATTTTTATTGCCCCATCAAAAGAACACCAGTGTGGAATAAAACACAAAGATGGAGCCGCGATAACTTGATCGTGTGACCACGTTACCAGAAATCCAGACCCGGAAGTTTCCAGTGAATAGC